>NW_027554264.1:0-344237 GCF_045843805.1 Urocitellus parryii
TGGTTTAGGTTAAGGGTCAGGGTTTGGGCTATGGCTTGGTTTTGTATTAGGCCTAGTGCTAGACTTAGGACTGGTTTTCGAATTAGCATTGGGGTTAGAGTTAGGGCTAGTGTTATGTTTAGTTGTAGGCTTATGGTTAGGGTTAGATTTAGATTTAGAGTTACATCTAGGGTTAGGGCTAGGGCTAAGAAAAGGTCTAGGGTTAGGCCTAGGGTTAGCACTAGGATTAGGGTTCCAGTAAGGGATAGGGTTAGAACTAGTGAGAGTTAGTGAGAGTTAGACTTAGTCTTAGGGCTAGGTTAGGATTAGGGTAAGGGATATGGCTAAATTAGGGCTAAGATTAGGGCTAGGGATAGTGTTAAGGTTTGGCCCAGGTTTAGGGTAAGTGATATAATTAAGGCTATGTTTAGGGCTAGGAATTAGGTTTTGGTTTAGGGTTAGGGCTAGGATTATGTTTAGGGCGAATGTCAGGTCTAGTGTTATCCTTAGGGATAATTTCAAGCTTAGGTTTTGGATAGGTCTAGTGTGCTAGATTTAGAGAAAGGTTCAGTTTTAGAGCTAGGGGAATTATTAGGATCATGTTCAGAGTTAGCGTTTTGTTTAGGTTTGAGTTTAGGGTTAGTGATCGAATTGGCATTAGGGTTAGGATTATTGTAATAATAGGGTTAGGTTTAGGTTTCAGGTTAGGTTTAGGATAATTGATAGGTTTGGGGTTAGTGATAGGGTTAGTGTTAGGGTAGGGTTAGCATTAGAATAAGGTTTATGTTTAGGGAAATGGATACAGTTAGAATTTAGTTTATGGCTAGGGATGTGGTTAGGATTAGGTCTTGAGTTTGGGTTAGGGTGAGGGTTAGAATTAGGGTTATGTTTAGCATAAGGGTTAGGTTATGAGCTATGGGTGGGGCTAGAGCAAGGGTTAGGTTAAAGGTTAATTCTAGGGATAGAATTACGGTAGTTTTAGGGCTAGAGTTAGGGTTAGGTCTAGGATTATCATTACGGTTAGGGTTAGGTTTAGTGTAATGGATTCGTTTTGATTTAGGTTTAGTTTTAGGTTTAGGGTAAGATTTAAGTTTAGGGTTAAGGTTAGGGCTATGGCTATGTTTAGGTTTATGGTAAGGGTTAGGTTTTGAGCTACAGTTAGGGTTATAGTGAGTGTTAGGTTTAGGGTTAGGTCTAGGTTTATTTTTCTGGTTAGGGTTAGGGTTATGGTTAAGGTTAAGGCTAGGGTTGCCAATAGGTTTAGTGTTAGGTTTAGTGTATTTTTTAGGTTTAGAGCTTGGGTTAGGGCTAGGGTTAAGGTTGGGATTATGGCTAGGGTTAGGGTTAGATCTACGGATATTTCTAGGTTTGTGTTTATTGTAAGTGTTAGGCTTTGAACTAGGGTTGGTTCAAAGGCTAGGGTTAAGTTCGGATTAGGTATAGGGTTGTGGTTATGCTTAGGGCTACGTTAAGGCCTATGATTAGCTCTAGGTTTTGTGTTAGGTTTAAGCCTAGGGTTAGGGCTGTGGGTAATATAAGAACTAAGGATATGAAGTAGGGCTAGTTTGATGGTTAGGGTTATGGCGATAAATAGATTTAGAGATAGCATTAGGTTTAGACCTAGGGTTAGCATTAGGGTTAGGGTTATGTTTATGGTAATGGATAGTGTTAAACTAGGGTTGGCACAAGGGTTATGGTTATGTTTATGGCTTCGGTTGTGATTAGTGCTTGGGTTAGGTTTTAAGCTCAGGATAGGGCTCAGATTATGGCTAGGTTTCAGGTTATTAGTGCTATGGTTAGGGTTATGGCTAATGTAAGTACTAGAATTACATTTAGGGCTAATTTTAGTGTTAAGGTTAGGGCTAGATTGAGTGTTCAGGTTCGGTTTAAGGTCAGGGTGATGTTTAGAGCTAGGGTTAATATTAGTGTCAGAGTCAGGGTCAGAGTTAGTTTTAGGGTTGGGCTTAAAACTCGAATTAGGTCTAGGGTTAGGGGTAGGTGTATGGTGAGGGGTTTCGTTTAGTTTAAGGATTAGTGTTAGAGCTATGGCTCAGTTTTGTTTTAGGCTAGGGCTAGGGTTAGGGATAGTTTTAGGATTAGTGTTAGGCTTAGGGCTAGTGTTTGGGTTAGGCTTAGGCTTCAGATTAGGGTTAGATTTAGAGATAGGTGTTTATCTAAGGTTAGTGCTAGGGCTAAGGATAGGGCAAGGGTTAGGACAACGGTTAGGGCTAGGGTTATGTTTATGATAAGGAATAGGGTTAGAACTAGTGATAGGGCTATTGTGAGAGTTAGAGTTTGTCTTATGGCTAGGTTTAGGGTTATGGTTAGGGATAGGGCTAAATTAGGGCTAGGGATAGTGTTAGGCTCAGGCCTAAATTTAGGGTTAGATTTAGGGTTACGATTACTTTAAAAGAATGGTTTATAGCAAGATTGAGGGCTTGGCGAGGTTTAGTATTAGGGTTAGGGCCAGGGTTATGGTTAAGGTTATGATTAAGGCTAGGGTTTAGGGCTAGTATGAGGGTTAGTGTTTGTATTAGGTTTAGGGCTAGTATTAGGTCTAGGGCTAATGTCAGGTCTAGGGTTACAATTAAAGATACATTTAGTGTTAGGTTTATGGTTTGGTCCATGGTAAGTGTAGGTTTAGGTTTAGGGTCAGTTTTAGAGCTAGGGTTATTATTAGGGACAGAATCAAGGTTAGGGTTTGGGTTAGGTTAGAGTTTAAGGTTAGCGCTCAAATTAGCATTAGATTCAGGGTTAGCGTAATGACAGGGTTAGGTTTAGAATTTAGTTGTGGTTTAGTGTAATTGGTAAGGTTAGGGTTAGGCCTAGGTTTAGCATAAGCGATAGGGTTATCATTAGGTTAATGGATAGAGTTAGACCTAATTTTAGGGCTAGGGTTATGTATAGAATTGGGGCTTTTGTTTGGGATAGTGTTAGGTTTAAGTTAAGGGTTAAAGCTAGGATAAGGACTCTGAATAAGGCTAGGTGTTGTGTTAGGTTAGGGTAGGGTTAAGACTATGGATAATGTTCAAAATAAGGTTATGATTAGTGCTAGTTTTAAGGTTAGGTTTAAGGCTAGATCTAGTGTTAGGATTAAATTTATGGTTACAATGATTTTAGAGTTAGGTTTATTGTTAGGGTCAGAATCAGGGTCAGGGTTAGTTTTCAGGTTAGGACTAGAATTAGGGATAGGGTTATGGATAAGGTTAGGCCTAGGTGTAAGGTTAGGGTTTGGTTTAGGTTAAGGGTTAAGATTAGGGCTATAACTCGGTTTTGTTATAAGGCTAGGGCTACGGTTAAGGCTAAGATTAGGTCTAGGTTTAGGGTGAGGGTAAAGGAAAAGTTTAAAACTACCCTATAGGTATAAGGCAAAAGTTATAGTTAGTCTTAGGGCTAGGGTTTAGTGTTAGGGATAGGGCTAAATTAGGTCTGGAATTAGGGCAAGTGTTAATGTTAGAGTTAGGCCTAGGGTTACAGCTAGGTTTAATGTTAGGGTTTGGATTAGGGTTAGGTTTAGGGTAAAGGATGAGTTTATACCGAGTTTTAGGGATAGGGTGAGGGTTAGAATTTGGTTTAGTTTTAGGGTTATGATGAAGGCAAGGATTATGTCTAGGATGTGGTTTAAGGTTTGTGTTAGCGTTAGGACTAGGATTAGAGCTAGGGCTAATATCAGGTCTAGGGTTAGAGTTAGAGATCGTTTTAGGGTTAGGTTTATATCTAGGTTTATTAAGGGTTAGGGCCAGATTTAGAGCTAGGGTATTATTAGGGTCAGAGTTAGGGTTTAGGTTAGGTTACGGTTTATGTTTAGGGCTCGAATTAGCATTAGGTTTATTGATAGGTTAACGATAATTTTAAGTTTATTGTTCAAGTTAGGTGTAGGGTAATGGCTAGGGTTAGGGGTGAGCATAGGATTAAAGTTTGGTCTAGGTTTAGCATAAGTGTTAGTGTTTTCCTTAGGGTAATGTATATTGTTAGGGCTAGTGTTATTCTTAGTATTGGATCTAAGGTTAGGTTTAGGCTTAGGCATAGGGGTAGGGCTATGGTTAGCGTTAGGGTTAGCTTTAGGGTTAAAGATAAGGTAGGGATTGGATTAGGGCTAGGTTTTGCAATAGGGTAAGGCTATGGCTTAATTAAGAACTCGTTATGATTAGGGCTAGTTTTAGTGTTAATGTTAGGGCTAGGTATAGTTTCATGGTTAGGGTGATGTTTAGAGCTAGGGTTGTTGACAGGGTCAGTGTTCAGGTTAAAATTATGGTTAGAATTGAATCCAGAATTAGGACTAGGTTTAGCTCTAGGGGAAGAGGTAGTGTTTGGCTTAGCCTAAGGGTTATTATTAGAGCTAGGTCTAGGTTTTTCTTTAGGTCTAGGACTAGAGTAATGGCTTCTAGATTTAGGATTAGGTTTAAGTCTAGGGCTAGTGCTAGAGGCTGGTTTAGGGTTAGGTTCAGGTTTAGACCAACGATTAGTGTTAGGATCAGAATAAGGGTTAGGGTAAGGGTAAGGGTTTGGTTTATGGTTAGAGCTAGAATGAGGGCTAGAGTTAGGACTAGTAACAGAATTAAGGTTTTGGTTTTGTTGATTATTAGGGTTAGAATTAGGATTAGAATTAGTGTTAGGTTTTGGCTTAGGATAAGAGATAGAGTTAGAACTAGGGTTAGGGCTAGGGTTAGGGTTAAAGCTAGGTTTAGAGCTCAGATTACGGCTAGTTTTTGTGTTAGGATTAGGGATAGGGTTAGAGTAACAGCTAATGTAAGAACTAGGGTTAAAATTAGGGTTAATTTTAGGGTTATGGTTAGGGGTTAGACCTCTAGTGTTAGGATTACTTTTAAGGTTAGGATGATAGTTAGAGCTACTGTTAGTGTTGGGTTAGTAGTCAGGGTCAGGGTTAGTTTTAAGGTTAAAGTTAGGACTCAAATTAAGACTAGGGTTACTGTAAGTGTTTGGTTTAAGGTTAGGATGGTGTTTAGAGCTAGGGTGAGTGTTAGGATATGATTCAGAGTCAGGGTTAGTATTCACGTTAAGGTTAGGACTTGAATTAGAGCTAAAGTTAGGTCTATGTATAGTATTAGGATTTGGTTTAATCAAGGTTTAGTATTAGGGCTATTGCTTGGTTTTGATTTACTTCTAGGGTCAGGGTGAGGGCTAGTTTTATGAGTAGCCTTAGGATTAGGGCTAGTGTTTATGTTAGGCTTAGGCTTAGGGTTAGTGTTAGATTTAGAGGTAGGGATAGATCAAGGGTAATGGCTAGGAATAAGGACAGGGCAAGGTTTATGGCGAGGGTTAGAGCTGGGGTTAGAGTTATTGTAATGGATAGGGTTAGGACTTGGGATAGGGCTAGTGTGAAAGTTAGAGTTAGTCTTAGGGCTAGGGTTAGGGTTAGGGATAGGGTTAAATTAGGGCTAGAATTAGGGCTAGGGTTATTGTTCAGCTTAGGCCTAGCATTAGGTTTAGGGTTAGGGTTAATTTTAGGGTAAGGATTGGCATTATAGCTAGGTATAGAGGTTGGGTGAGTGTTAGAATTAGGGTTAGGCCTATTGTTAGGGTTAGGGTTATGATTAAGGCTGGTTTTAGGGCTAGGATGAGGGCTAGGGTTTGTTTTAGGGTAGGGCTAGGATTAGTGGTAGGACTAATATCAGGTATAGGGTTATGGTTAAAGATAGAATTAGGGTTAGGTTTATGGATACAGGTAGTGTAAGGGTTAAGTTTAGTTTTATTTCAGGTTTAAAGTTAGGGGTATTATTTGGGTTAGGGCCTTATTTAGGGTTTGGGATAGGCTATGGTTTAAATTTAGGGCTTGAATTAGCATGAAGGTTAGGGTTACGGTAATGATTGGGTGAGGTTTAGGATTTAGGTTTGGTTTAGGGTAATGGATAGGGTTAGGATTAGGGATATGTTTAGGTTTAGGCCTAGGGTTAGCATTATTGTTAGGGTTATAGCTATGGCAATAGATAGAGTTAGAGCTAGGGTAGGGCTAGGGTTATAGTTATGATTAGGATTAGGGTTAGTGTTAATGTTAGTGTTATAGCTTGGGTTAGGTCTTGAATTAGGGCTAGGTTTTGTGTTAAGTTAGTGCTAGGGTTAGGGTTACGGCTAATGTAAGTACCAGGGTTACATTTAAGGCTAAATTTAGGTTTAGGGCTGGGGCTAGGTTTAGTGTTAGGTTTAGGTTTAGGGTTATGGTGATTTTTAGAGGTAGGGTTAGTGTTATGGTCGGATTCAAGGTCAGGGTTAGTTTTTGGTTCAGCTTAAAACTCGAATTAGGGCTAAGTTTAGGGTTAGGCTTAGGGTTTGCTTTAGGTTAAGGGTTAGGTTTAGGGCTTTGTCTGAGATTTCTTTTAGGGCTAGGGCTACGATTAGGGCTAGTTTTAGGATTAGCATTAAGGTTAGGGCTAGTGTTAGGTTTAGGTTTATGCTTTGGGTAAAAGTTAGATTTAGAGTTAGAGTTAGATCTATTTTATAGAGAGGGGTAAGGATAGGGCTAGGGTAGGGCTAGGATTATTTTTCCATTAAGGCATAGGTTTAGAACTAGGGATGGGGCTAGGTTGAGAGTTAGAGTAAGTCTTAGGGCTAGGGTTAGGGCTACGGTTAGGGATAGGCGTAAATTAGGCGTAAGATTACAGCTAGGGTTAGGGTTAAGATTAGGGTTAGGGTTAGTGTTAGGGTTAGGCCTAAAGTTAGGGTTGGGGTTAGGATTAAGGCTAGGTTTCAAGCTAGGATAAGCCCTGGGGTTTATGTTAGGGTTATAGCTTGGATTAGGGCCAGTGCTAATGTCAGGTCAAGGATTACATTTGAGGATAGATTTAGAATGTTTTCGGCTATGTCTAGTATAATGGATAGGGTTAGGGTAAGGGTCAGGTTTAGAGCTAGGGGAACTATTAGGGTATAGTTCAGGGTTAGAGTTTATTTGATGTTACTGTTTAGGGTTTGGGCTCTTTATCTTTAGGGTCAGTGGTAGGGTAATGATAGGTTTTTGTTTAGGGTGTTCAGTTTAGGTTTAGGGTAATTGATAAGGTTAGGGTTAGCAATAGGTCTAGAGTTAGCATTAGGGTCAGGGTTATGGTTAGGATAATGGTTATGGTTATGGTTAGAGCTAAGCTTAGGGCTAGGTTTATGTTTAGAACTAGGTAGGTCTTGAGGTAGGGTTAGGGTTAGGGTGAGATCTAGTGTTAGGGTTAGGGTTATGTTTAGTGTAAGAATTGGGTTTTGAGCTAGGTTTCGGGCTATGGCAAAGGTTAGATTTAGGGTTAGGTCTAGGGATAAGATTGCAGTACGGTTAGGGTTAGGGTTAGGGTTAGAGCTACAGTCATCATTAGGGGTAGTGTTAGGGTTAGGGTAAGGGATACGATTAGATGTAGGTTTAGGTTTATGGTTAGAGTTAGATTGAGGTTTAGGCTTACGGTTACGGCTATGGTTATGGTTAGGTTTATGATAAGGTTTAGGGTTTGAGTTGGGGTTAGGTCAATGGTGAGGGTGAGGTTTAGGGTTAGTTCTAGGATTAGTTTTCTGGTTAGGTTTAGGGTTAGGGTTAGGCCTAGTGTTATCAATAGATTTAGGGTTATGTTTAGGATAAAGGGTAACTTTAGAGTTAGGTTTAGTGCTAGAGTTAAGGTTAGGATTAGGGCTAGTTTTTGTGTTAGATTGAGGGATAGGTGTAGTTTTATATTTAGGATAAGGGCTAGGTTTTGAGCCAGGGTTAGGAGTAAGGCAAAGGTTAGGGTAGAGTTACGGGTACGGTTTGTTTTTGGGTTATGCCTAAGGCTAGGTTAAGGCCTAGGATAAGATCTAGGGTTTGTGTTAGGTTTAGGCCTATGGTTACGGCTATGTGTAATATAAGAGCTAGGGTTATGATTAGGGCTAGTATTAGGTTTAGAGTTATGGCTAGGTCTAGTGTTAGGTTTAGATGTTGGTTAGGCTCTGGTTTAGACATAAGTTTACTGTTAAAGGCAAGGTCAGTGTTTAAGTTAGAGTTAGGGTTAGGGTGAAAGCCAGAATTAGGACAAGGTTAGGTTTAGGGGTAGGGTTAGTGTTTGTTTTAGGTTAAGGGTTATTGTTAGGGCTAGGACTAAGTTTTGTTTAGGTCTAGGGCTACAGCTATTGCTAGATTTAGGATTTGGTTTAGGTTTAGGGATAGTGTTAGGGTGTGGTTTAGGTATAAGATTGCTAAAAGGTTTGTTTCAGGGTTCAGTTTAGAGTTAGGTTCAGGTTTAGACCTATAATTAGTGTTAGTGTCAGAATAAGGGTGAAGGTTAGGGTTAGGTTTGGGGTTAGAATTAGAGCTAGAATGAGTGCTTGTTTAGGACTAGAAATAGGGTTAGGCTAAGGATTAGGATTAGGACTAGTGTTAGCATTATGGATAGGGTTTGGCTTAGGGTAAGGTAAATGGTTAAGGCTAGAGTTAGGGTTAGGTTTAGGACTGGGTTGGGGTTAGCATTAAATCTTGAGTTAGAGCTCAGATTAGGGCTCTTTTGTGTTAGGGTTAAGGCTAGAGTTAGGGCTAAGGCCAATGTAAGAACTCTGTTTACTATTAGGGTTAGTTTTAGGGATGGGATTTGGGCTGCTCTAGTGTCAGCATTAGCTTTAGGGTTAGGGTGATATTTAGAGCTATGGTTAGTTTTAGGCCTAGGACTTGAATTAGAGCTAGGGTTATGGCTAGGTGTAGGTTAGGGTTTGGTTTAGGTTAAGGTTTAGTGTTAGAGCAATGGCTCGGTTTTGTTTTAAGGCTAGGACTAGGGTTAGGGCTAGTTTTAGAATTAGCAATGGTATTAGGGCTAGTGGTAGGGTGAGTTTTAAGCTTAAGTTTAGGGTTACATTTAGAGTTATGGTTAGATCTATGGTGAGGGCTATGGCTATGATGAGGGCTAAGATAACGGATAGAGGTAGAAATAAAAATAGGGCTAGGGTGAGAATGAGTTAGTCTTAGGACTAGGGTTAGGGGTAGGGTTAAGGTTAGGGCTAAATTAGGGCTAGGATTAGCGCTAGAGTTAATGTTAGTGTTAGGCCTATGGTTAAGGCTAGGGTTAGGGTTTGTGTAATTGTTAGGGTTAGGGTTAGTTTTAGGGGATACGATGGGCTTATAGTTAGGTTCAAGGCTCTGTCAAGGGTTAAAATTAGGGATAGAGCCAGGGTGAGGGTTTGGATTAGGATTAAGGCTAGGTTTAGGCCTAGGATGAGGGCTAGGTTTTGTGTCAGGGTAAGATCTAGAATTAGGGCTAGGACTAATGTCATGTCTAGGGTTATGGTTAGGGTTAGGTTTATGGCTAGGTCTACTGTAGTGGTTAGGCTTATGGTAAGGGTCAGTTTCAGAGCTGGGTGTATTATTAGGGTCAAATTACAGGTTAGCGTTTACTTTAGGTTAAGGTTCAGGGTTAGGGCTGAAATTAGCATTACGGTTAGAGTTAAAGTAATGAATTGGATTAGGTTTAGGTTTCAGATTAGTGATAGAGTAATGTATAGGGTTAGTTTTAGGGATAGTGCTATGTTTAGGCCTAGGGTTAGCATTTGGGATAGCCTTAAGTGTAGGGTAATGGATAGAGTTAGTGCTAGTGTTAGGGATTGGGTTAAAGTTAGGATTAGGACTAGGGTTATGGTTAGGCCTAGGGTTAGTGTTAGGGTTAGGTTTAGTTAAGTTTTTATGGTTAGGGCTAGGGTGAGGTTTGGGGTTACAGTCTGGGCTATGGTTAGAATTAGGGTTAGAGTTAGGGCTAGGGTTAGCATTAGTGTTATGCTTATAGTTAAGGTAATGGATAGAATTTGAGGTAGGATTTGTGCTATGGTTAGAGTTAGGATTAGGGCAAGAGTTAGTGTTAGGGTTAGGGTCATATTTAATGTATAGGGTCAGGGTTAAGTTTAGAGCTAGGTTTAGCATTAGGGTTAGGGTTATGTTTAGAGTAATGGATAGAGTTAGAACTAGGGTTTGGCCTTGGTTATGGTAAGGATTAGGACTAGGGTTAGCATTAGGTTTAGGTCTAGATTTATATTTGGGCAAGGTTAGTGTTTGAGATAGGGTTTGGGTTAAGGCAAGGGTTAGTGTTAGGGTTAGGTGTAGGGTTAAGTGTTGGGTTATGCTTAGAGATAGGTTTTGTTTGAGGTTTGTGGCTAACATTAGGTCTATATGTAATGTAAGACATAGAGTTAGGGTTATGGCTAGGTCTATTGTTAGTATTATGGCTAGATTTTGGGTTACCATAAAGTTTAGAGCTAGTATTTGTGTTATAGAAAGGGACAGTGTTTGGGTTAGTGTTATGGTCAGAATTAGGACTAGGTTTATGTTTAGAGGTAGAGGTTGTTTGGGGGTTAGGTTAATGGTTGTTGTGAGGGCTAAGGCTAGGTATTTTTTAGGTCTAGAGCTGGAGTTATGGCTAGATTTAGGATTAGGTTTTTGTCTAGGTCGAGTGTTAGGGTTAGGTTTAGGTATAGGGTTAGCCATAGGGCTAGTGTTAGGGTTCAGTTTAGGGTTAGGGTCAGGTTTAATCCTAGGGTTAGAGTTAGGGTCAGATTAAGGGTCAGGATTAGGGTTAGGATTTGGGTTAAGGTTAGAGCTAGAATGAGGGCTAGGTTTAGGACTAGTAATAGTGTTATGATTTGGGGTAGGCTAAGGATTAGGGTTAGGACTAGGGTAGAATTAGGGTGAAGGTTTGCCTTAGGGTAAGGTATAGGGTTAGAGCTAGGGTTAGGTATAGGTCTAGGTTTTGTTTAGCGTTAGGTTTTAAGCTAGTTTTAGGTCTCGGAATTGTGCTAGCTTTTCTGTTAGCAAAGGGCTATGGCTAATGTAAGAACTGGTGTTAGGATTAGAGCTAGTTTTAGGGTTAGGGGTAGGGCTAGGTCTAGTGTTCGTGTTAGGTGTAGTGTTAGTGTTATGTTTAGAGCTAGGGTTATTGTTAGGGTCTGAGTCAGGGCCAGAGTAAGTTCTAGAGTTAGGGTTAGGACTCAAATTAGGGCTAGGTTAGGGCTAGGTATAAGCTTAGGTTTTAGTTTAGGTTAAGAATTCACGTTAAGCCTATGACTCGGTATTGTTTGAGTGCTAGGGCTAGGGTTAGGGATAGTTCTCCAATTAGCATTAGGGTTAGGGCTAGTGTTAGTGTGAGGTTTAGATTTAGGATTAGGATTTGATCGAGGTTAGGATTAGGTCTAGGTCTAGGGCTAGGGCGAAATTAGGAATGGGGTTGGGGCTAGGTTTAGGTCTAGGGTTTGTGTTATGGTAAGGGATAGATTTAGAACTAGGGTTAGTGCTAGGGTGAGAGTTAGGGTTAGGGTTACAGTTAGGGTTAGGTTTAGGACTAAATTTGTGCTAGGATTAGAGCTATGGTTAGTGTTAGGGCTAGACGTTCGTTTAGGGCTAGGGTTAGAGTTAGGATTAGTTTAAGGTATGATGTTATAGCTAGGTTTAGGGCAAGGTACAAAATAGGTTTAGGGCTAGGGTTAAGGTTAGGGTTAGTATAAATGGTATGTTTAGTGCTGGGATTAGGGCTAGGTTTAGGGCTAGGATTGGGGTTCAGTTTTCTGTTGGTTTTAGGGTTAGAATTAGTGCTAGGGTTAATGTCAGGTCTAGGTTTATGGTTAGGGTTAGTTTTAGGGTTAGCTTTATGGCTAGTTCTAGTGTAAGGTTTAGGTTGAGGATTAGGGTCAGGTTTAGAGATAGGGTTATTATTAGGTCACTGTCATGATTAAGGTTTGAGTTAGGTTAAGGTTTAGGATCAGAGCTTCCATTAGCATTAAGTTTAGTATTAAGGTTTGGGTAATGTTTATGGTTAGGTTTAGGTTTCAGTTTAGGTTTAGGGTAATGAACAAAGTTAGGATTAAAGATAGGGTTATGGTTATCCTAAAATTAGCATTAGGGTTAGGGTTATGGTTAGGGTAATGGATAGGGTGAGAGCTAGGTATAGGGCTAGGATTATGGTTAGGATTAAGGCTAGGGTTAGGTTTAAGGTTAGGGAAAATTTTAGTGTTAGGGTTAGGTTTAGAGTAATGGTTAGGGCTCTGGTTAGGGATAGGATTAAAACAGGTGTAGGGCTCAGATTAGTGCTAGGTTTTGGGTTAGGCCTAGCCCTATGTTAGGCCTAGCCCTAACACTAACCCTAGGTTTGGCGAGGATTAGTGCTACAACTAACGTAAGACTAGGGTTGTGATTAGGGCTACTTTTAGGGTTAGGATTAGGGGTAGGTGTAGTTTTAGGGTTAGGTATAACTTTAGGGTGATCTGAGAGCTATAGTTAGTGTTAGGGTCAGAATCAGGGTCAAGGTTAGTTTTAGGGTTAGGGTAGGACTTGAATTAGAGCTAGGGTTAGGGCTAGGTGTGAGTTAGGTTTTGGTTTAGGTTAAGGGTTAGAGTTGGGGCTATAGCTCTATTTTTTAAGGCTAGGACTAGGTTAGAACTAGTTTTAGGATTAGTGTTAGTGTTAGGGCTAGATTTAGTGTGAGGTTTAGGTTTAGGGTTGGGGTTAGATTGAGAGTTATGGTTAGATCTAGGGTTAGTATTAAGGCTAGGTTTAGGGCTAAGGGTAGAGCAAGTGTTAGGGTTATGGTAAGGGATAGGGTTAGAACTAGGAATAGGGTTAGGGCGATAGTTAGTGTTAGTATTAGTGCTAGTGTTAGGATTATGGTTAGGGCTAAATTAGGGCTAGGATCAGGTCTAGGATTAGTGTAAGGGTTAAATCTAGGGTTAGAATTAGGGTTAGATTTAGGGGAAGGGTTGGGGTTATATCTAGGTTTAGATAGAGGACGAGGCATTAAATTAGGGATAGGGCTGGTGTTAGGGTTTGGGTTAGGATCAAGACTAGATTTAGGGCTAGAATGAGAGCTAGCATTTGTGTTAGGTTTATGGCAATAATTAGGGCTAGGGCTAATATCAGGTCTGTGTTTATGGTTAGGGTTAGTTTTAGGGTAAGGTTTATGGCTAGGTGTATATTCAGAGTTAGGTTTAGGGTAAGGTTCAGGTTTAGACCTAGGGGTATTATAATGGTCATTTCAGGTTTTGGGTTTGGATTAGATTGAGGTTTAGTGTTAGTGCTCAACTAGCTGAGATTTAGAGTTAGTGCATTAGGGTTAGAGTTAGGGTTAGTGTAAGGGATAGGGTTAGGTTTGGGCTTCAGGTTAGGTTTAGGGTTCAAGTTAGGTTTAGGTTAATGGATAGGGTTAGGGTTAGGTCTAGGGTTAGCATTAAGTTTATGGTTATTGTTTGGGTAATTGATCTTTTTAGAGCTATGGATAGGGCTAGGATTATGTTTAGGATTATGGCTAGAGTTAGGGTTAGGGTTATAGTTAAGTCTAGGTTTAGGGTTAGTGTTAAGATTAGGATATTAGGATACTGGTTAGGGTTTAAGCTAGGGTTAGTGTGAAGGCTAGGGTTAGGTGTAGGGTTAGGGCAAAGGTTAGGGTTAGTGTTAGCGTTAGGGCTCGGGTTAGGGTTAGTGTTAGGCTTAGTTTTTTCTTATCGTTAGGTTAAGGGTAAGGCTCATGGATTTAGTAAGTGTTAGGGCTAGGTTGAGGGTTCAGGTTAGAATCAGAGGTAGGGATAAAGGTAGATTTAAAGTTATTAGAGCTAGGGTTAGCATTAGGTTTAGGGTTATGGTTAGGGTAATGGATATAGTTAAAGCTAGGTTTTGGGCTATGGTAACAGTTAGGATTAGGGCTAAGATTAGGGTTTGGGTTTGGGATAGGGTTTGTTGACCGTAAGGATTAGGGTTTGAGCTAGAGTTAGGTCAAGGGCTAAGTTTTGGGTTAGGTTCAGCGTTAGGTCTAGGGATAAAATTACAGTAGGTTTAGGGTTAGGGTTAGGATTAGGGCAACATTTATCATTAGGGTTAGGATAAGTGTTAGGGTAATGGATATGGTTAGCTTAGATGTAAGTTTAGGTTTAGGTTTAGGGTTAGATTTAGTTTTAAGGTTAAGGTTAAGGCATGGTTAGGTTTAGGTTCTGGTACAGGTTATGGTTTGAGCTAGAGTTAGAGCTATGACAAGTGTTAGGATTAGTGTTAGGTCTAGAGTTAGTTTTTAAGTTAGGGTTAGGGTTAGGGTTATGTCTAGGGTTATCAATAGGTTTAGGTTTAGGGTTAGGGTAATGTGTATATTCAGAGCTAGGTTTAGAGATAGGGTTAAGTTTAGGGTTAGGAATAGGGTTAGGATTAGAGTTAGGGATAAGTCTAAATTTATATTTACGGCAAGAGTTAGGCATTGAGTAAATTTAGGACTAAGGCTACAGTTAGGGTTAGGATTAAGTCTAGGGTTAGTGTTAGTGTTACATCTAGGGTTAGGTTAAGGCCTAGGATTCACTCTAGGTTTTGTGTTAGGTTAAGGTGTAGGGTTAGGGCTATGGGTAATTTAAGATCTAGGATTATGATTAAGGCTAGGTGTAGGGTTAGGGTTATGGTTAGGTCTAGTGTTAGGTTTATATTTTCAGTTAGGGTCAGCTTTAGAGTTAGCTTATTGTTAAATGCAGGGTCCATGTTCAGGTTAGTGTTAGGGTTAAGGTTAAAGCCAGAATTAGGACTAGGTTTATGTCTAGGGGTAGGATTAGACTTTGCATTAGTTTAAGGGTTATTGTTAGGGCTAGGGCTAGGTTTTTGTTCAAGTCTTGGGCTAGGGTTAAGGCTACATTTAGGATTAGGGATAGGTCTAGGGCTAGTGGTAGAGTCAGGTTTAGTATAATTTTACTGGTAGGGCTAGTGTTAAGGTTTGGTCTAGGTTTAGAATCAGGTTTATACCTAGGGTTAGTGTTATGGTTGGATTAAGGGTCAGGGATAGGGTTAGGGTTTGGGATAGGTTAGAGCTAGAATGAGGGCTAGGTTTAGGACTATTAGTAGGGTTAGGGTTTTGATTAGCCTAAGGATTAGGGGTAGGTCTGGGGTTACCATTAGGGTTAGGATTTTGCTTAGGTTTAGGGATAGAGTTAGAGCTTGTGTTAGGGGCAGGGTTAGGATTAGGGTTAGTGTTAAAGCTAGGTTTAGGGGTCAGACTGTGGCTACATTTTTTGTTAGCATTAGGGCTAGGGTTAGGGCAATGAATAATGTAAGAATCAAGATTACAATTTAGTTAGATTTAGGGTTAGTTTTTAAGATTAGTGTTTATGGTTAGGTTTAAGGTTAGGATGAATTTAGAGCTAGGGTTATTGTTAGGTAGGAGTCAGGGATAGGGTTAGTTTTAGGATGAGGATTCAAATTAGTGTTAGGTTTACTGTTAGGGTTTTGTTTAAGGTAAGAGTGGTGTTTCAGAGCTAGGGTGAGTGTTAGGGTATAAGTCGGGGTCAGGGTTAATTTTAAGATTAGGGTTAGGACTCAAATTAGGGCTAGGATTTGTTCTAGGTGTAATTTAGGGTTTATTTTCAGTTAATGTTTAGGGTTAGGTATATTGCTCGGTTTTGTTTTACTTCCAGGGTTAGGGTTAGCAGTAGTTTTATGATGAGTATTAGGGTTAGGTCTAATGTTAGTGTTAGGCTTAGGCTTATGGTTACAGTTATATTTAGAGTTAGGCTTAGATCTAGGGTTAGGTTAGGACTAAGGATAGGGCAAGGGTTAGGGCTAGGGTTAGGGCTAGGTTTAGAGTTACAATAAGAGATAGGGTTAGACCTAGGAATAAGGCTAGTGTGAAAGTTAGAGTTTGTCTCAGGGCTTGGATTAGGGTTAGGGTTTTGATAAGGGTTAAGTTAAGGCCAGGATTCAGGGTAGAGTTAGTGTTTAGTTTAGGCCTAGTGACAGATTATGGTTAGGTTCATGTTTAGGATGAGGGATGGCATTATAGCTAGGTTTAGAGGTAGGATTAGCGTTAGAGTAGGGATAGGGCAAGGCATAGAGTTAGGGTTATAATTAAGGCTAGGTTTAGGGTGAAGATGAGGAATAGTGTTGTTTTTTTTTAAGTTTAGGGATAGGATTAGGGCTTGGGCTAATATCAGGTCTAGGGTTATGGTTAAAGTCAATTTTAGGATTAAGTTTGGGACTACATCTAGTGTAAGGGTTAGGCTTTGGGTAAGGGTCAGGTTTAGAGCTAGGGGAAATTTTAAGGTTACGGTCAAGGTTAAGGTTTTGTTTAAGTTAGGATTTAGATTTAGGGCTCAAATTAGCATTAGGGTTAGAGTTAGGTTAATAATAGGGTTTAGTTTAGGGTTCAGGTTAGGTTTAGGGTAATTGATAGGGTGAGCATTAGCAATAGGGTTACTGTTAGGATTAGGGTTAGCATTAGGGTAAGGGTTATGGTTATGGTAGTGGGTCAGATTAAAGCTTGGTTAGAACTAGGGTTAAGGTTAGGGATAGGTCTTGAGTTATGGTTAGGGTTAGGTTTAGAGCTAGGTTCAGTTTTAGGGTTATGGTTAGTGTAAGGGTTCAGTTTTGAGCTAGGGTTATGGCTAGGGAGAGGGTTAGTTTTAGGGTTAGGTCTAGGGATATGATTATGGTAGAGTTAGTGTTAGGGCTAGGGTTATCATTAAGGTTAGGTTTAGGTTTAGGGTAATGGATAGGGTTAGATATAGGGTTAGGGATAGGGTTAGATTTTGTATACTATTAGGATTAGGGCTATGGTTATGTTTAGGTTTATGGTTAGGTTTAGGGTTTGAGTTAGGGTTAGGGCTATTCCAATTGTTAAATTTAGGATTATGTCTAGAGTCAGTTTTCCAATTAGTTTACCCTAACACTAGACCTAGTCCTAAACCTAACCCTATAACTAGCCCAAATTGTAACCCTAGTCCGTACATTGGCTGTGAATGTAAACATAGGCCTAACTCTAACCAAAACCTAACTCTAAATTGAGACCTAACCTTAGATTTTACCCTTACACTAATTCTACCACTAGCCCTAACCCTAACCCTAAACATAGCCCTAACCTTAGCTCTAACCCTATCCCTTACCCTAAGTTAACCCTAACCCTAATGCTAACACTAGACTTTACTCTAATCCTAACTTTAACCCAAACCCTAATCCTATTAGTAGTCCAAACCTTTGTCCACATTCTAGCTCTAACCATAACCCAATCCTGACACTTATTCTGACCCTAACAGTAACCGTAGGTCCAAACCTGACCCTAACCTTAAAATGAACCCTAACACTAGCACTAGCAATAAACCTATACCTAAACCTAACCCTAACACTAGCCCAAACACTAACCCTAGCACTAATTCTATCCCTTACCCCAAGCCAAACCCTAACCTTAATGTTAACCCTAGTTCTAACCCTAATCGTTAGCCTACAAAAATCCTAACTTTATTACTACTCAAAATCCTAGCCATAATTCTACTTATAACCATAACCGAAACCCTAACCCTAACCTTGACCCTAACCATAAACCAAACTCTAATATTAGCCCTACCCATAAACCTATACCTAAACCTAACATTAACTCTAGCCCAAGACATAAACCTAATCCTAAATCTAGCCATAGCTCTCACACACAACTGAAACAAAAACCTAGCCCTAGCCCTAATGATAACCCTTAACCTAACCCAAACACTAACCCTACATCTAGACCTAACCAATCCTAATTTAGATTCTACCCCTAACCCTAATCCTAATCCAAATACAGACCCTAACATTAACACTAACTTAGCTTTGAAACTGACCCTAACCAAAACATAAACCTAACACCAGACCTAGCCATAACCTAGTCCTTACATACCCATAACCATAACCCTATCTCTAAACCTAACACAAAATCTAGCCCTAATCCTAGGCCTAAACCTAGTCCTAAGCATAACCCTAACCCTAATTGTATCCCTCACACTAATCCTAACCCTCATCTTAGACCTAAACCTAGCTAAAACCCTAACCCTAACTCTAAACATAACCCTAGCCCTAGCCCTAAACCTAACGCTAACCTTAACCCTAATCATAATGTTAATACTAGCCCTAATACTATCTCTATAATTATCCATTACAATAAACCTAACTCTTAACCTAATAATAACCCTAGCTCTAGCTCTAACTCTAAACCTAATCCTAGACTTAACCCTAAACCTAACCCTCATCATAGCCCTAACACTAGATCAAATCCTAAATTATACTCTAACTAACCCTAGCCTAAACCCTAACACTAACCCTAAACCTAAAACTACCCCTAACCCTAACTTGACACCTAATCCTATCCATTAAACTCACTCTAAAGGTAACCTTAGCCCTAACCCTAACTCTAACCCTAAACTTAACTGTATATCTAACCCTAGACATAGCACTAAACCTAACTCTCACCCTAGCACTAACCCTAGCTCAAAACCTAACCTATATCCTAAACCTAACCCAAACACTAACCCTAGCCCTAGCCCTAATCCTAACCCTGACTCTAGCCCTAATCCTAACCAAAACGCTAGCCCTAACCCTAGCTCTAATGCTATGGATTACCGTAACAATAACCATAACACAAATGATAACCCTAAGCATAACACTATCCCCATAACTAAACCTAACTGTACACATTATCCTAATCTTAACCTGAATCCTAAACTTAAACCTATCCATTAACCTAAACCTAACTCTACCCCAAAGCCTAATTTGAGCCCTAACCCTAAAACTTAACCTAACCCATAACTGAAACCTGAAGCTGACCTTAAAAAAACACCTAATTCTAAACTGGATCCTTATCCTAAACCTAACCCTTATACAAGACGTGGCCATGAAACTAACCCTATAACTACCCTAGCCATAACCCTAAACCTGACATTATCCCTATCCTAAAAATTTGCCCTAATCCTAAAAAAAGCCCTAGCTCTCATTCTAACACCAAATGTAGCCTTAATCCTAACCTAATCCTAACCCTATCCCTAAACCTAATTGTAATCATCGCCCTAGCCCTAAACCTAGCTATAACCCCATCTCTTCCCCTAAACCTAACCCTAAACCTAACCCTAACCCTACCACTAACCCTGTCCCTTACCCTAAGCCAAACTCTAACCCTAAAGCTACCTAGTATTAACCTAATCCTTAGCCTAACCCAAACCCTAACTCTATTACTAGTCCTAACACTAGCTCTCAATCTAGCTCTATTCCTATCCAAAACCCTAAATCTAACACTGACCCGTATTCTGACCCTAACACAAACCATAGGTCTAAACCTGACCCTAACCATAAATCAACCCCTAACATTGGTGCAACCTGTAACCATATACCTATAGCTAACCCTAACGCTAAAACTATATCTACACCTAATCTTTCATCTAGCAATAACTCTAGCCCTAGCTCTAAAAAAACCCTAGCCCTAGCCCTAACAATAACCCTTAATCTAACCCAAACACTAACTCTATCCCTAGACCTAACCCTAGTCCTAATGCAAGACCTAATCGTAAACCTAACCCTAACCCAAACACTGACCCTTACCTAACAAAAACCCTAGCTCAAAACCTTTTTCTAACCAAAAACCTAACACTAGACTAGACCTAGCCATATCACTAATGCTAAAACCAGCCATAACCATAAGCCAAAGCCTACCTCTAACATTATACATTACCCTAACCATAACCCTAACCCTAATTCTAACCCTAGCCCTAACCCTTACCAAGACTCTAACCCTAAACCTCATCCTAGTTCAAATCTTAGCTCAATCCCTAACCCTTAAATATAACCTAATGCTAACACTAACCCTTGGCCTAAACCTAACCCTAACATTAACCCTAGCCCTAATCCTAACCTTAACCCTAGCCATAACTCTAACTCTATCCCTACCCATTACCCTAACCCTAACCCTAATGATAACCCTAGCCCTAAACCTAAATCTACCCTAACCCTTACCCTAGACATAGCCATAAACCTAAACCTTGTCATAGACCTAACCCTAGCTCAAACCATAAACTTTACACTAAACCTAACCCTACACCTATACCTAACACTACCCTTAAGCCGAAACCCAATAATAACCTTAACCCTAACTGGACATTAAAACTTGTCCAATACCCTAAACCTACAGATAACCCTAGCCCTAATCCTAACACTAACCTTGAGCCTAACCGTAACTATAACCTAGGCCTAACCCTAAACCTAACATTCGCCCTAGTGCTAACCCTAGCTCAAACCCTAAACCATACTCTAAACCTAAACCTAATGCTATCCCTGGGTCTAACCCTAACCCTAACCTTACCTCAAGCCCTAATACTAACCACAACCCTAAACCTAACCCTAGTTCTAACCCTCTCCATTACCCTAAACATAACCCTTACTCTAATGCTCACCCTAGGCTAAACATAACACTTTCACTACCTCTAAACCTATCTATTAACCTACACCTAACCTGAACCCTAAACCTAACCCTATCATACCATATCCCTAACCCTACCTAATGCTAATTTGAGCCTTAATCCTAAATCCCATCCTAAACCAAAAACAAAACCTGATTCTAACCCTAATTATACCCCAGCTCTAAATCTAACCCTTATCCTAGAACTAGCCATAAATCTAACCCTCAATCTATCCCTAACTGTAACCCTAGACCTGACACTAGCGCTAGCCCTAATTCTTGCCATAACCCTAAAACAAACCCTAGCCCTCATTCTAGCCCTAAACCTACCCTTATTACTAACCCAAAATATAATCCTAGCCCTAACCATAATTCTAACCTTCGACCTAGCCATAAAACTAGCTATAACTCCATCCCTTCCCCTAAACCTAAGCCTCAACCTAGGCCTAAACCTAGCATAAAGTCTACGCCTAATCCTAGCCCTAATTTAGCCTTAAACCTAAATTAACCCTAGCCCTAAGACTAACTCTCTCACCCTAGTCCTATTCCTACTTCTATCCCCAACCATTACCATAACCCTAAAACTTGCCCAAACCTTAGTCCAAACCCAAGCCCTAGCCCTAACCCTACATCTAATCCTAACTCTAAATGTAACCCTAAACCTAATCCTAAATCTCTCACTAACACAAGCTGTAACACTAACACTAATCCTAAAACTAGCCCTAACCTAGCCCAAGCCCTACAACAAAACAGAGCCATAGGCCTAACCCTAACATTTAACCTAAACCAAACCCTAAGCCTACTTCTAGCCCTAAACCTAGCTCTAATTTGAATCCTATCACTAACCCTAAAACTAACCCTGACCCTTACTCTGACTCTACACTAACTCTAGCTCTAATCATCACCCAAAACCTAAACCAACCCCAAACACTAGACCTAGCCCTAACCCTTACCCTATAACTAGCCCTAATCATAACCCTAGTTCTTACACTAGCTGTAGCCCTAACCCTAGCAGTACCATAACCCAAAACCTATCCTAATCAGAGCTTTAACACTAGCTTTAACACTAACAATAATTTTAACCCTAGATCTAACACTTACCCTAAATCTAATGCTAACACTAACCCTTCATATAACCCAAAACCTAACACTAACCCTAGCCCTAATTCTAACAATAACCCTAGCCATAAACCTAGCTCTAATCCTATCATTACCTTAAACTTAACCCTAACTCTAACCCTAATGCTAACAATCGGATAACCCTAACCCTATTCCTAACCCTAAACCTATCCATTACACTAAAACTAACCTGAACCCTAAACCTAACAATATCCATAAAAATAATTCTAACCCTAACTCTAATGTTAACTTGAGCCCTAACCTTAAACATTAACCTAATCCAACCCAGAACCCTGTACCTTACCCTAATAATGCCCCTAGCTCTAAACCTTACCCTAAATCTTGACCTAACCCTTACACTATACCTAGCCATAACCCTAACTCTAAAACTATCTCTAACCACAATCCTAGACCTGACATTTGCCCTAGCACTAATGAAGACCTAACACTAACACAAACCCTAGCCCTAATCCTACCCTAAACTTAGCTTTAATTCTAAGCCTAACCCAAACACCAGCCCTAACCCTAAATTTTACCCTCGCCCTAGTTCTAAACCTAGCGATAACATTATGCCTAACCATAACCCTAACCCTAACACTAGCTCTAAACCTAGGCTTAGCCTTAATACTAACCAAGCTCTAAACCTAGCCCTAAGAAAGCCCTAAACCTAACCCAAACAAACCCTAACCCTAAGACAAAGTCTAACTCTAGCCCTAGCCCTAGCCCTAGATCTAACCCTGTCCCTTATGATAACCCAAACCCTAGCCCAAACCCTAGCTGTAACCTAGATTTAACCCTAATTCTAAATCTAACGCTAACCATAAGCCTAAACCATACTCTATCACTAGCTTTAACCCTAATGCTAATTTGAAAACAAGCCCTAACCCTAGCCCTAGCGCTCAAGCAAAACCGAGCCATAGCACTGACACTAACACTTAACCTAAACCATAGCCTAAACCTACACCTAGCCTTAACACTATCCCTAATTCAAGTCCTAACCCTAACCTTAGAACTAATACTAACCCCGACTCTGACCCTAACACTGACCCTAGCTCTATACATCACCCTATCCCTAAACCTAATCCTAACACTGACCCTAGCTCTATACATCACCCTATCCTTAAACCTAATCCTAACACTACACCTAGACCTAAACCTAACCCTAAACTAGCCCTAATTGTAATGCCAGTTCTTACATTAGCCATACCCCTAAACCTAACACAAAACCTAGCCCTAATCCAAGGCCTAACCCTAGCTTTAACCCTAACCCTAGCCCTAACCCTAACCCTATCCCTAGTCTTAACCCTAGCTCTAACCCTAACCCTTATGCTAAGACAAACTCTCACCCTATTGCTACCCTAGTCCTAACCCTAATCTTAACCCTACTCCAAACCCTAACTTTATTACTAGCCCTAACCCTAGCCCTCATTCTATCTCTAAACTTAACCCAAACCCTAACCCTAACGCTGACCCTTATTCTGACTCTAACAAAAAAGGTAGGTTTAAAACTGACCCTAACCCTTATCCAAAACATAACACTTGCCCTACCAGTAACCCTATACCTAAACTTAACAACAACACTAGCCCTAGACCTAAACCTAATTCTAAATATAGCCATAACCCTAGCCTTAGCTCTAACAATAACCCTTAACCTATACCAAACACTAACCGTACCCCTAGACTTATCCCTAGTCCACGTTCTGGACCTAAACCTAAACCTAATGCTAACCTGAACCCTGACACTTACCCTAACAAAAACCCTAGCTCTAAACCTTATCCTAACCCAAAAACTAACCCTAACACTAGAAAAACCCTAAATCTAGCCATAACCATAACTCTAGCTCTTAAATTACTAATACACCTAACACTAGCCCTAAATCTCACACAAAACCTAGCCCTAATTGTAGCCCTAAACCTAACCCTAAGCATAATTCTAACCCTAAACCTAACCCTAAACCTAACCCTAACCCTCGTCCTAGCTCTTACCCTAGCTCAAACCCTTAACCTTACCATAAACATAACCCGAGCCCAAACCCAAAACCTCACCCAAACCCTATACCTAATCCTACCCTTAAGCATATCACAAACGCTAGTTCTAACTCTATCCACTACATTAACCATAACATTAAACCTAATGCTAAACCTAATCCTAACCCTAATCCTAACCCTACCCTAGCCCTGACTGTAACCCTAACCCTCACTCCATCCCTAACCCTACCTCAATTCCTAACCCTTAAACTTAAGCTAACCCTAACTCTAACTGAAGGCCTAAACCTAAAATAACCTTAGTCCTAATCCTAACTTGAACCATAGACATAACCCTAGCTCGAACCCTACCGATTACCCTAACCCTAAACTTTACCCTAATGAAAACACTAGACCTAAAGCTAAACATAATCTAAACATAAACATAAACCTAACCCTAGAACTAGCAGTGAACCTAACCCTAAACCTAACCTAAGCTAGCTCATATTCTAACCCTGACCCTAAACCTAACGCTAACTCTAACCTAAACTTATCTGTAACTCTAACCTGACATCTAAATCTACTACCCTAACGCTAATGATTATCTGAGCCCTAACCCTAACTCTAACCATGACCATACCCTAGCACTAATCTTACCTTAGCAACAATCCTAGATCAAACCCTAAACCATTTTTGAAACCTAATCCTCACTCTAACCCTCGCCCTAACCCTGACCCTAACACTAAATCTAGCCCTAATTCTAACCATAACCCTGTTGAGAGCCACAGCCAAAGGGGCCCCAACAAACTTCCAGCTGCCAGCAAACTTCCAGCTGCCGGCTGATGATTGGCTCACAGTGGCCCCAGCAACATCTAGCTGATTGGCTCCTCTGCGGTGATTTTCATTGGACTGTTTCCCTGCCCTTCAGACTGCCAGCTGATGATTGGCTCACAGCGGCCCCAGCAACATCTAGCTGATTGGCTCCTCTGCGGTGATGTTCATTGGGCTGTTTCCCTGCCCTTCACACTGCCAGCTGATGATTGGCTCACAGCGGCGCCAGCAACATCTAGCTGATTGGCTCCTCCACAGAGCTGCTCATTGGGCTGTTTCCCTGCCCTTTCAGACCACGGAGCTGCTCATTGGGGGACTTCTTTGGCTCTGCCCACGCGACCCAGCCAATCGGCCTCAAGAGCAGGAGGATTGTGGGAGGTGGTGAAATTTGTGTGGGGAGAGGCTTTTGGAAGCCGGTGGTGGCAGTTGGGCTCTGAAGGTTTTTTTTTTTTTTTTTTTTTCCTGAGGAGCTGTTTTGCTTGGCGTTTGTAGTTCTAAAAATAAAGTTAGTTTCTTTTGACAAGTGGCTCCTGAATTATGCACAGCCAGACTGCGGCATTTGGTGGCCTGTACGGGGAGCGACTGAGGGTAAGTAAACTGCTCGCCCCTGAGGGCAGGGCGAGAGGATGGGTACCCATTCTAAGTTCACTCTTTTGTTTTGCTTAATTTTTTTTTAACTTGCCTGTCCCTGGAGATGAGTGAGAGGGAAGAAAAACTGCTCACATCTGAGGAAAAACTATTTGCGTGTGAGGAACAGATAGGGAGAAAGGACGGATGCACATGTCAGGAGGATAGAAAGGCTATAATGAATTTTTGTTGTTCCATTTTTATTGGATTCTGTCTCGGTTTGGTTTGGTGTTATCTTGCTGGGTTGTATTATAGTATTAATAAGGAATCAGCAATTAGTAAAAAACAAACCGAAAGAGTGTTAAGTAATTTGTTAGAGCAAGGAGGCTTCCCAGTAAAATCAAGAGCAGTCAGGGCATACATTGATATAATACAAAAATATAGCCCATGGCTTTTTAAGGAGGAGTTGTTAGATATATCACAATGGAACCATCATGGTGAAGATTTAAAAAGAATAGAAAAGAACAACCCAGGGACTCTGCCAGTTGGCACATTGCCATTGTGGACGAACATATCTGGTTTGCTTAGTCCAAAGCCTTCAGTTCAGACAAAGGTAGAGGAAGGAGAAGACATATTGATTCAAGTAAAAGAGAAGGTCTCTCAAGTTAGTCAGAAAGAGGAAAAGATTCAAGTACAAGAGAAGGTCTTTCGAGCTAGTGAGACAGAGGAAGGAAGTTTAGAGCAGAAAAAGCCATCAGGGGAAAAGTTACAACAGTAGACTGCTAATAACACCTTTCTATCAGAGAGCGAAAGTGTCCAACTAACAGCACCACCTCTACAGGAGACTGCTACTAACAGCATTCTATCACCAGAGGGCATAAGTGTCCAATCAACAGCACCACCTCCATATGCTAGGAGACTCCCAACCCCCACAGTTGATAGTTGGGATCCTGAGACAGGATCTCAAGTATGCCCTGTATTTGAGGTAGGAGGGTAGCGAATTTACCAGGGTTTAAATTTCAAATCAGTGAAGGAGCTAAAAGAGGCTGTAACAACCTATGGTCCTCAAGCACCCTTCACTGTAAGCTTGGTTGAATCCATTACCAACTTAAACATGACACCAGCAGATTGGGCTAATATTTGTAAAGCTGTATAGTATCCCTTGAAGATGCTGGTAGGATTTCGCCTTCTTCTACTGCTTTATCTTTGTTTTCCACTATACAAAGTTTAATCTGGGACAGAAAAGATCCATTCTCTATAGGACATATCAGGGCACATACAGGATTGCCTGGAGCCCTTAGTTTGGGCAATGATTTAGCAGATAAAACTACACATGACATACATATTTTCTCTACATTAGAAAAAGCTATAAATTTTCATAAAAGGTTCCATGTCAATGCTAAAACTTTACAAAAGCGTTTTAAAATAACTAAGGAACAAGCTAGACAAATAATAAAACAATGTCAAAATTCTGTGACCTTTTTACCACAAGTTAATATGGAGTCAATCCTAGAGGATTGATACCTAACCATATTTGGCAGATGGACGTCACACACTTGCCAGAATTTGAAAAATTAAAATATTTGCATGTTACAGTTGATACTTCTTCTGGATTTTTGATGGGCTCCCTTCATGCTGGAGAAAAAACTAAAGATGTTATAGCTCATTGCTTACAAAATTTTGCCACTGTGGGCATTCCAAAACAGTTAAAAAGAGATAATGCCCCTGGTTATACGTCTACCTCTTTTAAACAATTTTGCTCATCATTTGGCATTACTCATATAACAGGAATCCCATACAATCCACAGGGACAAGGTATAGTTGAAAGAGCTAATCAAACTATTAAAGTGTACTTATTAAAGAAAAAGACGGAATTGGGAAGGGGTATATATTCCCCAAAGATAAACTTAAAATAACCCTTTTTACTCTAAACTTTTTAAATTTGGATTCATCAGGACTTAGTGCTGCAGAAAGGCATATGTTTCCAAAAAATGTACATAAGCCCAAGGTACTTTGGAAAGATATTCTAACAGGACAATGGAAAGGTCCTGACCCAGTAGTTGTCTGGAGTCGGGGGTCTGTTTGTGTGTTTCCACAGGAAGAACAGCAGCCAATTTGGATTCCAGAGAGATTAACTGAAATCCTGACTCAGTAATTGTCTGGAGTCGGAGGCCTGTTTGTGTGTTTCCACAGGGAGAACAGCAGCTGATTTGGATTCCAGAGAGATTAACTAAAGCGATTTTTACAGACCAAAAAGAAGATGATTTGGCTCAAATCCACAACAGCTGATATCCAAAACTCCAATTTGGCTATCCTTACATCTGCGACAAAACCAGGATGCTTTTTTCAATATCTGTTTTATTATTGCCCTTTCCCATATCATGAAGTTCTATTTTGTTTTTTGAGCTCATACAGACCTAGGTTAATGTTTTGCTGTTCAGTTCTATTTTTTTTTTGACTATAGATTTTTTAAACATTGCAATGGAGATTTCACCTGTAAAAGTTATAAGGCCTTTACTATTATGTTATGTGTTGTATATATTATATTATATGTGCCCACTTGTGTTTTGTGTTATATGTTTGAATGTACGTATGTCCATATATCATATATGATGAGCGCTCATGAAAAAATGTATCCAAATTTTTTTTTTATTCACGTGATTTAAATGTTTTAATTTAAATTGGGTAAATAACTGTTAGGAATTGTTTTAATATGTAAACAAAAAAGGAGGTTAACAGATCTGTTTGTTTACTTTCACCTATCCCTTTCATTATATTTAATAATTCTCTTCAAGATGATGAAAATTGTTAAGAAAATTGTTTTCTTTTAGTGCCTTCTGGAATGTTACACAATTATTAATATTAACCATTATTGCCAGAATTCTTATCTTCATCCCAGTGCCGGTGAAGACAATGTAAATTGTTAAGAAAATTGTTTTCTTTTAGTACCTTCTGGAATGTTACATAATTTTTTCTTTAGCCATTATTGCCAGAACTCCTATCTTCATCCCTGTGCCAGTGAAGACAAAGATAACACTAATCTACAGTTTCTGCAATAGCCATCACTGAACCGCTTACAGAACTTGCCTAAACTATGTGTCACTTGTATGCATTGTGAACTCACTTGTATGCATTCTGAACTATCCGTTGGTGCAGCGACTTGTGTTAGTGTTGGGATATTTTTGCTGATGATGTCATCGGTGGTACAATTTTCCCAAAAGGAGCCCTGAATTGGCTTAGTATATCTTCTCCCTTCTGCCTGTCATGATCGTTCAGCTAAAATTTGGGGACCAACAGAGGTGAGGCAAAGAACCTCACCCCCCCGCTGGTACCTCTCCACAGTTGTGGCTGTATACTGGACTGGTAGTCAATGATGGGTAAGATCCAATTACAATGGTACCAACCTAAGACAGGAGGCTGCCGCCCTGAGGTCAGCTCATCCGAAGACGGGTAAGGACCATATGTAGTATTGGACAACCTAAGGCAGGCACGGTCCCTAAGCCACATGCTTGTTGTTTAAACAGAGAGGGGGAGATGTTGAGAGCCACATCCAATGGGGCCCCAGCAAACTTCCAGCTGCCAGCAAACTTCCAGCTGCCGGCTGATGATTGGCTCACAGCGGCCCCAGCAACATCTAGCTGATTGGCTCCTCTGCGGTGATGTTCATTGGGCTGTTTCCCTGCCCTTTAGACTGCCAGCTGATGATTGGCTCACAGCAGCCCCAGCAACATCTAGCTGATTGGCTCCTCCACGGAGCTGCTCATTGGGCTGTTTCCCTGCCCTTTCAGACCACGGAGCTGCTCATTGGGGGAATTCTTTGGCTCCGCCCACACGACCCAGCCAATCGGCCTCAAGAAGAGGAGGATTGTGGGAGGTGGTGAGGTTTATGTGGGGGAGAGGCTTGTGGAAGCTGGTGGTGGCAGTTGGGCTCTGAAGGTTTTTTTTTTTTTTTTTTTTTTTTTTCCTGAGGAGCTGTTTTGCTTGGCGTTTGTAGTTCTAAAAATAAAGTTAGTTTCTTTTGACAAGTGGCTCCTGAATTGTGCCCAGCCAGACTGTGGCATAACCCTATCCCTAACCCTAGTTCTAACCCTATAAATTACCTTAATGATACCATAATGCTAATGCTAACTCTAGGCCTAATCCTAAACCTATCACAAACCAAAACCATTTCTATTACTCTAAACATAACCTGAACCCTAATTCTAACCTTATCCATTATCCTAACCTTAATTCTAACCTTAATGCTAATTTGAGACCTAAACCTAAACCTTATCCTAACCCAACCCAGAAGCCTGATCATGACTCTAATAATACGCCTAGCTCTAAACCTGACCTTTCCCTAAATGTAACACTTAAATTTGACCTAGCCATAAACCCAAACCTAAGACTCTCCCTTATTGTAAACCTAGGCCTGAGATTAGCCATAACCCTAATTCTTGTCCTAAACCTAACACAAAACCTATCCCTAATCCTAGTGTTAAACTCAGCCTTAAACCTAACCCAAATCATAACCCTAGCCCTAACCCTAAATCTAATCGTAAAAATAGCCCTAACCCTAACCATAGCACTAAAACAAAACTGAGCAACAGGCCTAAAACTAAACCTTAACTTAAACCAAACACTAGCACTACACCTAGAACTAACCCTAGCCCCAAATTCAAGTCCTAATCCTAACCTTAAAAATAACCCACAACCTGACTCATATCCTAACACTCACCCTAGCTCTAAACAGCACCCTAAACTTAAACCAAAACCTAACAGTAACACTAGCCCTAATTCGAGTCCTAACCCTAACCATAAAATTAACCCTGACCTAAGTCATACCCTAACACTGTCACTAGGTATCAATATCAATCTAACTTTAAACCTAACCCTACCACTGACCTACCCCTAACCTAACCCTAAAACTAACCCTAATTGTAACCCTAGTTCTTATATTTGTCATTGCCCTGACCCTACCCTTAAACCTCAAACAAAAAGTAGCCCTAATCTGAGCCCTAAACCTAGCTTTAACCCTAATCATAACCCTAACCCTAGCCCTAAACCTATGTCGAACCCTATCCCTTACCCTAAGAAAAACCCTAATTTTAATTGTAACCCAAGACCTATTCCTAATTCTTAGGCTAAACAAATATTAACCCTATTAATAGTTCTAACCCTAGATCTAATTCTAGCTCTAAACCTATCCAAAACCTTCAACCTAACCCTGACCTTTATTCTGACCATAACACAAACCGGAGGTCTAAACTTGAGTCTAACCCTAAACCGAAACCTAACACTAGGCCTACTGATAACCTTATACCTACACCTAACCCTACTAATATCGCTAGATCTAAACCTAATTCAAAATCTAGCATTAACTTTAGCTCTAGCCCTAAAGAAAAACCTAGCCTTAGCCCTCACAATAACCCTTAACCTAACCCAAACACTACCTCTAACTCTTGACCTAAACCAAGTCCTAATTGTGGCCATAACACTAACCCAAACACTGTCTCTTTCTGTAACACAAATCCTAGCTCTGAATTTTAGGCTAACCCAAAATCTAGCCATAACTCTAACAAGAGACCTAGCCATAACCATACCTCTAGGTCTTACATTACATATAGCCCTAATGTAGGCCCCAATCCTCACACAAAACCTATCTCTAAGCATAACCCTAAACCTAACACTAGAACAAACACTAACCCTAACCCTTGCCTTAACCATAACACTAGCTCAAACAGTAACCCATGCCCAAATATAAATCTACACCTAACACTAACCCTAACCCTAGTCCTAATCCTAACCATAACCAAGGCCAAACCCTAGTTCTAACTCTATCCATTACCCTAAACATAACCCTAACCCTAATGCTAAACCTAGCTCGAAACTTAACCCTAACCCTAAACCTAGATGTCACACTAACTCTAACCATTGCCCTAGCCCTAACCATAGCTCAAACACTAACACTTACCCTAAACTTAACCCTAACACTAACCCTAGGCTTAACCCTAACCCTAACCCTAGCCATAATCCTAACCATAACCCTAGCCCTAAACGTATCCATTACCCTAAACATAAGCCTAATCCAAATGCTAATCCTAGGCCTAACTCTAAACCTATATCTAACACTAACCCTATCCATTTCCTAACCCTAAACTGAACACTAAACCTAACCTTATTAATCACTCTAACCCAATCACTAATCCTAATGCTAAATCAAGACTTAAACCTAAACCATAACCTAAACCAAATACTAAACAAGACACTTACCCTAACAACACACCTATCTTTAAACCAGATCCTTTCCCAAAATCTAACCCTTACAATAGGCCGAGTCATAAACCTAACCTTCACACTATCCCTAAGTGTAACCCTAACTGACATTAGCCATAGACCTAATTCTTGCCCTAAACCTAACACAAACCCAAGCCCTCATCCTACCCCTAAACCTAGCCTTAATCCTAACATGAACTCTAACCCTAGCCCAATCCCTAATTTCAACCCTCGCCCTAGTTCTGAATCTAGGTATAAACAAATCCCTGCCCCAACCCTAACCCTAACTCTAATCCAACACTAACAATAATGCTAACGTTAACCCTAACCCTAAAACTAACCCTAGCTCTAATCCTAGGCCTAATTTAGTGCTAATCGTAACCCTAACTCTAACCCTACCCTTAAGACTAATTCTAACTCTTGCCCAGACCTATATCTAGGACTAACTATATCTGTCACCAAAACCCTAACACTAGCCCTTACCCAACCCCTAAACCTAGAAAAGTCCTAACCTTAGATCTAAGAATAACTCTAAATATAACCCTAACCCTAAGCCTGAACCTCACCCTACCACTGGCCCTAACACTATCGCTAATTCTAAAATTAGTTCTAAACCTAGCTCTAGCTCTAAAACAAAACTGAGCCCTAGCACTAATCCTACCACTAACTAACTGTAACCTCAGACCTGACATTAGACCTAGCCCTAATTCTTGCCCTAACCTAACACAATATTTAACCCTACACCTACCCATACCTCTAGCCTTATTTCTAGTGTTATCCCTAACCCTAAAACTAACACTGACCTTGACTCTGACCCTAACACTAACCCTATTTCCAATCATCACTCTAATCATAACCTAACCCTAACAATAGACCAAGCCCTAACGATAACCCTAAAACTAGCCCTAATCGTAACCCTAGTTCTTATATTAGCAATAACCCTAACCTAATCTAAAACCTAGCCCTAACCCTAACCCTAACACTAGCTTTATACCTAACCTAACTGTAAACATAATCCTAACCCTAGCCTTAATCCTAACCATAACCCTAGCCCTAACTCTAGCTCTAATCCCATCGATTACCTTAACCCTAACCCTAACCCTAATACTAATCCTGGGATAACCGTAACTCTATCCATAGCCCTAACCCTATTCATTACCATAAACCTAACCTGAACCTAAACCTAACCATATCCATTATCCTTACCCTAAACATAATCCTAACCTAATTTGAGCCCTAACCCTAAACCTTAATCTAAACAAACCCTAACCATTACCCTGACCCTAATAATACCCCTATCTCCAAATGTGAGCCTAACCCTATCCGAAACCTTACACTATACATAGCCATATACCTAACCCTGAAACTATCCCTAACCATAACCCTAGAACTAACACTAGCCCAAGCACTAATGTTACCCTAGCCCTTTTATTAGCCCTTATGCTTAAAAAATAAAACCCTAATCTTGGCCCTAAATCTAGCCTTAATCCAAACCATAACCCTAACACTAGGCCTAACCCTAAAGTGAATCCTCATCCTAGCCATTAACCTAGCTATAATATCATACCATAACCTAACCCGAATTCTAACCCTACCCTAAACCAAGGCCTCACCATAATACTAAACCTAGCTGTAATCCTAAACCTAATTTAGCCCTAACCCTAAATCTAATCATATCCCTAGCCCTAAGACTAACTCTAACTCTTGCCCTAGCTGTAGCCCTAGTTCTAACATTATTCCTTAGTATGACTCAAACCTAGCCCTAACCCTCGCCCCAAACTTAGCCCTAGCCCTAAACCTAGGTCTAACGCTTACTCTAAATCTAACCGTAACCTAAAACCTAAACCTCACCCTAACACTGGTTCTAATCCTAATGCTAATTTGAAAACTATCCCTCACCATAGCCAGAGCATTCAAGCAAAACTGAGCTACAGTTCTAATCCTAAACCTTAACCTAAACAAAACCTAACACTACGCCTAGCCCTTACCCTTGCCTTAATTTGCATCCTAAACCTAACCATGCAACTAATAATGACCCTGACTCTGATCCTAAAACTAACCCTAGCTCTAAACATCACCCTAACCCTAAACCTAACCCCAACACTAAACCTAGCCCTAACCCTAATCCTAAAACTAGCCCTAAATGTAATGCCAGTTCTTACATTAGCAATAGTTCTAAAACCAACAAAAAACCTAAACTTAATCTGAACCCTAACCCTAGCTTTAACCCTAATGCTAATATTAACCCTAACCCTAACCCTAGCTCTAACCCTATCCCTTACCTCATGCCAACCCTCACCCTAATGCTACCATAGTCCTAACCCTAATCCTTAGGCTACCCCAAACCCTAACTCTATTACTAGTCATAACCCTATGCCTCATTCTATCTATAACACGAACCCAAAGCCTAAGCCTATCCCTGACCCTTATTCTGACCCTAACACTTACCCTAGGTCTCAGCCTGACCTTAACCCTAAACCAAACACTAACACTAACCCTATGGGTAAACCTCTACCTAAACCTAACAACAAAATTAACATTAGACCTTAACTTATTCCTAAATATAGCCATAACTCTAGCCATAGCCCTAAAAAATAACCTAGCTCCAGCACTAACAATAACCATTAGTCTAACACAATGACTAACTATCCCCCTAAAACTAAACCTAGTAAAATTGTGCTCCTAACCATAAATCCAATGCTAACCTGAACACTGACCCTTACCCTAACACAAATCGTAGCTCTAAACCTCATCCTAACCTAAAACATACCCTAACACTAGACCTATACATAAACCTAACCTTAAAAATAGCCATAACCATAATACTAGTTCTTACGTTACCCATAGTCCTAAAACTATCCATAAACCTCCCTCCAAAACTTAGCCCAAAATGTAGCACTAAAACTAGATTTAAACCTAATCCTAACCTTAGCCCTAGCACTAACCCTCACACTTGCCTAGCCCTAGCCTTAGCTCAAACTCTATTTTATACAGTAAATATGACCCTAACCCTAACCCTTGCCCTAATCCTAACTCTAACCTTAGCACAAATCCTATCTCAAATTCGATCCATTACCTTAACTATAAGCGTAACACTAATGCTAACCCTAGCCCTAACTCTAATTCTAATTCTAACCATAGCCCTGACTGTAACCCCAAACATCGCCCTAGCCCTAACCATAAAAACTTAACTAAACCTAACCCTAACACTAACACTAGGCCTAACCATAACCCTAGTCCTAATCCTAACTTTAACCCAATCCCTAACACTAGCACTAACTCTATCCATTACCCTACACTTAAGCCTATCCCAAATGCTAATCCTAGGCCTAAACATAGCACTGAAACCTAAACCTAATCCCATTTATTACTATAACTCTAACCGTAATGCTAATTTGAGCCCTAACCCTATACCTTAACCTAAAGTGAACCCTCTCCTGGAATTTGACCCTAATAATACACCAGCTCTAAACCTGACCCTTACCCTAAACCTAACCGTTACACTAGACCTAGCCATAAAGCTAACCCTAACCGTAACTCTAGACCTGACATTAGTCCTAGCCCTAATTCTAGACCTGACCCTAACACAAAAGCTAGCCCTTATCCTAGGCGTAAACCTAGCCTTAATCCTAATCCAAACCCTCACTCTGGCTCTATCCCTAATTTTAACCCTCGACCTAGACCTGAACCTAACTATAAGCCCATCACATCCCCTAAAACTAACCCTAACCCTAACAATTACACAAACCCTAACCTTAGCCTTAACCATAGGCCTAACACTAACATTAACTCTAGCGCTAATCCTAGCCCTAATTTAGCCCTAACCCTAACCCTACCCCTAACCCTAGTCCTAAGACTAACTCATTCTCACCCTAGCCCTATTTTTATTTCTACCTCTATCCGTTACCTTAGCCCTAACATTACCCCTCATCATAGCCATAGCACTCACCGTAGATCTAACCATAACTCTAAATGTAACCCTAAACTTAAGCTTAAACCTCACCCTACCACTAGCCCTAATACCATTGCTAATTCTAAAACTAGCCCTAACCCTAGTCCTAGCCTTAAAACAAAACCGAGCCATTGCTCTAACACTAAACCTTAACCTAAACCAAACCCTAATCCTACAACTAGCCATAACCCTAGCTTTAATTCAAGTCCTAGGCCTAAAACTAACCATAGCTCTAAATATCACCCTAACCCTAAAGCTAATGCTGACACTAGACCAGCCCAAATCCCATCCCTAAAACTAACCCTAATCGTAAACATAGTTCTTACATTGGACTTTTCCCTAACTCCAGCCTTAACTGTAGCACACAAATAGCCCTAATATGAGCCCTAACACTAGATTTAACCCTAACCCTAACCCTAGTCATAAACCTAACCCTAACTCTAGCCCTAACCATATCCCTTACCCTAACCCAAACTCGATCCATAATGCTAACACTAGTCCTAATCCTAATCCTTAGCCTAACCCTATTTCTAGTCCTAACACAAGCACTCATTCTAGCTCTAATTCTAACCCCAAACCTAACCCTAACCTTCACCCTTATTCTGACACTAACACTAATTATAGGTCTAAACCTGAACTTAACCCTAAACCGAACCCTGAAACAAGCCTTATATCAACCGTCTACCTAAACCTCACCCTAACACTAGACCTAACCCTAAACCAAATCATAAATCTAGCAATAACTCTAGCCGTAGACCTTAACAAAACTTAGTCCTAGCCTTAACAATAACCCTTAACCTAAAACAAACACTAACCCTACCCCTAAAACCTAACCTTGTCCTAATTCTGTCTTTCACCCTAACCCTAACTCTAACCTAAACACTGACCTTGCCCTTAAAAGTAAACCTATGTCTAAACCTTAGCCTAACCAACATCTAAACCTAACAATAGACCTAGCCATAACTCTAAACGTAATACTATCCCATGTCATAACACTAGCTCTTATATTACCCATAGCCCTAACCCTAGGCCTAAACCTAACACAAAACCTAGATTTTTTCCTAGGCCTTAACCTAGCCTTAGGAGTAACCCAAACAAAACCTGTAGCCCTAACCCTACCCTAACCTTCGCCTTAGTCCTAACCCTGGCTCAAAACCTAAACTTTGTCCTAAATATAAAAGTACACCTATCCCTAAATCTAACCCTAAAACGAGCCCTAATCCTAACCTTAACTCTAGCACTAAACTTGACTCTAAAGATACCCATTATCCTAAACATAACCCTAACTCTATTCATAACCATAGGCCTAACCCTAACCCTAAACCTAACCAGAAAACTAATCCTAGAACTAACCCTAAACCTCACCCTCACCATAAACCTAATCTCAGCTCAAACCCTAAACTTTATCATAAACCTAACCATAACCATAGCCCTAACCGTAAGCCTAAACCTCAATCTAACTCTAACCATAAACCTAAACCTACTTCTAATGGTATCCATTACCCTAACAATCACTCTACCCCTAATGATGACCGTAGCCCTAACCCTAACCCTAACCTTAACCGTAGTGTAATCTTATCCCTAGACCTAACCCTAAACCTAACCTTTACCCTAGCCCGAACCTAGCTCAAAACCCAATTCTTACACTATACATAACCCCAACCCTAAACCTAGATCTCACCCTAACCCTAACTCAAGACATATTTCTAAACATAAACCTAGCCCTAAGCTTAGCTCTAACCCTATTCATTATCCTAACCACAACCCTGACCCTAATGCTAACTCTAGACCTATTGATAATCCTAAACTTATCAATTACCCTAAACCTAAACTGAATCCTAAACAAAAACCTATCATTACCCTAACACTGACCCTAAAGGTAAAGAGCGCTAACCGTAAACACTAACCTCAAACTCTAACCCTGAACCATACCCTAATAATTCCCCTAGCTCTAAACCCGACCCTTACCGTAAACCTATCCATTACACTAGACCTAGCCATAAAACATTCTAAAACTATCCCCAAAGGTAACCCTAGACCTGACATTAGCACTAGCCCTAATCCTAGATCTAACCCTAACACAAACCCTAGTGCTTATCCTAGCCCTAAACCTAGCCTTAATCCTAACCATAACCATAACCTTAGGCCTAACACTAACACTAACCCTAGCCCTAATCTTAACCCTAACCCTAGCCCTATTCTTATGCCTAATTTACGCCTATCCCTAACCTTAGCCCTAACACTAGCCCTAAGACTTACACTAACTCTCACCCTTGCCCCATTCATAGTTCTAAACCTATATACCTTACTGAAACAATCATCCTAGCCCTATCCCTAGCCCTATCCTTAGCCCTAGCCCTAACCTAGATCTAACTTTAACTCTAAATCTAAGTTTAACCCTAAGCATAAACCTAAACTTAACACTAGCCCTAACCTTAATGCTAATCCTAAAACTACCCCTAATCCTAGTCCTAGCCCTAAAAGAAACCTCAGGCATAGCCCTAAACCTAACCCTTAACTTAAACCAAACCCTAAGCCTAACCCTAAACTTAGCCCTAATTCGAGTTTTAAGTTGAACCAAAAACTAACCCTGACCCTGAATCCGACCATAGCACTAACCCTACCTCTAAAGATCACCCTAAACCTAAACCTAAACTTAACACTAAACTTAGTCCCAACTCTAAACCTAAATTTAGCCTTAAATGTAACCCTGGTACTTACATTAGCTGTAACACTAACCCTAGCACTAACTTAACACAAAACCTAGCCCTAATTCAAGACCTAACCTAAGCTATAACACTAACACTAACCCTAACCCTAATCCTAATCATAACTATAACCCTAGCCCTAATCCTAGCTCTAACTCTATCTTTCACCATAGCTATAACCCTAAAACTAATGCTAACCCTAGGCCTAAACCTAAACCTTTCCCTAATCCTAACCCTATCCATTACCCTAAACCAAACTTAAATCCTAAACCTCACCCTATCATTACCGTAACCCTAACCTTCATGCTAATTCAAGCCCTAAATTTAAACCATAGCCTGTCCCAAACGTGAAAAAGGCCCTGACCCTAATAATACCCCCCGCTCTAAACCTGACATAAAAATAAACATAACACTTACCCTACATGTATCCATAAACCCAACCCGAATTCTATCTTTAACCATAACCCTAGAACTGATATTAGTCCTAGCACTAATCCTAGCCCTACGCTAAAACAAATCCTAGCCCTCATCCTAGCCCTAAAACCAGCCTTAATCATAACCCTAACCCTAACAATAGGCCTAACCCTAATTCTAATACTCACCCAACCTCTATACCTAGCTATAATGCCAATCCTTACCCTAAAATTAACCCTAAACCTAAACCTAATGCTAGGCCTAAGCTGAAAAATAACCCTAGCCCTAATTCTAGCCCTAATTTAACCCTATCCCTAACCCTAACCCTAGCCCTAAGACTAACTCTAACTTTCACACTAGCCCTATACCTAGTCCTAAACCTATCCATTGCAATAAATCTAACCCTAGCTCTAACCCTAGCCATAAACCTTGCCTTGTCCTTATTCCTAGCAATTACCCTTGATCTATCCCTAACTCTAGAACACTAACCCTACGCCTAACATAAACACTAGCCCTAACCCTAAGGCTACTCATAAAACTAGCCCTCACCCTGACCCTAGAAGTAAATCAAAACCAAGCAATAGCCCGAAAAGTAAACCTTAATTAAACCAAATCCTAATACTATACATAGACCTAACTTTAGCTCTAATTCAAGTCCTAACCTTAACCTGAACACTAACCCTGATTCGGACTCATATCCTAACACTCTCCCTAGCTCTTAACACCATCATAACCTTAAATCAAACACTTACAGTAACCCTAGCCGTAATTTGAGTCCTAACCTTAATCTTAAAACTAACCCTGACCCTGACTACTAACCTAACACTAACACTAGCTCTAAATATCATCCTAACCTTAAAAGTAATCCTAACACTAGAGGTCTAACCCCTAACCATAACCCTAAAATTAACCGTAATTGTAACCCTAGTTCTTACATTAGCTGTTACTCTAACCCTATCCCTAATCCTAACACAAAAACTAGACGTAATCTGAGCTCTAAACCTAGATTTAACCCTAAACCTAGCCCTAACCATAGTTCTAACACTATCCCTTATCCTAAGCCAAACCCTAACACTAATTCTAATCCTAATTCTAACCCTAATATTCAACATAAACCCAACATTAATCCTATTACTAGTCCTAATTCTGGCCCTCATTCTAGCTCTAATCATAAACCAAACCCTTACCATAACCCTGTAACATTAATCGTAGGTCTACACCTGAACTTAATCCTAAACCAAACTCCAACACTAGCCCTAGACTTAAACCTAATCCTAAATCTAGTAGCCATATCTCTAGCCCTAGACCTAAAGAAAAACCTAGAACTAGCCCTAATAATAACCCTTAGCCTAATCCAAATACTAACTCTTCCACTAGACCTAAACCTAGTCCTAATTCTGGCTTTAATTCTAACCATATCCTAACCTGAACACTGACCCTGACATTAACCCTAGCTCTAAACATCACCCTAACCCTGAAACTATACCTAGCCCTAACATTAACACTAAAACTAGCCCTAATCATAACAAGTTCTTAATTTAGCCATAGCCCTAACCTATTGCAAAACCTAGCCCTAATCCAATCCCTACACTATCTTTAATCCTAAAGCTAAGCCTAACGCTAACCATAGCTCTACCCCAAAGTATAAGCCTAAGCCTAAGCCTAGCTTTAGATCCTATACTAAGAATAACCCTAGCCCTAACCCTAGCTCTAACCATATTAATTACCCTAAGGATAACCCTAACCCTTATGCTAAACTTAGACCAAACTTTAATCATATGCCCATCCCTAACGCTACCCATTACCCTACACCTAACTTGAACCCTAAACCTAAAACTATCATTAACCTATCAATAAACCTAATGCTAATTCGAGCCCTAAACATAAACCATAACCTAACCTAAACCCTAACTCTGACCCTAATAATACCCTAGCTCTAAACTTGACCCTACCCATAAAACTAAACCTTAATAGACATAGATATAAACCTAACCCTAAAACGATCCCTAACTCTGACCCTAGACCTGACATTAGCCCTAGCTCTAATCCTAGTCCTAACCATAACACAAACCTTAAACCACATTCTAGACATAATTCTTGCCTTCATCATAACCCTAACCCTAACCCAAATTCTAACCCTCACCCTAACCCTAAAACTCGGTATAAACTGATCCCTTACCCTAAGCCTAACCCTAATCCAAACCCTAACATTAAACCTAGCCATAACCCTAGGCCTAACTCTAACCTTAACACTTGCCCTAATCCCAGACCTAACAGCCCTATCCCTAACACTAAACATAACCCTAGCCCTAAGACTAACTATAACTTTTGCGTTAAACCTATAGAGTAGTTTTAATTTTTTCCTTTACCATCTCCCTAAACCTAGACCTAATCTGAGCCCTAACTGTAGATCTTGCCTTAAAACAAAACCGAGTTATAGCCCTAATCTTAACCCTTAACCTAAACCAAACCCTAACCTTACACCTAGCCCTAACCCTATTCATAACCCTATCCCTAATTCTAGTCCTAACCTGAAAACTAACCCTGACCCTGACTCTGACCCTAACACTAAACCTATCTCTAAAATCATTGTAACCATAAATTTAACCCTAACACTAGATCTAGCATTAACCCTAAACTTATAACTAGTGCTAATCAAAACCTTACTTTGTACATTATCCATAGTCTTAACCCTAGCCCTAACCTAACCCAAAACCTAGCCTTAATCAGAGTCCTTATCCTAGCTTTAACCCTTAACTTAAACCTAACACTAACCCAAACAAAAGCCCTAATTCTATACATAACCCTGTCCCTAAAATTAGGTCTAACCCTATCCATTACCCTAATGATAACCCTATCGCTTATGCTAAACCTAGGCCTAACCCTAACCTTACCAATTACACTAAACCACAACTAAATTCTAAACCTAACCCTGTCATTACGCTAACCCTGAATCTAATGCTAATTGAAGCCCTAACCATAAACTCTAACCTAACCCTAACCCTAACCTTGATTCTGACCCTAATAATAACCCTAGCTCTAAAACTGACCCTTAACCTAAACCTACCCTTACCCTGGTCCAAGCCATAAACCTAACACTAAATGTATCCTTAATTGTAACCCTGGACCTGACATTAGCCCTAGACCTAATACTAGCCCTAAACCTAATACAAACACTAACCCTCATTTTAGCCCTAAAACCTAGCCTTAATCATAACCTTAACCATAACCCTGGCCCTAACCCTAATACTAAACCTCGTCAAGCCCTCAATCTTGCTATAACCCATTCTTTTAAAGTAATCGTAACCCTAAATGTAACCCTAAACCTAGGCCTAAACCTAACAGTATCCCTAGCCCTAATTCAGCCCTATCCCTAACCATAACACTAAACCTAGCCATAAGACAAACTCTAACTCTCACAATAGCCCTATCACTAGTTTTAACCCTATTCCTTGCCATAAACATAACCCTAGCCCTAACCGTTGTCCAAACCCTTGCCCTATCCTTAGCCCCAGCACTAACCTTAGATAAACACCTATCTCTAAATCTAACCCTAATCTGAAGCCTAAGCCTAACCAAACACTAGCCCTAAGCCTAACACTAATCCTAAAACTAGCCCTAACCCTAGCCCTAGCCTAAAACAAAACTGATCCATAGCTCTAACAGTAATCATTAAACTAAATGAAACCCTAACCATACACCTACCCCTAACCATAGGCCTAATTCGAGTTTTAAGCTGAACCCTAAAACTAACTCTGACCCTGACTCTGACACTAATATTAACCCTAGCTCTAAACATTACCCTGACATTAAACCTAACCTGAACACTCAATCTAGCCCTAATCTTAACCCTAAAATTAGCCCTAAATGTAACTCTAGTACTTACATTAGCCATAACCCCACCATAGCACTAACTTAACCTGAAACCTAGCCATAATCTGAGCCGTATCCTAAGCTTAAAACCTAACCCAAGCCCTAATCACAACCCAAACCCTAAACATAACCATAACCCTAGCCCCAACCCTAGTTTAACACTATCCATTACGATAAACATAACCCTAACCGTAATGCTAACCCTAGGTCTAAACCTAATGCTATCTCTAATCCTATTTCTATCCATAAACCTAAACCTAACCTGGGACCTAATACTAACCCTATCATTGCTCTAACCCCAACCCTAATGCTAATTCAATACCTAAATTTAGACCTTAACCTATGCCAAACGTTAACCCAGACCTTGTCCATAAAAATACCCCTAACCCTAAGTCTGCCCTACCCCAAAACATAACCCTTACAGTAGACGTAGTCAAAATCCTAAACATAAAATTATCTTTAAACATAATTCTAGACCTGAAATCAGCCGTAACCCAAATCCTAACCCTAACCCTTAAACAAACACTAGCCCCCATCCCAGCACTAAACCTACCCTTAATCATAACCCTAACCATAACCAAAGCTCTAACCCTAATTCTAAATAACACCCTACCTGTTAACATAGCTATAACATTATTCCTTAAACTAAACTTTATACTAACTCAGACCCTACTCTATATTTAAGCTGAACACAAACCATAGCCCTAATCCTAACAATAATTTATCCATTTCCCTAACTCAAACCCTAAGACAAACTCTAACTCACACTAAACCTATCCCTAGTTCTAACCCTATTACATACCATAATCTAACCCTAGCCCTAACCCTTGCCCTATCCTCACCCCTAACACTAAAACTAGATATAACTCTAAATCTAAATCTAACCCTAAACCTAAGTTTAAGCCTAACACTAACACTAGCCCTAACCCTAACGGTAATCCTAAAATTAGCGCTAACCCTAACATTAGCAGTAAAATCAAAGCAAGTAATAGCCCTAACCATAAACCCTAACTTAAACCAAAGTAACACTACATCTAGACCTAACCCTAGCCTTAAATTAGACTCCTAACCATAACCTTAAAAGTAACCCTGAAACAGACTCGTATCCTAATTCTCACCCTAGCTCTAGACTCCATCCTAAAGTTAAACCAAAACCTACCAGTAACCCTATCCCTAATTCGAGTCCTAACCCTAACTCTGACCCTCATTCATATCCTAACACTAACCCTAGCTCTAAATATCACTCTAACCTTAAACTTAACCCTAACACTAGACCTACCCTTAAACCTAACCCTACATCAAACCATAATGGTAACCCTAGTTCTTACATTATCCATTGCCCTAACCCTAGCCCTAATCCTACAACAAAAACTTGCCTTAATTAAAGCTCTAAACCTAGCTTTAACCCTAAACCTAACCCTAAACCTAGCTCTATCCCTATCCTTTACCCTAAGCAAAACTCTAACCCTAATGGTAACTCTAGAACTATTCCTAATTATTAGGCTAACCAAAATCTGAACCCTTTTAATAGTTCTGACTAGCCCTCATTCTACCTCTAATCTTATCCCAAACCCTATCGCTAACCTTGACCCTTATTCTGACACAAACAGTAACCCTAGGTCGAAACCTGAACCTAAGCATAGAGCAAACCCTAACACTGGCCCTACCAGTAACCTTATAATTAAACCTAACCCTATCCCTAGCATTAAGACTAACTCTAACTCTCACACTAGCCCGATCCCTAGTTCTAACCCTATTCCTTACCATAACCCAAAACCTAGCCTTAAACTTAGCAGTAATGTTGCCCTATCCTTATTCCTTGCCCTAACCCTATTTCTAACCCTAACTCTAAATCTAACCTTAAACCTAAGCCCAAGCCTAACACTAACACTAGCCCTAACTCTAATGTTAATTGTAAAACTAGCCCTAACACTAACCCTAGAAGTGAAACAAAACTGAGCAATATTCCTAACCCTAAACCTTAACATAAAACCCTCTAAAACTACATCTAGACCTAAGCCTAACCCTAAATTCCACTCCTAACCCTAACCTTAAATCTAACACTGAAAGAGACTCATATCCTAATGCTCACCCTAACTCTAGAATCCATCCTAACCTTAAACCTAAATCTAACAGTAACCCTCTCACTAATTCGAGTTCTAACCCTAACCCTGACCCTGACTCATATCCTAACACTAATCCTAGCTCTAAATATCACCCTAACCTTAAACCTAACCCTAACACTAGACCTACCCCTAACCCTAACCCTAAAACTAACCAAATTGTAACCCTAGTTCTAACATTAGTCAATGCCCTAACACTAACCCTAAGCCTACCACAAAAACAAGCCCTAATCCAAGCTCTAAACCTAGCTTTAACCCTAACCCTAACTCTAACCCTAACCCTAGCTCTCTCCTTATTCTATATGTTGGACATCTTCATTATAATGTGTCTAGGTGTGGATCTCTTATGATTTTGCACATTCGGAGTCCTGTAGGCTTCAAGGATTTGGGATTCTGTCTCATTCTTCAAGTCTGGGAAGTTTTCTCGTATTATTTCACTGAATAGATTGTTTATTCCTTTGGTTTGGAGCTCTGTGCCTTCCTGTATCCCAATGACTCTTAAGTTTGGTCTTTTGATATTATCCCGTAGTTCTTGAATGTTCTGCTCATGGTTTCTTAGTAGACTTGCTGAGCTGTCTATGTTCTTTTCAAGTTGAAATACTCTGTCTTCATTGTCTGATGTTCTCTCTTCTAAGTGATCTACTCTGCTGGTAGTATTCTCAATTGAGTTTTTAAGTTGGTTTATTGTTTCCTGCATTTCTAGGATTTCTCTTTGTTTGTTTTTTATTACATCTATCTCCCTGTGAAATTGATCTTTTACTTCCTGGATTTGTTTGTCAATGTGATCTTTCATTGTCTGATTTTGCTGTCTCATGTCTTCCTTGAGACTCCAGATCATCTGAAGCATATATATCCTGAACTCTTTATCTGATATTCCATCTGTTGCAGCTATTACCTCTTCTAAAGTTGAGTTGACCTGTATTGCTTGTGATCCTTTCTTTCCTTGTCTTTTCATACTGCACGCGCTTCTTTCTGCTTGGTGCAACTGTTGTGTTTTTGAAATTTAACCCCTATTTATTTATATTGCTCTTGTATAGTTGGGAAGCCTCCCTTGCAGGGCGGGTAGTGGCTGTGCTCCTCCTCTAATTAGGGTGGTCTGTCTACCACGCTGATCGGTCGCAGGTCTGCCCCCCTTGCGGGCACGGGTGGCGGCTCTGCTCTGCCCCCACTCCAATTGTGGTAACGTAACTACCACGCCCTGGGGGCGTTTGTCCTGATCTGGATGTGGGTGGCGGCTCTGCTGGGTCCCTACTCCAATTGTTGTGATGAGTCTACCACGCTGGCAGGCCTCTAGGCCGGTGGGTGGCAGTTCTGCACAGCCCCCACTCCCAATGGGGGTACCTGACTGCCTCTCCAATGGGTCGCTGGGCCCCCTCCGGACCCAGGTGGCAACCCTGCTCCGCCCCCACTCCAACCAGTGTGACGCGACTGCCTCGGTGTTACGTGTCCACCACGCTGGCAAGCTACCTGGCCTGTCTTGCTAGTGGGCCGCAGGTCTGCCTGCCCTGCTTGCTCAGATGGCAGCTCTGCACATCCCCTACTCCAAATGAGGTTACTTGGCTACCGCGCCGCGGGGTCGCTGGTCCTATTCTAGGCGTGGGTGGCTACTCTCTTCAGCCCCAGCTGCCTTTGGTGTGTCATGATACCACGCCGGCAGGTCACTTGGCCTGCTCTGGGTGCAGGTGGAAGCTCCACTCTGCCCCACAGCACCCAGCAGGAGCCTGACTGAGAAGCAGTTACCGCTGGTTCCCTAGCCTTGGGCCGAAGCAGCTTCGGTAGCCAGAACCCCGCCTCTCGGATCCCGTTACTCTTTCCGCTGGGAGCTGGCTCCAGCGAGTGACCCCCACGGGTTCCCCAGCCCCAGGCCAAAACTGTTCCGGGAGTCAGAACCCAGTCGCCCCAAGCTCAGCGCACGCTCCACTTGGAGCTGGCCTCCACCGGCAGTCTCCGCAGTTTCCTCAGACCTGGGCCAGGTTAGCCCCGGGAACCAGAATCCAGCTGCTCAGTGCCCGGCGCACGCCTTGCCAGGCACGAGCCTCTAGGAGTATTCTCCACAATATCCCCAGTCCCGAGCCTGAGCAATAGATCTGTCTGCTAGATGCAGGCAAATACCAGCTTGAAATCACCTGTTCCGTAGCTGAATGAGCTGAGATCAGTAGAACATGGGGATGATTACATCATCTCTCCGAAATGACGGCTGCTGTCCTCCTCTGTGTTCCGACCGGTGTCTGGAACCAAACTGGACCGCTTCTCTCTTCTGTCTCAAAGATGGAACTCAGCCCTAAGCGCTGCCAAAGACCTAGATCCAAACCGCTAGAGGCAGTTCACAGACTCAGGCCTGCGGGGCCCAGTCCAGCTGCCTCCGTGACCTGCAGGATTGTGTCCCTGCTCCGCGTTGCTCCGAACCGGCTGGGGGGTGGGGTGGTAGGAGTGTGGATCGTAGTCCTGAACCGCCAGAGGCATTTCACAGACTCAGCCCTGCGGGGCCCTGTCCAGCCGCCGCCGTGACCGGCGGGATTGTGTCCCTGATGCGCGTTGCCGAGATTCACTCGCCTGGGACAAACTGACCCCTCACACAGACTTACTAGTTATCGGCAGGTCTCCTTTCAGTGAAATATTGTTAGAAGATCCTCAGCAGGTCCCATGCAAGTCTATTTATGTGTCTCTCTGATCCCGTTACTGCAGAGGTATAGAAAATGCTGCTTGCTCGCCGGCCGCCATGTTGGATCCCCCCAGATTTCTTTTTGATGACAAAAATGGGAGTATTATGGGGAGATACAGAAGGTTGTATATGTCCTTCCGCTAATTGTTGTTTGACCTGATCATGGGCTACTTGTATCTTTTGTTTAGTCAAGGGCCACTGAAGAACCCATACTGGTCTTTCTGATTTCCATGTAATTTTTATTGTCTCAGTGGCCCTTTGTGAAAATCTAACCCATGTCTGTGTGTTCCTTGATTTATTTGTATTGGTGCTGCTATACCTTGTTCTTGTTTGTCTAATCTTTTTCCTTTCCTAAATCCTTGTCTAGCCATAATAGTGGGTGCATTTTGATTGATATTATTTGTTAATGTCAAACCTAATTGATCTAAGACATCTCGTCCCCATAAACTTACAGGAAGATGATCCAATACATATGGCTGTATAGTTCCTTCACATCCTTCAGGATCCTTCTAATCTAATACCATTGCACTTCTATCGGGATTAGTCGCCACTCCTAGGCCTCGAAGCGTTTGAGTGGCTTCTTGTAATGGCCAATATTTTGGCCATTCTTGACGAGAGATGATGCTAAGGTCTGCACCTGTATCCAGTAGCCCATTAAATTCATGTCCTTGAATATTTAGTTTTAGCATGGGGCGAGAATCTAAATTTAAAGAAAGCATAGCCCAATCTACACCTGTGGAGCCTAATCCCTTGGAACCTCTTTCTACAGCATGACTGGAAAATTTATCATGTAGGCTTGGTATTATTAGTAATTGTGCTATTCTCTCTCCTGGTGAAATTACTGATATACCCTTTGGAGAACTGGCTATAATTTTTATTTCACCTTCATAATCGGTATCAATTACCCCAGGACTTATCGAAAGTCCTTTTAGAGTAGAAGAGCTGCATCCCAATAATAAGCCTACTGTTCCTTTGGGAAGAGGTCCTTTCACCCCTGTGGGAATGATTTGAACTCCCATCTCTGGAGTTAGTACTGATCTGGCGGAGGCGCAGATGTCCAACCCTGCGCTCCCTCTGGTTTGTCTGATGAGGGATCTGATGTCCTGGGCACTACCCTGATGGGGTTGCTGGGGTTGCTGGGTTCCTCCAGTGCTCCGTATATTTGTGGTTTGGGGCCCCGGAGCACTGGGGCCCCCTGTCCATTATTTGGCAACGGAGCCCGATGCCTTTGTCCACGATATTGTGGATTAGCACCTTGTCCTTGTTCGATTTTTGATAATGGAGTACCCTCTATGGTGGTTTGAGAACGGCATTCATTAGCCCAATATAATGGAGTACCCTTTATGGTGGTTTGAGAATGGCATTCATTAGCCCAATGTCTCCCTCTACAGCATTGTGGGCAAATACCTGGTATTCTACTCCTTTGATACCTAGTTTTGTTAAACCCTCCTCCTATGGGGAAATTCCTTTAAAATGTCCTGTTTGTTCACAATTGTAGCATGTTCTGGGCCTGGAATCTAAAGCCTGTTTTACTGCAGCTGCCACAATTTGCCCTTGTTCATTAATGTCTCTGGCATCTAAAGCCTGTTTTACTGCAGCTGCCATGACTTGCTCTTGTTCATTAATGTCTCTACATAATTTAATATATGTGTTTAAATCTTCCTGTTTCCATGGTCTAATGATATCTCTGCACCAACGATTTGCTTGTTCATAAGCCAGTTGTTTTATTAATGGCATTGCTTGTTCTGTATTCCCAAAAACTCTGGTAGCTGTTTGAATAAGCCTATCTACAAATTCAGCATAAGGTTCATTAGCTCCTTGTATTATCTTAGATAATTGACCTTGTAAACCTCCATGTCCTTGTAAAGTCTTCCATGCCTTAACTGCATCTACAGCAATTTGTAAATATACACCAGGATCATATGCAAGTTGTTGCTGCCAATCCTCATAAGGTCCCTTTCCTAACAACATATCTAGATTTCTCTGAGGATAACCAGCTGCTGCATTTCGACTAGCCGTCTCCTTGCAAAATTCCTCATTGGCAACCTTCCATAACAGGTATTGTCCTCCAGTTAACACAGCTTTACAAATATTAGCCCAATCTGCTGGTGTCATGTTTAAGTTGGTAATGGAACAACCAAGCTTACAGTGAAGGGTGCTTGAGGACCATAGGTTGTTACAGCCTCTTTTAGCTCCTTCACTGATTTGAAATTTAAACCCTGGTAAATTCGCTACCCTCCTACCTCAAATACAGGGCATACTTGAGATCCTGTCTCAGGATCCCAACTATCAACTGCGGGGGTTGGGAGTCTCCAAGCATATGGAGGTGGTGCTGTTGATTGGACACTTATGCCCTCTGGTGATAGAATGCTGTTAGTAGCAGTCTTCTGTAGAGGTGGTGCTGTTGGTTGGAGACTTTCGCTCTCTGATAGAAAGGTGTTATTAGCAGTCTCCTGTTGTAACTTTTCCCCTGATGGCTTTTTTCTGCTCTAAACTTCCTTCCTCTGTCTCACTAGCTCGGAAGACCTTCTCTTGTACTTGAATCTTTTCCTCTTTCTGACTAACTTGAGAGACCTTCTCTTTTACTTGAATCAATATGTCTTCTCCTTCCTCTACCTTTGTCTGAACTGAAGGCTTTGGACTAAGCAAACCAGATACGTTCGTCCACAATGGCAATGTGCCAACTGGCAGAGTCCCTGGGTTGTTCTTTTCTATTCTTTTTAAATCTTCACCATGATGGTTCCATTGTGATATATCTAACAACTCCTCCTTAAAAAGCCATGGGCTACATTTTTGTATTGTATCAAGGTATGCCCTGACGGTTCTTGATTTTACTGAGATGCCTCCTTCCTCTAACAATTTATTTAACAGTCTTTCGGTTTGTTTTTTACTAATTGCTGATCCCGCATTTCTACTATAATACAACCCAGCAAGATAACACCAAACCAAACCGAGACAGAATGAAATAAAGTTGGAACAACACAAAATCATTATAGCCTTTCTATCCTCCTGACATGTCCATCCGTCCTTTCTCCCTATCTGTTCCTCAGACGCAAATAGTTTTTCCTCAGATGTGAGCGTTTTTTCTTCCGTCTCACTCATCTCCAGGGCCAGGCAAGTTAAAACAAAAATGAAGCAAAACAAAAGAGGAATCTTAGAATGGCTACCCATCCTCTCGCCCTACCCTCAGGGGCGAGCAGTTTACTGACCCTCAGTCGCTCCCCGTGCGAGCCACCAAATGCCGCAGTCTGGCTGGGCACAATTCAGGAGCCACTTGTCAAAAGAAACTAACTTTATTTTTAGAACTACAAACGCCAAGCAAAACAGCTCCAAAGGAAAAAACCCTCAGAGCCCAACTGCCACCACCGGCTTCCACAAGCCTCTCACCCACACCAACCTCCACGTCCCACAATCCTCCTGCTCTTGAGGCCGATTGGCTAGGTCGCATGGGCGGAGCCAAAGAAGTCCCCCAATGAGCAGTTCCGTAGTCTGAAGAGCAGGGAAACAGCCCAATGAACATCACCGCAGAGGAGCAAATCAGCTAGATGTTGCTGGGGCTGCTGTGAGCCAATCATCAGCTGGCAGTCTGAAGGGCAGGGAAACAGCCCAATGAACATGACCGCAGAGGAGCCAATCAGCTAGATGTTGCTGGGGCCACTGTGAGCCAATCATCAGCTGGCAGCTGGAAGTTTGCTGGCAGCTGGAAGTTTGTTGGGGCCCGTTTGGCTGTGGCTCTCAACACTAACTTAAAACTTTAACCTATTCCAAACACTAATAGTGACCCTGAACCTAGTAATACCCTTAGCTCTAAAACTGACCCTAACCTTAAACCTACCATTACACTAGATGTAGCCATAAACCTAACCCTAAAACTATCTTTAAATATAATGCTGGACTTGAAATTAGCCCTAGCCCTAACCCAAAACATAAACCAAGTTTAACCCTAATTCTAACCCTTGCCCAAGCCCTAAACCTAGATATAACCCCATCCCTTACTGTAAACCTAACCATAACCCTAAACCTAACCCTAACCCATCGCCCTAACCCTAGGCCTAACAATAACATTAAACCTAGCACTAATCCTAGCCCTAATTTAGTCCTATCCAAACCCTAGCTTTAGCCTTAAGACTAACTCTTGTCCTAGCCCTATCACTAGTTCTATCCTTAGTCCTAGCCCTAGTCCTAACTCTAAATATAAACCTAACTCTAAATTTAACTGCAAACATAGCCTAAACCAACCTCTAACATAGTCCTAACAATAATGCTAATTCAAAATTTGAACTATGCCTAGCCCTAGTCATAAAAAAAAACAAGCCATAGAACAAACACTAACCTTTGTTATAAACCAAACTCAAACCCTACAACTTGCCCTAACTCTAACTCTAAAACTAAGCCAGAACCTGACACTGAGCCTAATACTAATCCTAGCTCTAAACATTTCCCTAACCTTAAATTCAGCCTAGCACTAGACCTAGCTTTAACCCTAACCATAAAACTAGCCCTAATCATAATCCTAGTTCATACATTAGTCGTTATCCTAACCCTACCCCTAATCCTAACAAAAATCCTACCCATAATTTAAGCCCTAACCCTAGATTTAACCCAAATCTTAACCCTCACACTAGCCCTTACCCTAATCCTAGCCATAACCATTTCCCTACGCAAAGCCAAACCCTAACCCAAATGCAAACCCTAGTACTAACCGTAATTCTTAGCCCAACTTATACTCTAACCATATTACTAGTCCTAACCCTAGCCCTTATTCTTGCTCTAACCCTAACCCTGATCCTTATTCTGACCCTAACACTATCCCTGGGTCTAAACCTGACACTATCCCTAAACCAATCCCTAACACTAACCCTAACTGTAACCTTATATCTATATTTAACCCTAACACTGCCTTAGACATAAAGCTAATCGTAAAAATAGCTATAACTCTAGCCCTAGACCTCAACAAAAACCTAGCTAGAGCCCTCACAATAACCCTTAACCTAAACCAAACACTAACCCTACGCCTAGACCTAACCCTACTCCTAATTTGGGTTATAACCCTAACCCTAACCCTATCTCAAACACTGACTCTTATCCTAACACTAAATCTAGCTCGAAACCTGACCCTATCCAAAAACCTAGACCTAACACTAGACCTAGACATAACCCTAACCCTAAAACTAGCCCTAAACATAATCCTAGATCTTATGTTACCCATAGTTCTAACCCTAGCCCTAAACCTAACATAAAACCAAGCCCTAATCCTAGGCCTAAACTTAGTCCTAAGTATAACCCTAACCCTAATCATTGCCCTAACACTAACCCTAACCCTCACCCATGCCTCTAATCCTAACTTTGATCCTAGCCCAAACGTTAGCTCTAACACTATCCATTACCCTTAAACTCACCCTAAATATAACCCTATCCCTAAAACTAAACCTAACCTAAAACATGAATGTAACCCTAGACCTAACATGAAACCTAACCTTTGCAATAGCCCTAATCTTAGCTGAAACATTCAGCCTTAAACTAAACCTAATCCTAACACTAGCCCTAACCCATAGCCTAACAAAAACCCTAACCCTATTTCTAATATTATCCATTACCATAAACTTAACCCTAACCCTAATTAAAACCCTAGCCATAACCCTAACCCTAAACCAAACCATAACCTTAAACATAACCCTAGACCTAAATAAACCTAACCCTCTCCCTAGCTCTAACCTTAGCTCAAACACTAATCTTTACTCTAACCTAAACATAACCCTAGTCGTAACCCTAACACTTTCCCTAACCGTAACGCATGCCCTAAACCAAACCCTAGCCCTATCCCTAAACCTAACGATAATCCTAGACTTAACCCAAACCATAACTTAGCCCTAACCTAAGCTTTAAACCTATCCATTACACTAAACCTAACCCTAACCCTAATGCTAATCCTAACCCTATCAAAAAACCTTACCCATTCTTTACTCTAAACCTTAACTGAAAACTAAACCTAACCATATCCATTACCCTAACCCTAAACCTAAAGCAATCACTAAGTTAAGCCCTAACCGTAAACTTTAACCTAAATCAAATGGCAACCCTGACTCTAACCCTAATAGAACCCCTAGCTCTAAACCTGTCCCTTACACTAAACTTAACTCACTAGAACTAGGCATAACCTAATTCTAAAACTATCCCTAACCATAACACTAGACCTGACATTAGTCCTAGCCCTAGTACTAGCTCTAAACCTAACAGAAACTCTAGCCATCCTTCTAGCCCTAAACTGACCTTAATCCTACTCTGAACACTAATCCTAACCCTAATAATAATTCTAACCCTCATCCTAGACCTAAAGCTAGCTATAACACCACCCATTCCCCTAAACTTAACCTTGACCCCAATACTAACCCTAAACCTAGCCCTATACCTAGGCCTAACCCTAACACTCACCCTAGCCCTAATCCTAGCCCTAATTTAGCTGTAACCCTAACCCTAACCTAGGCCTGGTACTAAGTCTAAAACTAACTCTCTTTCTAGCCGTAACACTAGTTCTAACCCCATCCCTTCCGGAACACTAACCTAGCCCTAACCCTAATCCTAGATCTAACCCTAAATCTAAATCTAACCCTAACCGTAATCCTAAACCTCATTCTAACACTAGCCCTTATTCTAACACTAATCGAAAATCTAGCCCTAACACTAGCCCTAACCCTAAAACAAAACCGAGCCATAGCCCAAAACCTAAATCTTAACTTAAACCAAAACCTAACCCAACACCTAGCCCTAACTTTAGCCATAACCCTAAAACTAACCTTTACACTGACTCTGACCTTAACACTAAACCTAGCCGTATACATCACCCTCACCCTAAACCTATGCTTTGCATGCTTCACCATAAGGCTACATTAACAAGGAACAAATCAGAGTGCCCACAGAGAACTGATTGAGTGTGTGAACTTTCAAGCAGCTAACACCAACCCTGTTTGTTATCCAGCTCCATTTCCAATTACACATATAAGTCAAGATGAAGTGAAACCTTAAATAGCAAACTGTTCTGACAGCAAACCATGAACCGAAAATGCCCATACATGGGGAATATAGTAAGGCTAGGTAAAAGATGAATCCTCTTTGGTATCAAAAAAATTTGAACAAAACTATCTCTAACCCCAACACTGATTCTAACCCTAGCCATAAACATAAGCCTAACTCTAACCCTAACCTGTTTAGACAACCTTTGATCATAGAAGACCCAAACATGGGGTGCCTAGTAGGGAAAGGTAACAGATGAATTTTGCCCAGTATAAAAAAAAAAAAAATCTGACAAAACGATTGGGGGAGGTGTTTCAGTACATGCCTATTTCCCCTGAATTTTTTCCTAAAGTGTTCTTGGATAATGTTCTTTTCATTGCCATGGCTTTGGATAGCTTTCACTAGGAAGGAACCAGAGAGTGCCCACAGAGAACTGAGTGTGTGAAATTTCAAGCAGCTACCACCAACCCTGTTTGATTACCAGCTACATATCCATTTACCCATATAGGACAACTTGAAATGAAACTTTAAAATGCAAACTGTTCCTGACAGTGAACAATTGAAATTAGAAGGCCCAAAACTGGGGACATAATAAGGCTAGGTAAAAGAGAAATCTTGCCCAGTATCAAAGAAATTTGAACAAAAATAACTCTAACCCTAACACTAGTTCTAAATCTAGTCCTAAATCTAACACTAACCCTAAACCTATCATGTTTATAGAGCTTTGATCATACAAGTCCCAAACTTGGGGAACCCAGGGCAGCAAGCTAGCAGATGAATCCTGTGCAGTATCAAACAAATCTGACCAAATAATTGGGGGGGGAGTAGTTCAGGACATGCATATTTCACTGATTTCTCATAAAGTGCTCTTGGATAAAGTTGTTTTTGCATACTGTGCTTAGAGCTACTTTTACAAGGAAGAAACCACAGAGTGCCCACAGAGAACAGATTGAGTGTGTGAAGTTTCAAGCAGCTAGCACAAACCCTGTTTGATTTCTAGCTCCATTTCCATTTATCTGTATAGGTTCAAATGAAGTAAAACCTTAAAACTCAAACTGTTCCTGACACTGAATCTTCAACGAAGAAGGCCCAAAACAGGTGAACATAGTAAGGCTAGTTAAATGATGACTCCTTCCCAATATTAAAGAAATTTGAACAAAACTAACTCTAAACCTAACACTCGCTCTAACACTAGCCCTAACCCTCACCCTAAAACTAACCCTAACCTGATTAGAGAACCTTTGATCATAGAAGTTCCAACAATGTGGAGGCAAGCTAACAGATGAATCCTGTGACGTATGAAAGAAATCTGATCAAATGACTGGGGGACGTAGTTCACTACATGCATATTTTTCTGATGTCTCCTAAAGTGCTCTCAGATAACATTTTTTTTTACATGCTTCAGCTTTGGGATACTTTCACAAGGAAGGAATCAGAGAGTACCAACAGGGAATTGATTATGTGAAGTGTCAAGCAGCTAGCACCAACACTTTTTGATTTCGAGCTCCATTTCCATTTACCCATAGAGATCAAAATGAAGTGAACCCTTAAAATATACAGTGTTCCTGACAGTGAACACTTGAACTGAGAAGGTCCAAAACTGGGAAACTTAACAAGGGAAAGGAAATGATGAATACTGCCCAGTATCAAATAAATTTGAACAAATCTAACTGTAAAATTAATGCTACATTTGACTCTACCCTAAAACTAATGCTAAGCTGTTTAGAGAACTTATGATCATAGAAGTCCCCAAATTGGGGACCCTAATGGGTCAAGCTAGTAGATGAATCATGCGCAGTATCAAAGAAATATGACCAAATAATTGGGGAAGGTATTTCAATATATTTATATTTCCCTCTTTCTCCTAAAGTGCTCTCGGATAAACTTGCTATTCATGCTTCAGCTTAGAGCTATATTCACAAGGAACAAACCAGAGAGTGCCCACAGAGAACTGATTGAGTGTGTGAAGTTTGAAGAAGCTAGCACCAACCCTGTTTGATTTCTAGCTCCAATTATATTTAGGTCAAAATGAAGTGAAACCTTAAAATAGAAACTGTTCCTGAAAACGAACCATTGAATCTTGAAGGCCCCAATTTGGGGAGCCTACTAAGGATAGGTCAAGGATGAAGCCGGTACAGTATCGAAGTAATCTGACCAAAAACTTTGGAAGGTCTTTCAGTACTTGTGTATTCTGCTTGCTCCTAAATCACTCAGAGATAAAGCTGTTTCTTTCTACTGCAGATTAGGGCTACTTCCACAGGAAACAAACCAGACAATCCTCACTGAGAACTGATTGAGTGTGTGGTGATTCAAGCAGCTAGCCCAAACCCTGGTTGATTTCCAGCTGCATTTCCATTCACCCCTACAGGGCAAAAAGAAGAGAAACATGAAAATTGAAACTGTTCCTGAAACCAAACCCTTTATGTAGGAGGCCCAAACATTGGGAATATAGTCAAAATAGGAAAAAGATGAATCCTGAAGAGTATCATAGAAATTTGAAAACAAAACTAACTCTAACCCTAACACTAGGTCTTTTCCTAGTGCTAACACTAACCCTATCACTAACCTTAACCTGTTTAGTGTCCCTTTGATCCTAGAAGTCCCACACTTGTGGAGCCAAGTGGGGCATGCTAACAGATGAAGCTTTCACAGTATCAAAGAAATCTGACCAAATAATTGGGGGAGGTAGTTCAGCATACGCATATTTCCACTTTCTCCTAAAGTGCTCTCACATAAAGTTGCTTTGCATGCTTCCACTTAGGGCTACTTTCACAAAGAATAAACCAGAGAATGCCCATAGAGATCTGATTGAGTGTACCCACTTTGAACTGATTTGTGAAGTTTCAAGCACCTACTACCAACCCTGTTTGAATTCCAGCTCAATTTTCATTCACACCAATAAGCCATAATGAAGGAAAATCTTAAAATACAAACTGTTCCTGACATTAAATCTTTGAATGAAGAAGGCCCAAACCTGTGGAGCATAGTAAGGCAAAGTAAAAGATGAATCTTGCCCAATATCATAGAATTTTGAAGAAAACTAGGGCCACGCTGGAGCTCTCTGTGCAGATGGAAGGCTCGGCTTTGTGGTTGCTCTCGGCTCAGTCAGAAGTTGGAAGTCTCTGCCTCGCATGAGCTCTCTGCACAGATGGAAGTCTCGGCTGTGCATGTGCTCTTAGCTCAGATGGAAGTCTTAGCCGCGTGTGAGCTCTTCGTGCAGAAGGAAGTCTTGGCTGTGCGTTTGTTCTCGGCTCAGACACAAGTCTCGGCCAGGGAGGTGCCCTCGGCGCACAGGATAGGTGCAGATGTCTTGGGGGGCACCAGAATCAGGAGGCACCACAGCTTGGTAGGTTCAAACAGCAATTCTTTATTCCCAATCTCACACCAGCCTACACACACGTTCAGGGGCAATTCCCAATCTGTCCAATCCCAAATCCTACTCCACGAGGCTTTTTCCAAATCCCATTTGAATCTCAGGAGAACTCAATGGGAACAAGCAGCAGGAACACCCTAATCCCAGCAGCAATAATCTTCAACCTCAACTTCCCTAAAACTCCTATCGTCACACCCTAAACCTAAGGAGGGAGATACTTCCTGCAGGAATACACCCTAATCCTGGATCCACCCTGGTGATTGAGCAGGGTTACCTTTCTCAAACTCACAAACAAGGTCGCAGCAAATTTCCAAGGCAAGTCCATTTAACATGGGGTACACTGGCAAGGATTACGATGTGTCATACCTACTTGGTAATGGCCCTCAGCAGATAGGTGGCAAAGAACACAGAGGCTTTGGTTGTGGGTCACCAGGCCAAGCTCTGGACATGGACAATGGTCACCCCAGAACCACCCACCTCACTAAACACCCTACACAGGGAACAGATGGAATCCATCTTGGAAAACCTTACTCACCATCTATCAGTGGCCATGGCTACCAGGTCGGTTCTGCAGCTGTTCAGGTACCCAGTTTCCAACTCCCTTATCTCCAGTTGTGATAACTCAAGATTTTTCTCAAGAGCTTTTTTTATGGGGAGGGGGCGTAGCTATCAATGCAGAACAGCAACTGTACAGGTACCTATTTTCCAACTCAGAGACTAAGAGTAGGGCGGCTCCAGGAAGAAACTCAAGCCCTCTCAAACTGGCTACTTCCACCACCCTTAGCACAGAGACTCAAGTTACTAATAGACAACTCCACCTACTGGAAGAAAACAGAGTTCTGAGAGACTTTTCTATTCTCACCCTTCTCATCAATTCTCCTCTACCCTTCCCCCTCTGGCCCTCACAATCTCAACATACATGAAACCAAGAACTTTGCATGAAATTGGACTTTAAGAACTGAATCACCAGAATTGATTAATATAGAGGAATTGCATAGGCCCATCTCACCCCCCATTTATTTTATATTACTTTCATTCTCCCTCTTTCTTGTTTATTTTTTATCTTCTTTTTTCTTCCTCCCTCTATCCCACTTGCAACATCCAAACTTTTACTATTTATACATAGGGTAATTTTATGAATACAGGTAAGGAATTTGAATTTATACATTCTTCCATAAATTACCCGAGTCTATTCATTACAGTTCTTCTCCAATTTTCTAAGATAGATTAATCTCATACCCTCACTGCTTTCCACTTTAACATAGCATCCTTCCCTGACCCTCAGTTCTCTATACCCTACCAGAAATGGCATGCCTTTTATGAAACTAATGACTATATTCTACATAATAATTGAAGCCAACATCTGTAGACATAGAATCTAAATAGAAATGTATTTATAATGGTTAGCCTTAGGTCTTGGATTAGGTTTAGATTTAGGGTTAGGATTTGATCTATGGTTAGGGCTAGGACTGAAGATAGGGCAAGGGTTAGGACTAGGGTTAGGGTTATGGTTAGGGTTATGGTAAGGGATATGGTTAGAACTAGTGATAGGCTAGTGTGAGAGTTAGAGTTAGTCATAGGGCTAGGGCTAGGGTTATATTTACGGATAGGGCTAAATTAGGGCTAGGGTTAGTGTTAGGTTTAGACCTCAGGTTAGGGTGAAATTAGGGTTACATGTAGGGTAAGGGAGTGGGTTATAGCTAAGTTTTGGGCTAGGGTCGGGTTAGTATTTAGGGTTAGGCTAGGGTTACAGTTAGGGTTATGATTAAGGCTAGGCTTAGGCCTAGAATGAAGGCTAGTGTTTGTGTTAGGTTTAGGGCTAGTATTAGGGCTAGGGCTAATGCCAGGTCTAGGGTTACAGTTAGGGATAGATTTAGTGTTAGGTTTATGGCTTGGTCCAGTGTAAGGGTTAGGTTTAGGGTAAGGGTAAGGTTTAGAGCTAGGGTTATTATTAGGGTCAGGTTCAAGTTTAGGGTTTGTTTTATGTTAGAGGAAAGGTTTAGGGCTTGAAATAGCATTAGGCTTAGGGTTAGGGTTAATGACAGAGTTAGGATTAGGGTTTAGATGTGGTTCAGTGTAATGGATAGAGTTAAGGTTAGGCCTAATTTTTAGCATAAGCGTTAGGGTTATCATTAGGGTAATGGATAGGGTTAGACCTAAGATTAGGGCTAGGGATATGTATAGGATTAGGGCTTTTGTTTAAGTTACGGTTAGGTTTAAGTTTAGGGCTAAAGCTAGATTTAGGACTCGGATTATGGCTAGGTTTTGGGTGAGGTTAGGGCTAGGGTTAAGGCTACGGGTAATGTATGAAATAAGGTTATGATTAGGGCTAGTTATAGGGTTAGGGTTAGGGCTGGGTCTACTGTTAGAGTTAGGTTTATGGTTATGACAATATTTAGAGCTAGATTTAGTGTTAGGGTCAGAGTCAGTGTCCATATTACTTTTCAGGTTAGATTTAGGACTGGAATTAGAGATAGGTGTAGGGCTAGGTGTAAGGTTAGGGTTTGGTTTAGGTTACGGGTTAGGATTAGGGCTATGACTCGGTTTTGTTTTAGGGCTAGCGGTAGGGTTAGGGCTAGTTTTAGGATTAGTGTTAGGGTTAGGGCTAGTGTTAGTGTGAGGTTTAGGCTTAAGTTTAGGGTTAGATTTACAGTTAGGTTTAGATCTAGGGTGAAGGATAGGGCTAGTGTTAGGGCTAAGTTTAAGGCTAGGTTTAGTGTGATGGCAAGGGATTGGTTTAGAACTCGGTATAGGGCTAGGGCGAGAGTTAGAGTTAGTCTTAGGGCAAGCGTTAGTGTTAGGGTTAGGCCTAGGGTTAGGGCTTGAGTTAATGTTAGTTTTAGGGTTAGGGTTAGGTTTACGGTAAGGGTTGGAATTACAGCTAGTTTTATGGCTAGGGTGAGGGTTATAATTAGGGTAAGGGTTAGGTTTAAGATTAAGGTAAATTTATGTCTAAGATGTGGGCTAAGTTTTGTGTTAGGGTTAGGAGTAGGCTTAGATCTAGGGCAAAATTCAGGTCTAGGGTTACAGTTAGGTATAGTTTAGGGTTAGGTTCATATCTATGTCTATTTTAAGGGTTAGATTTATGGTTAAGGTCAAGTTTAGAGCTAGGGGTATTTTTAGGGTTAGGGTAAGGTTTAGGTTTTTTGTTAGGTTAAGGTTTAGGATTAGGGCTCGAATTAGCAATATTGTTAAGGATAGGGTAATGATAGTTTTAGGTTTAGGGTTCAGGTAAAGTGTAGGGTAATTTATAGGATTAAGGATAGGTATGGTTTAGAGTTTGGCCTATTGTTAGCGTAAGGGTTAGGGTTATCATTAGAGTAATGGATAGGTTAGAGCTAGGTTAGGGCTACGGTTATGCTAAGGATTAGGTCTAGGCTTAGGCTTAGGCTTAGGCTTAGGGTTAGGGCTATGGTTAAAATTAGGATTAGCTTTAGGGTTAAAGCTGGGATGGCCTTGGATAAGGGCTAGGTTTTGCAATAGGTTAGGCCTACAGCTAATGTAATACCTTGCTATGATTCAGGCTAGTTTTAAGGTTAATGGTAGGGCTAGGTATAGTTTTAGGGTTAGCTTTAGGGTTGGGGTGGTGTTTAGAGCTAGGGTTACTGTTAGTGTCAGGGTCAGTGTTCAGGTTAGTGTTATGGTTATAATTAAAGCCAGAATTAGGTCTAGGGGAAGAGTTAGTGTTTGGCTTAGGCTAAGGGTTATTGTTAGGACTATGTCTAGGTTTTTCATTAGGTCTAGGTTTCGAGTTGTGGCTAGATTTAAGATTAGGTTTAGGTCTAGGGCTAGTGTTAGGGTTAGGTTTAGGTATAAGGTTACCGGAAGGGCTACTGTTAGGGTTCAGTTTAGGCTTAGATTCAGGTTTAGACCTATGATTAGTTTTAGGGTCAGAATAAGGGTCAGGGTTAGGGTTAGGATTTGGGTTATGGTTAGAGCTAGAATGAGTGCTAGTGTTAGGACTAGTAATAGGGTTAGGGTTTGTGTTAGGTTAAGGATTAGGGTTAGCATTAGGGTTAGGGTTTGGCTTAGGGTTAGGGATAGGTTTAGAGCTAGGGTTAGGTCTTGGAGTAGGGCAAAGGTTAGGTTAAAGCTAGGTTTAGGGCTCGGATTAGGGCTAGTTTTGTGTTAGGTATAGGGCTAGGCAACAGCTAATGTAACAACTAGGGTTACAAATAGGGTGAATTTTTTGGTCATGGTTAGGGGTTAAACCTCTAGTGTTAGGATTAGGTTTAAGGTTAGGGTGATATTTAGAGCGAGAGTTAGTGTTAGGTTAATAGTCAGGGTCAGAGTTAATTTTAGAGTTAGGGTTAGGATTCCAAATAATGCTAGGGTTACTGTAAGGGTTTGATTTAAGGTTAGGGTGTTGTTTACAGCTAGGGTGAGCATTAGGATATGAGTCAGGGTCGGGGTTAGTATTAAGGTTAAGTTTAGGACTCGAATTAGGGCTAGAGTTAGGTCTAGATGTAGTATTAGGATTTGGTTTAAGTTAAGGTTTAGTGTTAAGGCTATTACTCGGTTTTGTTTTACTGCTCTGGTTAGGGTTAGAGCTAGTTTCATGATTAGTGTTAGGGTTAGTGCTAATATTAATGTTAGGCTTAGGCTTAGAGTTAGTGTTAGAGTTGGAGTTAGAGTTAGATATAGTGTTAGGACTAGAAATAAACATTAGGCAAGTGTTATGGCTAGGTTTATGGCTATGTTTAGGGCTAGGTTTAGGGTTAAGTTAAGGGATATGGTTAGAACTATGTTTAGGGAGAGTGTGAGAGTTAGAGTTAATCTTAGGGCTATAGTTAGTGTTAGAATGAAGGATAGGGCTAAATTATGGGTAGGATTAGGGCTAGGGTTAGTGTTTAGCTTAGGTCTAGTGTTAGGGTAGGATTAGGATTAAGTTTTGGGTAAGGGAGGTGTTAAGTGGGACGGTGAGGGTTAGATTTCAGTTAGGGCTATGGTTAAGGTCAGGATTTTGATTAGGGCTAGGTTTAGGGCTAGCATAAGTGCTAGGGTTTGTTTTAGGTTTAGGGCTAGTATTAGGGCTAGGGCTAATATCAGGTCTTGGGTTATGTTTAAAGATAGTTTTATTGTTAGGTTTATGGCTACATGTAGTGTAAGGGTTAGATTTAGGGTTAGGGCCAGGTTTAGAGCTAGGATTATTTTTACAGTCAGGGCCTGGTTTAGGGTTTGGGAGGTTAAGTTTTAAAGTTAGGGCTCAAATTAGCATTAGGGTTAGTGTTATGTTAATAATCGGGTTAGGTTTATAGTCTATATTTGGGTTAGGGTAGTGGAATGGATTAGGATTAGGGATAGGGTTAGGTTTAGGACTATGTTTAGCATTAGAGTTAGGGTTATGTTTATGCAATGGATAGGGTTAGAGCTAGGGTTAAGGCTAGGGTTATGTTTATGATTAGGGCTATGGTTAGTGTTAAAATTAAGGTTACAACTGGAGTTATGGCTCGGATCAGGGCTATTTTTTTGTGTTAAGTTAGTGCTAGACTTAGGGTTATGGCTAATGTAAGTACCAGGGTTATGTATAGGGATAAATTTAGGATTAGGGTTAGGGCTAGTTTTAGGATTACCATTAGGGTTAGGGCTAGTGAGAGAGTTAGTGATAGTGCTAAAATTAGATTTAGGGTTTGGCACAGGGTTAAATTAGGGCTAGGATTAGTGCTAGGGTTAGTGTTTAGCTAAGGCCTAGTGATAGGGATAGGGTTAGATTTAAATTTAGGATGAAGAATGGTGTTATATCTAGGTTTAGACAAAGTGCAAGGGTTAGAGTTAGGGTAATGGCTAGGGATGGAGTTAGGGTTATGATTAAGGCTAGGTTTTGGGGTACGATGAGGGATAGTGTTCAATTAAGATTCGGGGCTAGGATTAGTACTAGGGCTAATATCAGGTCTAGGGTTATGGTTAAAAATACTTCTAGGGTTAGGCTTATCGCTACGTCTAGTGTAAGGGTTAGGTTGAGGGTAAGGGTCAGGTTTAGAGCTCGGGGAATTATTAAGATTCAGATTTGGCTTAGGTAAGTGTCTAAATTTAGAGCTCAAATTAGCATTAGGGTTAGGGTTAGGGTATAGTTAGGGTTTGTTTTAAGGTACATGTTTGGTTTCGGACAATTGATCTGGTTAGCTTTAGAGATAGGGCTAGGGTTAGGCTTAGGGTTAGCATTAGGGTAAGGGTTATGGTTGGTGTAATTGACAGGGTTAGGACTAGAGTTATGGTTAGGAATATGCCTTGAGTTAGGGTTAGAGTTAGTGTTAGAACTAGGTCTAGGGTTAGGATTAGGGTTATGTTTAGCATAAAGTTTAGGTTTTGAGCTAGGGTTAGGGCTAGTTTTAGGGTTAAGTCTACGGTTAGGATTATGGTAGGTTTAGGGTTAGGGTGGTGTTTTGAACTAGGATGAGTGTTAGGATATAAGTCAGGTACAGGGTTGTGTTTACGATTATGATTAGGACTTGAATTAGGGCTAGGGTTTGGTTTAAGTTAAGGTTAGTGTTAGGCCTGTTGCTCGGTTTTGTTTTAGTGCTATGGTTAGGGTTAGGGCTAGTTCAATGATTAGCTTTAGGTTTAAGTCTAGGGTTATGTTTAGGTTTAGGATTGAGGCTAGATTTAAAGCTACGATTAGTGCTAGGTTTTATGTTAGGTTTAGGGCAACAATTAGGGACAGGACTAATGTCATGTCTAGGTGTATAGTTAGTGTTATTTTTAGGGTTAGGTTTATGGCAAAGTCAAATTAAAGTGTTACATTTAGGAAAAGGGTCAGATTAAGAGCTGGGATATTATTAGGGTCAGGGTCAGATTTTGGGTTTGGGTTAGGTTAAGTTAGTTTTAAGTCTCAAATTAGCATTAAGTTTAGAATTAGGATTAGGGTAATGTATAGTGTTAGGTTTAGGATTAGGTTTGATTTAAGGTAATGGATATGATTAGGGTTTGTGATAGGTTTAGGGTTAGGCCTAGGGTTATACTTATCGTTAGGGTAATTTTATGTTTATTTTTTTAGTTTTTTTTTATTGGTTGTTCACAACATTACAAAGCTCTTGACATCTCATATTTCATACATTAGAATCAAGTGGGTTATGAACTCCCATTTTTACCCCAAATACAGTTTGCAGAATCACATCGGTTACACATTCACATTTACATTTTTACATACTGCCATATTAGTGGCTGTTGTATTCTGCTACCTTTCCTATCCTCTACTATCCCCCTCCCCTCCCCTCCGATCTTCTCTCTCTACCCCATCTACTGTAATTCATTCCCCTCCATGTTTGTTATCCCATTCCCCTCACAACCTCTTATATGTAATTTAGTATAACAATGAGGGTCTCCCTCCATTTCCATGCAATTTCCCTTTTTTTTTCTCCCTTTCCCTCCCACCTCATGTCTCTGTTTAATGTTAATCTTTTCTTCCTGCTCTTCCTCTCTGTTCTGTTCTAAGTTGCTCTCATTATATCAAAGAAGACATTTGGTATTTGTTTTTTAGGAATTGGCTAGCTTCACTGAGCATAATCTGCTCTAGTGCCATCCATTTCCCTGCAAATTCCGTGATTTTGTCATTTTTTAGTGCTGCATAATACTCCATGGTGTATAAATGCCACATTTTTTTTATCCATTCATCTATTGAAGGGTATCTGGGTTGATTCCACAGTCTAGCAATTGTGAATTGTGCTGCTATGAACATCCATGTGGCAGTATCCCTGCAGTGTGCTCTTTTAAGGTCTTCAGGGAATAATCCGAGAAGGGCAATAGCTGGGTCAAATGGTGGTTCCATTCCCAGCTTTCCCAGGAATCTCCAAACTGCTTTCCAAATTGGCTGCACCCGTTTGCAGTCCCACCAGCAGTGTACAAGAGTAGCCTTTTCCCCACATCCTCCCCAGCACTTGTTGTTGTTTGACTTCGTCATGGCTGCCAATCTTACTGGGGTGAGGTGGTATGTTAGGGTGGTTTTGATTTGCATTTCTTTGACTGCTAGAGATGGTGAGCATTTTTTCATGTACTTGTTGATTGATTTTATGTCCTCCTCTGAGAAGTGTCTGTTCAGGTCCTTGGCCCATTTGTTGATTGGGTTATTTGTTATCTTACTGTCTAATTTTTTGATTTCTTTGTATACTCTGGATATTAGGGCTCTATCTGAAGTGTGAGGAGTAAAAATTTGTTCCCAGGATGTAGGTTCCCTATTTAACTCTCTTATTGTTTCTCTTGCTGAGAAAAAACTTTTTAGTTTAATAAGTCCCATTTGTTTATTCTTGTTACTAACTCTTGGGCTATGGGCGTCCTATTAAGGAATTTGGAGCCCGACCCCACAATATGTAGATCGGAGCCAACTTTTTCTTCTATCAGACAGAGAGTTTCTGATTTGATATCTACCTCCTTGATCCACTTTGAGTTGACTTTTGTGCATGGCAAAAGGACGGGATTCAGTTTCATTTTGTTGCATATGGATTTCCAGTTTTCCCAGCACCATTTGTTGAAGATGCTATCCTTCCTCCATTGCATGTTCTTAGCTCCTTTATCAAATATAAGATAGTTGTAGCTTTGTGAATTAGTCTCTGTGTCCTCTATTCTGTACCATTGGTCCACCCGCCTGTTTTGGTACCAGTACCATGCTGTTTTTATTACTATTGCTCTGTAATATAGTTTGAAATCTGGTATTACTATACCACCTGATTCACACTTCCTGTTTAGAAATGTTTTTGCTATTCTGGGTCTTTTATTTTTCCATATGAATTTCATGATTGCTTTACCTATTTCTACAAGAAATGCCATTGGGATTTTGATTGGCATTGCATTAAACCTATAGAGAACTTTTGGTAATATCGCCATTTTGATAATGTTAGTTCTGCCTATCCATGAACAGGGTATATTTTTCCATCTTCTAAGATCTTCTTCTATTTCTCTTTTTAGAGTTCTGTAGTTTAGACCTAGGTTTCGGGCTAGGATAATGGTTACCATTAGGGCTACAGTTAGCGTTAGGGTCAAGGTTAGGGCGAGGGTTACACTTAGGATTAGGTTTAGGGTACAGTCTAGAATTTGGGTTAGGATTTTTGCTATGGCTAAGATTGATTTATGGTTTGGTCTAGGGTTATGGTGATGGTTAGTGTAATGGTTAGGGTTAGGGTTATCATTAGGGTTAGGGTAATAGGTTTAGATGAGTGGTTAAAGATAGTTTTAGGTTTAGGTTAGAGTTAGGTTTAGGTTTATGATTAGGGTTAGCATTTGAGCTAGCTTAGGTTTAGGGTTAGGGTTTGGTTCACTGTTAGTTCTAGGGTTAGGTTTATGTTTAGGGTTAGGGTAGGTTTAGATTTAGGTCTAGTGTTATCATTAGGGTTAAGTTTAGGGTTAGAGTAATGGGTAGGGTTCAAGCTAGGGTTAGGGCTTGGGTTAAGGTTAGGATTAGGGCTGTGGTTAGGTTTAGGGTTTGACCTTGGGTTAGTGTTAGGATTAGATTAAGTGTAAGCATTTGGGATGGAGCTAGATTTAGGGTTAGGATGAGGGTTAGGTTTACAGTCTGAGCTAGGGTATGTTTACGGTTAGGTTTAGGGCTAGGGTTAGCATTATTTTTAGGGTTATTGTCAGTATAATGGATAGAATTAGAGCTAGGGATTGGGCTAAGGTTCCAGTTAGGATTAGGGCTAGAATTAGGGTGAGGTTTAGGGTTTGGGCTCAGGTTATTTTATGGTAAGGTTTAGTGTTTGAGCTAGGATTAGGGCTAGAATGAGGGTTATGGTTAGGGTTAGGGCTAAATTTAGGGTTAGAGTTATGCTTAGGGTTAGGTTTAGGGCTGTAATTAGGGCTGGGTTTTGTGTGAGGTTTAGGGCTACTGTTAGGTATATGGGTAATGTAAGAGCTAGAGTTATGGTTATACCTATATTTAGAGTTCATCTAGTGTTAGGTTTCGTTTTTGGCTTAGGACAAGTTTTAGAGCTAGGGTTTTCATTAGGGTACATGTCAGGGTTCAGGTTAGGATTAGGTTTAGATTTAGGTCCAGAATGAGGACTAGGGTTAGGACTAGGGGTACATTCGTGTTTGTTTCATGTTAAGGGTTATTGTTATGGCTAAGTCTAGAGTTATGACTATATTTAGGATTAGGTTTAGGTCTAGGGCTAGTGTTATTGTTAGGTTTAGGTTTAGGGTTAATGTTAGGGCTAGTGTTAGCTTTCGGATAGAGGTTAGAGTCAGGTTTAAACCTAGGTTTAGTGTTAGGGCCATAATATGGGTCAGGGTTAGTGTTAGGGCTTGGGTTAAGTTTAGAGCTAGAATGAGGGTTAGGATTAGGACTAGTAATAGAGTTAGGGTTTGGGGTAGGCATAGAATTAGGGTTAAGACTAGGGTAGCACTATGGTGAGGGTTTGACTAAGTGTAAGAAATAGAGTTAGAACTAAGATTAGGTCTAGGGATAGTGTTAGAGTTAGGGCCAGGGTTAGGATTAGGGTTAAAACTTGGGTTAGGCTTTGGATTAGGGCTAAGTTTTGTGTTAGGTTTAGGGTTATGGCTAATTTAAGAACTGGCATTACAATTATGGCTAGTTTTAGGGTTAGGTTTAGGGCAAGGTCTAGTTTTAGGTTTAGGTTTAGGGATAGGGTGATTTGTAGAGTTAGGGTTAGTGTTAAGGTCAGAGTCAGGGTTAGTATTAGTTCTAGGGTTAGGGTTAGGACTCGAATTAGGGATAGGGTTAGGGAGAGCTGTAGGATTAGGGTTTGGTTTAGGGTAAGGGTTAGGGTCAGTGAAATGGCTTGGTTTTCCTTGAGAGCTAGGGCTTGGGTTGGGGCTAGTTTTCAAATTAGCGTTAGGGTTAGAGCTAGTGTTAGGGTGTGGTTTAGGCTTAGGATTAGGGTTAGATTTAGAGTAGGGTTAGATCTAGGTTTAGGGCTAGAGCGAAGGTTAGGGCTAGGCTTAGGGCTAGGAGTTGAGTTATTATAAGGGATAGAGTTAGAACTAGGGCTAGGGCTAGGGTGAGAGAGTTAGTGTAAGGATTATATTTAGGGTTAGAATTAGGACTTAATTAGAGCTAGAATTAGAGCTAGGGTTAGTATTAAGCCTGAGCCTAGTTTTATGGCTAGGTTAATGGTTATGGTTATGTTTAGGTATGATGTTATAGCTAGCTTTAGAAATAGGGCGAGGTTAAAATTAGTTTTAGGTCTATGGTTATGGTTAGGTTTAGGTTTAAGGCTAAAATTAGGGCTAGGATTAAGGTTAGAGTTTGTTTTAGGGTTAGAGCTTCATTAGGGCTATGGCTAATGTTAGGTCTATGGTTATGGTTAGAGATAGTTTTAGGGTTAAGATCATTAGGGTTAGGATTAGGTTAATGGATATGATTAGGTTTAGGGTTCAGGTTAGGTTTAGGGTAATGCATAAGTTTAGGGTTAGGAATAGGTTGAGGGTTATCCTAGGGTTAGTACTAGGATTAGGATTAGGATTAGGGTAATGGATAGGGTTATAGCTGGGGTTAGGGCTAGGTTTATGGTTAGGATTAAGGCTAGGTTTAGGGTTAGGTTTTGGGTTATGTCAGGGGTTAGGGTTAGGGTTAGGGTTAGGTTTAGGGTAAGGGTTAGGGCTAGAATTAGGGTTATGTTTAGGGTTAAATATAGTGTTACGGCTCCGATTACAGATAGGTTTTGGGTTAGGTTAGGGTAAGGTTTAGGGCTACATCCAATGTAAGAACTAGGGTTATGATTAGAACTAGTTTTAGGGTTAGGGTTAGGGCTAGGTCTAGGGTTAGGTTTAGTTTTATGTTTTGAGTGATGTTTAGAGCTAGGGTTAGTGTTAGGGTCAGAGTCAGGGTCAGGGTTTGTTTTAGGGTTAGGGATAGGACTCAAATTAGAGCTAGGTTTAGGGCTAGGTGTAGGCTTAGGGTTTGGTTTATGTTAAAGGTTAGGGTTAGGGCTATGGTTGTGTTGCTTTTTGGGCTAGGGCTAGGTTAGGGCTAGTTTTAGCACTAGCATTAGTGTTATGGCCTGTGTTAGTGAGAGGTTTAGCTTAAGGTTAGGGTTAGATTTAGAGTTAGGGATTGATATATGATTAGGAATAGAGCTAGGTTTAGGGCTAATGTAAAGGCAAGTGATAGGATTATGGTAAGGGATAAGGTTAGAACTACAAACAGGGCTATGGCGAGAGTTAGAGTTAGTCTTAGGGCTATGGGTAGGTAAGGTTTAGGGCTAAATTAGGGCTAGGATTAGAATAGTGTTTGTATTAGGGTTAGGCCTAGTTTTGGCTCAGGTTTAGATTTAGGTACAGGGTTGGGATTAGGGGAAAGGATGGGTTTAAAGCTAATTTTAGGGCTAGGTCAAAGGTTATAAATTTCAGAGAGGACTAGGGTTATGGTTTGACTTAGTAATAATGCTAGGTTTAGGGCTAGAATGAGGACTAGGATTTGTTTTAGGGTTATGGCAAGAATTAGGGCTGGGGCTAGTGTCAGTTATAGGCTTACATTAGGGATAGATTGAGGGTTAGATATATGGCTAGGTCTAGTGAAAGGGTTTGGTTTACGGTAAGGGTCAGGTTAGAGCTAGGGTTATTATTAGGGTTAGAATTAGGTTTTAGGTTTGTTTTAGGATATGGTTTAGGTTTAGACTTGAATTAGCATTAGGATTTGGTTAGGGTAATGATAGGATTGGGTTTAGTGTTCATGTTATGTGTAGGGTAATTGATAGGGTTAGAGTTAGCAAAAGGGTTAGATTTAGGCCAAGGGTTAACCTTAGGGTTATGGTTGTGCTTAGGGTAAGGGACAGGGTTAGATCTAGGGTTATGGTTATTATTAGGGCTAGAGTTAGGGTTAGTCCTAGGGTAAGGGTTAGCCTTATGTTTAGGGTATGTTTTAGAGTTTGAGCTATGGTTAGCACTAGGGCAAGGGTTAGGTTTAGGGTCAGGTCTAGGTTATAGTTATGGTTAGTGTCAAGGTTAGTGTTAAGATTAGGGCTAGGTTATCATTAGGATTAGGGTATTGGATAGGGTTTGATGTCGTGTTAGGTTTAGGCTTAAGGTTAGCTTTAGGCTTAAGGTCAGGGTTAGGGATATGTTTAGTGTTAGGTTTAGGGTAATGGTTAGGTTTTAAGCAAGGATTAGCTCTATGGCAAGGATTAGGTTTATGGTTATGACTAGGGTTAGGGTTAGTGTAGATTTAGGTAAGGGCTAGTGTTATCATCAGGGTTAGAGATAGAATTAGGGTAATGGGTAGGGTAGAGCAAGGTTAGTGCTAGGGTTATCATTAAGTTTAGGGTTAGATTAGGGTAATATGTAGGCTTAGACCTAGGGTTAGGGATAGGGTTACGGTAAGTATTAGTGCTAGGGTTTAGGTTAGGTTTAGGTTTAGGCCATGGGTTAGTGTTAGGGTTAGGTTAAGTTTAATGGTTAGGGATTGAGCTACTGTTTGGAATAGGACGAGGATTAGGGTTAGAGTTAGTGTGAGGGTTAGGGCTAGGGTTAGCAATAGGGTTAGGTTTAGGGTTAGGGTTAGGATAATGGATAGAGTTAAAAGTAGGTTTTGGCCTCTGGTGATGGCTAGTTTCAGGGTTAGTGATATGGCTAGGTCTAGTGTTAGGGTTATATGTTTTGTTAGGATAAGGTTTAGAGCTAGGGTTTGTGGAAGGGTAAGGGTCAGTGTTCAGTTTAGCATTAGGTTTATTGTTAGGGCCAGCATTAGGTCTAGGGTTTTGTCTATGGGTAGGGTTAGTGTTTGAGTTTGGTTAAGTGTTATTATTAGGGCTAGGACTAACTTTTTGTTTATGGTTAGACCTCGAGTTATCACTAGATAATAGATTAAGTGTAGGTCTAGGTCTAGTGTTAGTGTAAGGTTTAGTTATAGGGATACAGGTAGTGCCAATGTTAGGGGTCGGTTTAGGGTTAGGGTCAGGTTTAGACCTATGGTTAGTGTTAGGGTCAGAGTTAGTGTTAGGTTTTTGGATAGTGATAGAACTAGATTGAGGATTAAGTTTAGGACTAGTAAGAATTAAGTATAGGACAAGGGAAACTTTAGGGTTAGAGTTTGGCTTAGGGTAAGTGATAGGGTTAGCACTAGTGTTAGGGCTAGGGATCAGGTTAGGGTTATCGCTAGGGTTATTTTTAAAATTAGGGTTAAAGCTAGGGTGAGAGCTTGGATTGGGGCTCGGGTAGCTTTTGTGTTAGATTTAGGGCTACGGCTTATGTAAGAACTAGGGTTTCAATTAGGGCCAAGTTTAGTTTAGTATTAAGTCTAGGTTTAGTGTCTGGTTATGTTTAGGGTTAGGGTTATGTTTAGGGTAATGGATAGGTTAGGGTTACTGAATGTGTTAGGGTTAGGCCAAGAGTTAATGTTAGAATTAGGGTTAGGGTATTGGATAGGGTTATAGCTAGGGTTACGGCTAGGGTTATGGTTAGCGTTAGTGTTGGGGTTAGTGTTAGGTTTAGGGATAGTGCAAGGATTAAATTTAGGGTTAGGTTTAGGGTAAGGGTTAGTTTTAGAGTTTAGGTTTAGAGTTAGGGTTAAATCTAGGGTTGGGGCTCGCATTAGGGCAGGATTTTGGGTAACATTAGGGCTAGTATTAGAGATACAGCTAATGTAAGAACTAGAATTATGATTAGGGCTAATTTTAGTGTTACAGTTAGGGCTAAGTCTAGTTTTATGGTTAGGTTTAAGTTAGCTAGGGTTAGTGTTAGGTTCAGAATCAAGGTCAGGGTTAGTTTTAGGGTTGGGGATAGGACTCGAATTAGGGGTAGGCTTAGGGCTAGATGTAGGGTTAGGTTTTGGTTTAGTTTAAGGTTTAGGGTTAGTGCTATGGTTCATTATGTTTTAGGGCTAAGGATAAAGTTAAGGGTAGTTTTAAAATTAATCTTAGTGTTATTGCTAGTGATAGGGTGAGTTTAGGCTTAGGGGTACATTTTAGAGTTATGGTTAATTCTAGGGTTAGAGCTATGGCTAGGGTTAGGGCTAAGGTTAGGTCTAGGGTTTGGGTTACAGTAAGGAATAAGGTTAGAACTAGGAATAGAACTAGGGCGATATTTTGAGTTCATCTTATGGCTAGGGTTAGTGTTAAGTTTAGGCTAAATTAGAGCTAGGGATATGTCTAGGATTGGTGTTAGGGTTAGGCGTAGGGTTAGGGCTATGTTTAAGATTAGGTTTAGGATTAGGTTTAGGGGAAGAGACGGGGTTATAGCTAGGTTTATGGCTAGGGCAATGATTAGAATTAGGTTTAGGTCAAGGGTTACTTTGTGTTAGAATTAAGGCTAGATTTGGGGTTAGGGTGGGGGCTAAGTTTTGTGTTATGGTTAGGGCAAGTTTTAGGTATAGGTATAATGTCAGGTTTAGGGTTACGGCTAGGGATAGTTTTAGGGTTAAGTTCATGGCTAGGTCTCATGTTAGGTTTAGGGTAAGGCCCAGTTTAAGAGTAAAGTGTATTTTTAGGGTTGGGGTCTGGTTTTGGTTTTTTGTTATGTTAATTATTAGGGTTAGGGCTGCAATTAGTGTTAAGCTTAGAATTAATGTTAGGTTTATAAATAGGTTTAGGTTTAGGATTCAGGTTAAGATTAGGGTAATTGGTAGGGTTAGGGTTAGTGATAGGGTAAGGGGTAGGCCTAGGGTTAGCATTTGGGTTAGGGTTATTGTTAGGGTAATAAATAGCATTCGATCTAGGGCTAGGGCTAGGGTATTGAATAGGATTGGGGCTAGCCTTAGGGTTAGGGCTAGGCCTAGGGTTAGGGTTTGGGTTAGGTTTAGGGTACAGATTAGGTATTGAGCTAGGGATAGTGCTATGGTGAGGGATAGGTTTAGGATAGGGTTAGATGTCAGGTTAGGGTAAGGGGTAGTTTTAGGTTTAGGGTTAGTGTTAGGTTTGGGCTAGGGTTAGTGTTAGAGTAAGTGTTAGGGTTTTATCTAGGGTTAAGGCTACAATGAGGGTTAGGTTTAGGGTTAGGTCTAGGATTAGGCTTATACTTAGGATTAGAGCTAGGTTTATCGTTAGGCTTAAGATTCAGTTTAGGGTAATGGATAATTTTAGAGATAGTATTAGGGCTAGTGTTAACATTATGATTAGCGCTTGGAGTAGGATTAGGTTTAGGGAAAGGGCTAGGGTTATGTTTAGGGTTTGGATATGGGTTTCTTCTCAGATTAGATTTAAGGCAAGGGTTAGGTTTAGGATAAGGGATAAGGTTTGGTTAGGGATAGGAATACTTATTGGGCTAGATTTGGGGCTAGGATTAGGGTTAGGTTTTGTGATAGGTTTAGAGCTAGTTTTAGTGCTATGGTAATGTAAGGGTTATATTTACGTTGATGGCTAGGTCTAGTGTTAGGTTTTATGTTTCGGTTAGGTCCAGTTTTATAGCTAGGGTTAGTGTTAGTGTCAGGGTCTGTGTTTAGATTAGGGTTAGGGTTAGGGCTAGAGCCAGAATTAAGATTGGTTAGTTCTAGTGCTAAGGTTAGTGTTTGGCTTAGGTTAAGCGTTATCATTAGAGCTAGGGCTAGTTTTTCCTTTAGGTCTTGGTTAAAGATATGGCTAGAATTATGATGAGGTTTAATCTAGGGCTAGTGTTAGGGTTAGGTTTAGATATAGGGTTATGGGTATGGATAGTGTTAGGGTTTGGTTTAGGTTCAGGGTCAGAATGAGGGTCAGGGTTAGGGTTAGAATTTAGGTTATGAGTATAACAAGAATGAGGGCTACGTTTAGGACTATAATGAGGTTAGGGTTTGGGTTAGAATAAGTATTAGTTTTAGAACTAGGGTTAGCATTAGGCTTGGGGTTTGGCTAGGGTAAATTATAAGTTTAGAGCTAGTGTAGAGCTAGGGTTCTGTTAGGGTTAGTGATAGTGTTAGGGTTAGGGTGAAAACTAGACTTAGGTATCAGATTTGGGCTAGGTTTAGGTTAGCATTAAGTTTAAGGTTACGGCTAATGTATACTCTAGATTTATGATTAGAACTAGTTGTAGAATTAGGGTTAGGAACAGGTCTAGTGTTAGGTTAAGGTTTAGGTTTTGGGTGATGTTTAGAGGTAGGGTTAGTGTTAATGTCAGAGGCAGGTTTAGGGGTAGTTTTAGGGTTAAGTTTAGGACTCAAATTAGGGCTACTCTTAGGGCTAGATTGAAGCTTAGGGTTTGGTTTAGGTAAAAGTTTAGGATTAGTGTTATGGCTCAGTTTTCTCTTAGGTCTAAGCCTATGTTTAGGGCTAGTTTTAGGATTAGCATTAGGGTTAGGGCTAGTGTTATGGATAGGTTCAGTTGTAGAATTAGGGTTAGATTTAGAATTAGGTTTAGATCTAGGGTTATGGTAAGGTGTAAGGTTAGGGCTAGTGTTATTCTAGGCTATGGCTAGGAAAAAGATTATGGTAAATGATAGGGTTTGAATTAGGGCTAGGGCTGCGGCTAGGGTGAGAGTTATAGTTAGTCTTAAAGCTAGGAGTAGGGTTAGGTTTAGGATTAGGGCTAGGGTTAGTGTTAGGGTTAGTCCTAGGTTTAAGGTTAGGGCTAGGTTTAATGTTAAGGTTAAGGTTTGGGTTAGGTTTAGGGTAAGCAAAGGGGTTATAACTAGGTATAGGGCTAGGGAAAGGGTTAGAAATAGGGTTAGGTTTATGATTAAGGCTAAGTTTTAGGCTAGAATGAGAGCTAGTGTTCATTTTTGGGTTAGGGCTAGGATTAGGGCTCGGGCTATTGTCAGGTCTAGGGTTACATTAGAGATAGGTTTCAGTTTATGTTTATGGTTAGGTCTACTGTAAGGGTTAGATTTATGGTAAGGATCAAATTTACAGCTATGTGTATTATTAGGGTCAGTGTTTGGCTTAAGGCTTGGTTTAGGTTAAGGTTTAGGTTTAGGGCTCGAATTAGCATTAGGGTTAGAGTTAGGGTTAGGGTAATGAATAGGCTTAGGATTAGGGTTCAGGTTAGTTTTAGGGCAATGTATAGGTTTAGGGATTGCGATAGGGTTAGGGTTAGGCCTAAGATTAGCATTAGTGTTAGGATTATGGTTAGGGTAGTGGATAGAATTAGAGCTAGTTTTTGGGCTAGGCTTAGGATTAAGGTTATTTTAGGGTATTTGATATAATTAGAGCTATGGTTAGGGCTATGGTTAATGTTAGGATTAGAGCTAGTGTTAGGTTTGGGTTTGGGATACGGCTAGGGTTATGTTAAGCTTAAAGGTTAGGCTTTGAGCTAGGGTTAGGACTAAAGCGAAGCTTAGGGTTAGGGTTAGGGCTAGGGTTAGGTTTAGGGTTACACTTAGGGCTATGTTCAGGCCTAAAATTAGGGCTAGGTTTTGTGTTAGTTTAGGCCTAGTGTTAGGGCCACGAGTCATGTAAGAGCTAGGGTTATGATTAGGGCGAGTTTTAGGGTTAGGATTATGGCTAGGTCTAGTGTTAAGGTTAGGGTTTGGTTTAGAGTCAGCTTTCAAGCTAGGATTATGTTAGGGTCAGGGCCAGTGTTCAGCATAGAGTTAGTGTTGGGTTTCGTGCCAGAATTAGTACTAGCGTTAGGTCTAGGTGTAGGGTTAGTGTTTGGGTTAAGTTAAGGGTTATTGTTACGGCTAGGGCTAGGATGTTGTTCAGGTTTAGGGCTAGAGATATGGCTAGATTTAAGATTAGGTTTAAGTCTAGGGCTAGTGTTAGGTTTAGGTTTAAGTATATGATTACCGGTAGGGCTAATATTAGGGTTAACTTTTGGGTTAGGGTCAGGTTTATATTTACCTTTAGTATTAGGGTCAGAATAAGTGTCAGGGTTAGGGTTTCGGTTTCGGTTAGGGTTAGAGCTTGAGCGAAGGTTAGGGTTAGGCCTAATAATAGGTTTAGGGTTGGGGTTAGGCTAAGAATTAGGGTTAGGTCTAGGGTTAGCATTAGAATTAAGTTTAGCTTAAGGTAATGCATAGGGTTAAAGCTAGGGTTAGATCTAGGGTTAGGTATGGATTAGGACTAGTTTTAGTTTTAGGGTTAAAAGTAGGGTTAGCGCTCGGCTTAAGGCCAGGTTTTGGGTTAGGTTGGGGCTAGTGTTAGGCCTACAACTAATGTATAAACCAGGGTTATGATTAGGGCTACTTTTCGGGTAAGTGTTATGGCTAGATCAAGTGTTAGGGTTAGGGTTACCGTTTTCGTGATGTTTAGAAGTAGGGTTAGTGTTAGGGTCAGGGTCAGTGTTCGGGTTATAGTTAGTGTTAGGGTTAAACCCAGAATTATCACTAGAGTTAGGTTTAGGGGTAGGATTAGTGTTTGTGTTAGGTTAAGGTTATCATTAGGTCTAGGGCTAGGTTTTGTTTAGGTCTAGGGTTAGAGATATGGCTAGAATTAGGATTAGGTTTAGGTCTAGGGCTAGTGTTAGGGTTAGGATTAGGTATAGGTTTATTGCTAGTGCTAGTGTTAGGGTTTTGTTTATGGTTAGGGTCAGGTTTAGACATACAGTTACTGTTAGTGTCAGGGTTAGGGTTAGGGTTATGGTTAGAGCTAAAATGAGGGCTAGGTTTAGGACTAGTAATAAGGTTAGGTTATGGGTTAGTTTAAATATTATTGTAAGGCCTAGGGTTAGTTTAGGGTCCTGGATAGGATTAGAGCTAGGATTAGGGCTATGTTTAGGATTAGGGTTAGGGTTAGGGCTAGCGTTTGGTTTAGGTTAAGGGTTAAAGCTAGGGTTAGGTCTTGCATTAAGACTTGGTTTTGGTTAGAATTAGGGCCAGTTTTAGATTTATGGCCAATATATTGTCTAGGGTTATGATTTCAGCTAGTTATAGTATTAGGGTTAGGACTAGGTCTAGTGTTAGGGTTAGGTATAACATTAAGGTCTAGGGTTAGTGTTAGGGTAAAATTCAAGGTCACAGTAGTTTTAGAGTTAGGGTTTGGACTCGAATTATTGCTAGGAGTAGGGCTAGGTGTAGAGTTAGGTTTTGGTTTAGGTTAAGTTTTAAAATTAGGGCTATGGCTTGGTTTTGTTTTATGGCTAGGGCTATGGTTAAGGCTAGTTTTAGGCTTAGCATTAGGTTTAGGGCTGTGTTAGGCTTAGGTTTTGGCTTAGGGTTAAAGTTAGATTTTGATTTAGGGTTAAATCTAGGGTTAGGTCTAGGGCTAAGTATAGGGCTACTGTTAGGTCTTGGTTTATGGCTAGGATTAGGTTTATGGTAAGGCATAGGGTTATTCCTAGAACTAGGAATAGTGCTAGGGTGAGAGTGAGAGTTAGTCTTATGGCTAAACTTAGTGTTTGGTTAGGTATAGGGCTTAAATAGAGCTAGCAATAGGGCTAGGTTTATGGTTATGTTTAGGCCTAAGGTTAGTTTTTGGCTTAGGGTTAGATTTCATGTAAATGATGGGGTTAGAGCTAGGGATGGGGCTAGGGTGAAGAATTAGAGTTAGGGCTAGGGGTTCCTTAGTGTTATGATTAAGGCTAGGTTTAGGGCTAGGATGAGGGCTAGGGTTTGTGTTAGGGTTAGAGCTAGGATTGGTGTTAGCGTGAATGTCGGTTCTAGGGTTTTGGTTAGAGATAGTTTTAAGATTAGTTTTATGGCTATGTTTAGTGTGTTAGGTTTTGGGTAGGGGTCAAATTTAGAGCTAGGGGTATTATTAGGGTCAGGGTCAGGGTCAGGTTTAGGGTTTTGTTTAGGTTGGGGTTTAGGGTTAGGGCTCATATTAGCATTAGGGTTTGGATTAGGGTAATGATTGGGTTTGGTTTAGGGTTCAGGTTAGATTTAGCATAATTGATAGGGTTACGGTTAGGGATAGGGTTAGAATTAGGCCTAGGGTTAGCATTATAATTAGGGTTAGGTTTAGGGTAATTGATAGGATTATTGCTAAATTTAGTTCTAGGGTTATGGATAGGATTATGGCTAGGGGTTAGGATTAGCGTTATGGGTTTGTTTTGTGTTAATTTTAGGGCTAGAATTACGGCTAGGGCAAATATCAAGTCTAGGAATATGGCTAGGAGTAGTTTTAGGGTTAGGTTTATGGCTAGGTCTAGTATAAGCATTAGGTTTAGGGGTAGGGTCAGGATTAAAGCTAGGTATATTATCATGGGAAGGGGCAGAGACAGAATTTGGGTTGGGTTAAGGTTTAGGGTTTGGGATTGAATTAGCATTAGGGTTAGAGTTAGGGTAATGATAGCGTTAGGTTTAGGGTTCAGGTTATGTTTAGGTTAATGAAATAGGTTAGGGTTAGGGATAAGTTTAGGGTTAGGCCTAGGGTTACCATTAGAGTTATGGTTATGGTTAGGGTAATTGATAGGTTTAGAGCTAGTGACAGGGCTAGGGTTATAGTTAGAATTCTGGCTAGGTTTAGGGGAAAGGCTATATTCTGGTTTAGGATTAGATTTAGTGTTTCTTTACAACTAGGGTTAAGGCTCTAATTAGGGCTTGGTTTTGGGTCTGATTAGGGTTAGGATTAGGGCTATGGTAATGCATGAACTAGTGTTGCAATTAGTGCTACTTTTGGGGTTAGGGTTAGAGCTAGGTCTAGTGTTACCATTAGGTTTAGGGTTAGGATGATATTTAGAGCAAGGCTTATGTTAGGGTTAGTGTCAGAGTCACGGTTAGTTTTAAGGTTAGTGTTAGAACTCGAATTAGGGCTAAAGTTAGTACTAGTTGTATGGTTAGGGTTTGGTATATAGGTTGGTTTTGTTTTAGGGCTATGGCTATGGCTATGGCTAGATTATGGATTAGTATGAGAGTTAGGGCTACTGTTAGGTTAAGGTTTAGGCGTAGGGTTAGGGTTTGATTTTTAGTTAGGTTTAGATCTAGGGTTAGGGTTAGGGCTAGGGCTAGGGTTAGGGTTAGGGTTAGGGTTAGGGATATGTTTATGGTAACGAATATAGTTAGAACTAGTGATACAGCTAGGGCGAGAATTAGAATTAGGTATAGTAGTAGTCTTAGGATTAGGGTTAGAGTTAGGGCTAAATTAGGGTAGGATTAGGGCTAGGGTTAGGGCTAAATTTGGGCTAGGATTAGGGGTAGGGTTAGTGTTAGAGTTAGGGAGAAATTAGGGCTAGGATTAGGGCTAGATTTAGGATTAGCATTAGAGCTAAAATAGGGTTTAGGATTAGGGGTAGTGTTAGGGTTAGGGTTAGGGCTACATTAGGACAAGTATTAAGGCTAGGGTTAGTGTTATGGTTAGACTAACGGGTTGGGCTAGAGTTAGGGTTAGCATTGGTGTTAAGGTTAAGTTTAGGGGAATGGGAGGGGTTATATCTAGCTTTAGGGATAGGGTGAGTGTTAGAATTAGGATTAGGCCTCTGATTATGTTTCACTTAAGGATTAAGGCTAGGTTTAGGGCTAGGTTAAGGGCTAGGGTTTGTTTGAGGGTTATGGCTAGGACCTGGTCTAGGACTAATATCAGGTCTAGGGTTAACGTTAAAAATAATTTTAGAGTTAGGTTATTGCTAGGTATAGGGTAAGAGTTAGGTAGGTTAAAGGTCAGCTTTAGGGCTAGGGTTATCATTAGGTTCAGGGTCTGGATCAGGGATAGCATTTGATTTAGCTAAAGGTTTAGGTTTAAGGCTCGAATTAGCATTAGGGTTAGGTTTAGGATTAGGGTAATGGATAGGGTTTAGTTTAGGTTTCAGTTACAGTTTAGGGTAATGGATGAGTTAGGTTTAGCAATTGGGTTAGGGTTACCATTAGGGTTAGGGTTATGTTTAGTGTAATGGATAGGTTTAGAGCTAGGGTTGGGGCTAGGTTATGGTTTGGATTAAGTATAGAATTAGGGTTAGATTTAGGGATAGGTCTAGGGTGTGATTTGTGGTAAGTTTTAGGGTTAGTGTAAGTGTTAAGTTTAGGTCTATGATTGTGGTTCGTTTTAGCACTAGGGTTAGGGTTAGGTTTAGGTTTAGGGTTAGGGATGTTTTTGCATGCTTCAGCTTTGGGAAACTTTCACAAGGAAGAAACCAAAGTGCCCACATCGAACTGATTGAGTGTGTGCAGTTTTAAGCAGCGAGCACCAACCCTGTTTGATTTCAAGTCCCATTTCCATTTACCCGTATAGTTCAAAATGAACGAAACCTTAAAATACAAACTGTTTCTGATACCAGACCATTGAAGGGATAAGCCCCAAACCTGGGGAAAATAGTAAGGCTAGGTAAAAGACAAATTATGCCAAGTATCAAATGAATTTGAACAAAACTCACTCTAACTCTAACACTATATCTAAACCAACGCTAATCTAATTCTAACCTGTTTAGAGTACCTATGATCAAACTTGGGGAGTCTAGCGGCACAACTTAACAGATGAATCTTGTGCAGTATCAAATAAATCGGATGAAAAATTCGGGAAGTATTTTAGTACATTCATATTTCCCTGTTATTTTTCTTAAAGTGCTCATGGATATATTGATTTTCATGCTTCAGCTTAAGGTACTTTCTCAAAGAAAAGCCAAAGGGTGCCCACAGAGAGCTGATTGAGTGTGTGAAGTTTCATGCAGCTAACACAAACACTGTTTGATTTCCAACTCCATTGCATTCACACCTAAAGGCCCTAATGAAGTGAAACCTAAAAATTGAAACTCTTCCTGACACTGAATCATTGAACCTTGAAGGCCCAAACTGGGAGAGCCTACTAAGGCTAGGTCAAGGATGAATCCTGTACAGTATCAAATTAATCCAACCAAAAAAATTTAAAGCTCTTTCAATTCATGGGTATTCTGCTTGCTTCTAATGCACCCAGAGATAAAGCTGTTACTTTCTACTTCATCTTAGGGCTACTTCCATGGCAAACACCAGATTATGCTCACTGAAATTTGATGGAGTGTGTGAAGATTCAAGCAGCTAGCCCAAACCCTGGTTGATTTCCATCTTCATTTCCATTCACCCCTACAAGGAAAAAAGAAGAGAAACTTGAAAATTGAAACTGTTCCTGAAAGCAAACCCTTTATGTAGGAGGCCCAAACATTTGGACTATAGTCAAAATAGGAAAAAGATGAATCCTGCAGAGTATCATAAAAATTTGTAAACAGAACTATCTCTAACCCTAACACTAGTGCTAATCCTAGTCCTAACACTAACCTTAACCTGTTTAGAGTCCCTTTGATCCTAGAAGTTCCACACTTGTGGAGCCACGTTGGGTAAGTGAACAGATGAATCTTTCACAATCTAAAAGAAGTCTGACCAATAATTGAAGAGGTAGTTGAGTATATGCATATTTCCCTGTTTTCTCCTAAAGTGCTCTCACATAAAGTTGCTTTACATGCTTCAGCTTAGGGCTACTTTTACAAGGAATAAACCAGAGAATGCCCATAGAAAACTGATTGAGTGTGTGAGGTTTGAAGTATCTAGAACCAACCCTGTTGTATTTCCAGCTCCATTTCCATTTACACGCATAGGTCAAAATGAAATGAAAACTTAAAATACAAACTGTTCAGGAGAGCACACCCTTGACCCAAGAGGCACAAACCTAGAGAATATAGTAATCCTAGGTGAAAGTTGAATCCTGCCCAGTATCAAAGAAATTTGAATAAAACAAAATCTAACAAACACTAGCTGTAACCCCAACCCTAATCTAATACTAAATCTAACCTAACCTGTCTAGAAAACCATTGATCAGAGTAGTCCCCAAATAAAGGAGCCCAGTGGGGCAAGCTAACAGATGAATCCTGTGCAGTACCATAGGAATCTGACCAAATAATTGGGGGAGGTATTTCAGTACATGCATATTTCCATGTTTTCTCCTAATGTTCTCGTGGATAAATTATTTTTTCATTTTTCAGTTTAAGGTGCTTGCACAGGGAACAACTAGAGAGTGCCCACAGAGAGTTGATTGAGTGTGTGAAGTTTCAAGCAGCTAGTACTAACTCTGTTTGATTTCCAGCTCCATTTTCATTCACGTCTATAGGCCCTAATAAAGTGAAACTTAAAATTTAAACTGTTGCTGACAGTGAACTGGCAAACCTTGAAAACTCAAACTTGGGGATCCTACTAAGACTAGGAAAAGGATGAATCCTGTACAATATCAAAGTAATTGATGCAAAAAATGGAAGCTTGTTCCTAAAGTGTTTGCAGATAAAGCTGTTTCTTACTAATTCAGCTTTGGTCTACTCCCAAAAGAAAAAAAAATGAGAGAATGTGCCCTAAGAACTGGTTGAGTGTGTGAAGTTTCAAGCAGCTAGCACAAACCCTGTTTGAGTCCAGCTCCATTTCCATTCACCGCTATAAGGCAAAATGAGGTGAAAGATGAAAATTAAAACTACTCCAGAGATATAACACTTTACCTAGGAGGCCCAAACTTGGGGAGCATACTAAGAATAGGCAAAAGATAAATCCTGCCCAGTATTCATAAAGTTGAAGAAAACTAACTCTAACCCTAACACTAGTTCTAACCCTAACTCTAACCATAACCCTAAGCCTAACCTGTTAAGAGAACCTTTGATCAAAAATTTTTTAAACTTGGGGAGACTAGTGGGGCAAGCTTACATATGAATCCTGCACATTATCAAATAAATCTGACCAAATAATTGGGGGAGGTATTTCAGTACATACATATTGCCCTCTTTTCTCCTAAAGTGCTCTTGGATAAACTTGTTTTGCATGCTTCAGCTTATCACTACTTTTACAAGGAAGAAACCAGAGAGTCCCCACAGACAACTGATTGAGTATGTGAAGTTTCAACCAGCTAGCACCAACCCTCTGATTTCAAGATGCATTCTCATTTACCCACATAGGTCAAAATGAAGTGAGGCATTAAAAACAAACTATTCCCAACACAGAAGCATTGAACTGAGAAGGCCCCAAACTGGGGCACATAGTAAGGCTAGGTAAAAGAACAATCTTCCCAGTATCAAAGAAATTTGAACAAAATGAACTCTAACCCTAACACAACTCTAAAGCTAGCCCTAACCCTAACCATAACACTAACCGTTACCTGTTTAGAGAACCATTGATCCTAAAAGTGCCAACCTAGGGGAGCCTGGAGCAAGATCAAAGATGAATACAGTGTAGTATCAAAAAAAAAATCTGATCAAATTGTTGAGAGACATATTACAGTACATACATGATTCTCTGTTTTCTCCTTAAGGGCTCTCGGATACAGTTTCTGTTGCATGCTTCATCTTTGGCCTACCTTCAAAAGAAAGAAACCAGAGAGTGCCCACTGAGAACTAATTGGGTGAAGTTTCAAGCACCTCTGGGGAACCCTGTTTGATTTTCAGCTCAATTTTCATTCACATCAATAAGCCATAATGAAGAGAAACCTTAAAATACAAACTGTTCCTGAGAGTGAACCATTGAACCGACAAGGCCCAAATCTGTGGAGCATACATAGTAAGGCTAAGTAAAAGATGAATCCTGCCCAGTATCATAGAAATTTGAAGAAACTTAGGGCCGCATGGGTGCTCTCGGCGCACATGGAAGGATGGGCTGCGGGTTCGCTATCGGCTCAGACAGAAGTCTCAGCCACGGAGGCGCTCTCTGCACACACAGAAGGCAGCACAGAACACGGAGGCTTTGCTTGAAGGTCACCAAACCGAGCTCTGGAAACAGCACAAGGTCACTCCAGAACCACCCACCTCACCAAACACCATACATGGGTAATAGATAGAATCCATCTTGCAAAACCTTATTCATCATCTATCAGTGGGCGTGGCTACCAGCTTGGTTCTGCAGCTTATCTGGTACCTGGTTTCCAACTCCCCTACCTCCAGTTGTGATAACTCAAGAATTTTCACACAAGCTTTTGGGGAATGTAGCTATCAATGAGGAACAGCAACTGTACAGGCACCTGGTTTTCAATTCACAGATTAAGAGTATAGAGGCTGCAGGTAGAAGCTCAAGCCCTCTCACCCTGGCGACCTCCACCATCCTTAGCACAGAGACTCAAGCTAGGAATAGACAACTCCACCTACTGCAAGAAAAGAAAAGAGAGCTCTGAGAGATTTTTTTTTCTTTCTTACTTTTCTTTTCTTGCTCTTCTCATTCATTCTCCTCTACTCTTCCCTTCTGGTCCTCACAACGCCAACATATGTGAAACCAAGAACTTTCCATGAAATTGGACTTTAAGAACTGAATCACTAGAATTGTATAATATAGAGGAATTGCATAGGCCCCATATCACCACCTCTTTATTTTCTCTTATTTTCTTTCTCCCTATCTTTCTTTATTCTTTGTTATATTTTGTTAAGGTCTGTAAACAAGTAAAAAATAACACCTGGTATTTTGCCAGAGAAATGTTAGAGTTCGTAAACAAGTCTGGATGGTGCCTGGCAAAATGTCAGAGGGAGTGGTTTGAGAAGTAACAAAAGTGAGCCATTAAGTGTGGAGATTCCTTATTGGTTGATTGATGTATCTAGTTTATGCTAATTAAGATAAGCTGTGCAAAATGTATAAATAGCTCTGTTGCCCTACAATAAACGGCTCCCATTCCTGCTGTATCAACGTACACAAGTTATTCGTCACCCCCCGGCTATTTTGCTGCAGCCGGTATTCGTCACCCCCCGGCTATTTTGCTGCAGCCAGACTGCGGCAATATTTTCTTCTTTTTTCTGTCTCCCTCTATCCCACTTTCAGCCTTCTAACTTTTACTATTTATACATAGGGTAATTTAATGAATACAGATAGGGAGTTTGAATTTATACCTTCTTCCATAAATTCCCGCTGTCTATTCATTAGAGTTCTCCTCCAAAGTTGTTAAATTAGGTTAATCTCATACCCTCACTCTTTTCCCCCTTAACATAGCATCCTACCCCTGACCCTCAGTTCTCTATATACCACAAGAAATGGTATGCCTTTTATGAAACTAATGACTATATTCTAAATAATGATTGAAGCCAAACATCTGTAGATACTGAGTCTAAATATAAGTGTATTTATAATGGTTAGGCTTAGGCTTCGGATTAGGGTTAGATTTAGAGTTAGGTTTTGATCTATGGTTAGGGATAGGGCTAAGGATAGCACAAGGGTGAGGACTAACGTTTGGGTTAGGTTTAGGATTATGGTAAGGGATAGGGTTAGAACTGGTGATAGGGCTAGTATGAGAGTTAGAGTTAGTCTTAGAGCTAAGATTAGGGTTAGGCTTATGGTTAGGGATAGGGCCAAATTAGGGCTAGTGTTAGTGTTATGTTTAGGCCTTCAGTTAGGGTTGGAGTTAGAATTACATTTAGGGTAAGGTATTCGGTTATATCTAGTTTGAGGGCTAGGGCAAGTGTTATTATTAGGGTTAGGACTAGGGTTAGGTTTAGGGTTATGTTTAAAGCTAGGTTTAGGGCCAGGATGAGGGGTAATGTTTGTATTAGGTTTATGGCTAGTATTAGGGCTATGGCTAATATCAGGTCGAGGGTTACAGTTAGGGATAGATTTTGTGGTAGTTTAGGTGTATACTAAGGGTCAGATTTAGAAGTAGCCTTATTACTAGGGTCAGGGTCAATGGGAGGGTTCGGCTTAGGTTAGGGTTTAGGTTTAGGGCTTGAATTAACATTAGGGATTTGGCTTAAGGTAATGAAAGGGTTAGGTTTAGGGTTTAGATGTGGTTTAGAGTAATGGATAGGTTATGGTTAGGCCTAGGGTTAGCATAAGGGTTATCATTATGGTAATGGATAAGGTTAGGCATAAAATTAGGGGTAGGATTATGTATATGTTTAGGGTTTTTGTTTGTGTTAGGTTAGGGTTTAGGTGTGGTATAGTGCAATGGATAAGGCTAGTGTTTGACCTAGGTTTAGCATAATGAGTTATCATTAGGGTAATAGATAGAGTTAGACCTAAGATTAGGGTAGGGTTATGTATAGGATTAGGGCTTTTCTTGGGTTAGGGTTAGATTCACCTTTAGTGTTAAATCTAGGTTTAGTGGCTGAGTATGTGGCTCAAGAAGTAGCGTGCTCAACTGGCATGTGCAGGGCACTGGATTTGATCCTCAGCACCACATACCAATAAAATAAAGATGTTGTGTCCACTGAAAACTAAAAGAATACATATTAAAAAAACTAGTTTTAGGACTTGGATTGAGGCTAGATTTTGTGTTAGGGTAGGGCTAGGGTTAAGGCTACAGCTAATTTACATAGTAGCATTATGATTAGAGCTAGTGATAGGGTCAGGGTTAGGGCTATGTCCAGTGTTAGGTTTAAATTTACGGTTATGATGATGTTTAGAACTAGGTTTAATATTAGGGTCAGAGTCAGAGTCCAGATTAGTTTTCAGGTTAGGTTTAGCACTAGAATTAGAGAAAGGTTTAGGGCTAGGTGTAGGATTATGGTTATGATTTGTTTTTTTTTTTAGTGCTCGGGGTAGAGTTAGGACTAGTTTTAGAATTAGGGCTAGTGTTAGTGTGAGTTTTAGGCTTAGGTTTAGGCTTAGATTTAGAGTTAGGTTTAGATCTAGGCTTTGAACTAGGGGTAACAATAGGGCTAGGACTAGGGCTAAGTTTAGGGCTAGGTATAGGGTGATGGTAAGAGATAGGGTTAGAAGTAGGTATAAGGTAGGTCGAGAGTTTGAGATAGTCTTAGGGCTAGGGTTAGGGTTGGGTTACGAATAGGGCTAAATTAGGGCTTGGGTTAAGACTAGGGTTAGTGTTAGGGTTAGGCCTAGTTTGAGGGCTAGGGTTAGTTTTAGGGTTAGGGTTAGTTTTAGGTTTAGGTTAAGGGATGGGATTATAGCTACTTTTAGCACTAGAGTGAGGATTAGTATTAGGGTTTGGTTATGGTTACGTTTATGATTAAGACAAAGTTTATAGCTATAATGTGGGCTCGGGTTTTTGTTAGTATTAGGACTAGGATTAGAGCAAGGGCTAACTTCAGGTCTAGGGTTACAGTTAGGGAGAGTTTTAGGGTTAGGTTTATAGCTAGGTCTATTGTAAGGTTCAGGATTCTTGTTAGGGTTAGGTTTAGAGCTACGGATATTATTGGGGTAAGGGTCAGGTTTAGGGTTTTTATTAGATTAAGGTTTAGGGTTAAGGCTCTAGTTATTATGGTTAGGTATAGATTAATTATAGTTTTAGGTTTTGAGTTCAGGTTAGGTGTAGGATAATTTATAGGGTTAGGGTTAAGTATTAGGGTTCAGCCTAGGATTAGCAGAAGTGTTAGTGTTATCATTAGGGTAATGTATGGGGTTAGAGCTAGTGATAGGGCTAGTGTTATGCTTAGGATTAAGTCTAGAGTAAAGCCTAGATTTAGGGATAGTCTAAGGTTAGGGTTATGTTTAGCCTTAGTGTTAAAGCTAAAGTAAGGGTTGGGTTAGGGCTAGGTTCTGCAATAGGTTAGGGCTATGGCAAATGTAAGAACTTTGTTATGATTAGGGCTAGTTTTAGGGTTTAAGTTAGAGCTAAGTATAGTTTTAGGGTTAGGTTTAGGGTTAGGGTGATGTTTAGAGCTATGGTTAGTGTTAGTGTCAGGGTCAGTATTCGGTTTAGTGTTATGGTTAATGGGAAAGCCAGAATTAGGTCTAGGGTTAAGACTAGGGGAAGGGTTATTTTTTGGTTTTAGGCTAAGGGTTATTATTACTACTACAGCTAAGTTTTTCTTTAGGTCTAGGGTTAGAGTTATGGAAAGATTAGGATTAGGTTTAGGTCTAGGGCTACTGTTAGGGTTAGGTTTAGGTATAAGGTTACCAATAGGGCTAATGTTAGGGTTCAGTTTAGGGTTAGGTTCAGGTTTAGACCTCTGATTAGTGTTAGGGTCAGAATAAGGGTCAGGGTAATGGTTAGGGTTTGGGTTATGGTTAGAGCTAGAAAGAGGGCTAGGGTTAGGACAACTAATAGGGTTACGGTTTGGGTTAGGTGAAGGAATAGATTTAGGATTAGAATTAGAATTAGAATTAGCATTAGGTTTAGGGTTGGCATAGGGTAAGGCATAGGGTTAGAGCTAGGGCTAGGGCTAGGGTTAGGGTTAAAGCTAGGATTAGGGCTCAGATTAAGGCTAGTTTTCTCTTAGGGTTATGGCTAAGGATAGAGCAATGGCTATTGTAAGAACTATGGGTTTTAGGGTTAGTTTTAGTGTTACGGTTAGGGGTTAAACCTGTAGTGTTAGGATTAGGTTTAAGGTTAGGGTGGAATATAGAGCTAGTGTTAGTGTTAGGTTAATTGTCACGGTCAGATTTAGTTTTAAAATTAGGGTTAGGACTCGAATTAAGTCTAAGTTTACTGTAAGGGTTCAGTTTCAGGTTAGGGTGGTGTTTAGAGCTAGGGTGAGTGTTAGGATATGAGTCAGAGTTAGGGATAGTATTAAGGTTAAGATTAGGACTCGAATTAGAGCTCAGGTAAGGTCTAGGTTTAGTTCTAAGTTTTGGTTTAAGTTAAGGTTTAGGGTTATGGCTATTGCTTGGATTTGTTTTACTGCAAGGGTTAGTGTTAGGGCTAGTTTTATTATTAGCGTTAGGGCTAGTGTTAATGTCAGGCTTAGGCTTAGGGTTAGGTTTAGATTTAGAATTAGGATTATATCTGGGGTTAGGACTAGGAATAAGGATTTGGCAATGGTTATGGCTAGGTTTAGGGCTAGGTTTAATATTACAGTACTGGATAGGGTTTGAAGTAGGGATAGGGCTAGTGTGAGGGTTAGAGTTAATCTTAGGGATTGGGTTAGGGTTATTGTTAGGGATAGGGTTAAATTAGAGCTAGTATTAGGGCTAAAATTAGTGTTCACCTTAGGCCTAGCGTTAGGGTTAGGGTTAGCTTTAAGTTTAGGGTAAGGAATGGCATCATAGCTAGGTTTAGAGATAAGGTGAAGGTTAGAATTAGGGTTAGGGCTATGGTTAGGGTTAGGGTAATGATTAAGGCTAGGTTTGGGGCTAGGATGAGGGCTATGCTTTATTTTCGGGTTAGGGCTAGGGCTAATATCAGATCTAGGGTTATGGTTAAAGATAGTTTTAGGGTTAGGTTTATGCCTACATATAATGTTACGGTTAGGTTTAGGGTTAGGTCAGGTTTAGAGCTAGGGTCAAGGTCTGGGTTAGAAGTTTGGGATAGTTTAATGTTTAAGGTTAGAGCTCGAATCAGCATTATGGTTAGTGTTCCTGTAATTATAATATGAGGTTAGGTTTTAGGTTTGGTTTAGAATAATGCATAGGTTTAGGATTAGAAATAGGGTTAGGTTTAGCATAGAGTAATGGTTCTTGCCATAGATAGGGCTAGAGATAGGTTTAGGGTTAGGGTTATGGTTTTGATTAGGCCTAGGTTTAGGATTAGGGTTTGGGTTAAAGCTCTGGTTAGGGCTTGGATTAGGGCTAGGTTTTGGGTTAAGTTGGTGCTAGGGTTAGGGGTAAGGCTAATGTAAGTACCAGGGTTACAATTAGGGTTAAATTTAGGGTTAGGATTAGTGGTAGGTCTAGTGTTAGGTTTAGGGTTAGGGTTAGGGTGATATTTAGACTAAGGTTGGTAATATGGTCAGAGTCAGGGTCAGTGTTAGTTCTAGCTTTCAGCTTAAAACTGTGTTAAGAGCTAGGGTGACTGTTAGGATATCAGTCAGGGTCAGGGTTAGCTTTAAGATTAGGGTTATGACTTGAATTAGGGCTAGGTTTACTGTTAAGGGTTGGTTTAAGTTTAGGGTGGGCTTTAGAGCTAGGGTCAGTGTTGGGATATGAGTCAGGGTCAGGCTAAGTTAGGGTGGGGACTCGAATTAGGGCTAGGATTATGTCTAGGTGTAGTGTTAAGGTTTGGTTTAAGTTAAAGTTTAGGGTTAGGGCTGTTGCTCAGTTTTGTTTTAGTCCTAGGTTTAGGTTTTGGGTTAGTTACAAAATTAGCATTAAGGTTAGGGCTAGTGTTAGTGTTAGGCTTAGGCTTTGGGTTAGGGTTAGATTTGGATTTAACGTGATATCTAGGATTAGGGCTAGGTCTATCTATAGGTCAAGGGTTAGGGCTAGGGTTATGGTTACGGTAACAGATAGGGTTAGAACTAGGGCTAAGGCTAGGGTGAGAGTTAGAGTTAGTCTTAGGCCTAGGGTTTTGGTTAGTTTTATGGATAGGGCTAAGTTAGGGCTAGAATTAGGGCTAGAGTTAGTGTTCATATTAGGCCTAGTGTTAGGGCTAGGGTTATAGTTAATTTTAGGGTAAGGTATGGTGTTATAGCTAGGTTTAGAGGTAGGGTGAGGGTTAGAATTAGGGTTAGGGCTAGGGTTAGGGTTATGATTAAGGCTAGGTAAAGGGCTAGGATGAGGGCTAGGGTTTGTTGTAGGGTTAGGTCTAGAATTAGGGCTAGGGATAATGTCAGGTGTAGTGTTACAGTTTGGGGTACATTTAGGGTTAGGTTTTTGTCTATGCCTAGTGTAAGTGTTAGGTTTCGGGTAAGGGTCAGGTTTATTGCTACGTGTATTTTTAGTGTCAGGATCCGTGTTAGGGTTTGTTTTATGTTAAGGTTTAGGAATAGGGCTCAAAAGAGCCTTAGGGTTAGTGTTAGGGTTATGGTAATTGATTGGGTTAGGTTTAGGTTTGAGGGTAGGTTTAGGGCTTCGAGAGCTTTAGGGTTAGCAAAAGGGTTAGGGTTATGCCCAGGGTTAGCATTAGGATTAGGGTTATCATAAGGATACTATATATGGTAGGTCTATGGTTAGGGATTAGGGTTAGGTTAGGATTAGTGCTAGAGTTAGGTTAGGTTTTGTGTTAGGGCTATTAAACCTAGCTTAGGGTTAGGGTTAGGGTTATATTTAGTGTAGAGTTTAGGTTTTGACCTAGGGTTGGGACTAGGACAAGGGTTATGTTTAGTGTTATGGTCAGGGTTAGGTTTAGGGTTAGGGCTAGAGATTTCATTAGGGTTAGAATTAGGTTTAGAGTAATTCATTGGGTTAGATGTAAGGTTAGCTTTTTGGTTAAGATTAGGTTTAGGTATAATTTTAGTATTAGGGCTAGGTTTACTGTTGGTTTTAGGGTAAGAATTACGGTTTGAGTTAGGGTTAAGGCTATGGGAATGTTTAGGTTTAGGTTTAGGTGTAATGTTAGGTTTATGATTAGGGTTAGGGTTTAGTTAGGGTTATGGATAGGTTTATTTTCAGGGCTCGGATTAGCATTAGAGTTAGATTTAGAGTTAGGGTTTCAGTAATTCATAGCATTAGGTTTAGTGTTCATTTTAGGTTTAGGTAAGGATAAGGTTAGTATTAGTGATATGTTTGGGGTTAGGCCTAAATGGATAGGGTTAGATTTAGGTTTAGGACTAGGGTTAGAGTTAGATTTAGCATAACTGTTTGGGTTTGCACTAGAATTAGGACTTCGGCAAATGTTATGTTTACGGTTAGGTTTAAATTTAGGGTTAGTGTAGGTTTAGGGTTAGGACTAGGGTTAAGTTTATAGTTAGAGTAGGTTTAGGGTTAGGGCTAGTGTTATCATGATGTTTATAATTAGGGTTAGGGTAATGGGTGGGGTTACAGGTATGTTTAGAAGCTATGTTTGGGTTAGGCTTATGTTTATGGTAATGGATAGGTTTAGGTCTAGGGTTATGGTTAATATAAGGGCTAGGGTTAGGTTTAGATCTAGGGTTAGTGTTAGGGTTAAGATTAAGGTAAGTGTTGGTGTTTGAGCTATGGTTAGGGCTAGGTTGATGGTTAGGTTTAGTGTCAGGTCTAGGTTTAGGATTAGGGTTAAGTTAAAGGCTTGGGTTATCATTAGGGTTAGGGTTATGTTTAGGGTAATGGATAGGTTTAGACCTAGAGTTAGGGCTAGGATTATGGTTAGGATTAAGTCTAGGATTAGGTTTAGGGTTAGGGCCAGATTTAGGGTTACATTTAGGTTTAGGGTAATGGTTAGGGCTAAGGTTAGGGTTAGGGTTAAAACAAGGTGTAGGGCTCAGTTTAGGGATAGATTTTAGATTAGATTTAGGCTATGGCTAAGGTAAGAATAAGAGTTATGATTAGGGCTACTTATAGGGTTACAGTTAGGGCTAGTACTAGTTTTAGTTTTACATATACTTTTAGGGCGATTTTAGAGCTAGGGTTAGTTTAAGGTCAGAGTCAGGCTCAAGGTTAGTTTTAGGGTTAGGTTAGGACTGGAATTAGGGCTAAGGTTAGGGCTAGGTGTAGAGTTAGGTTTGGGTTTATATTAAGTGTTAGGGTTAGGGCTATGGTTCGGTTTTGTTTTAGGGCTTGAACTAGATTAGGGCTAGTATTCGGATTAGTGTTAGTGTTACGTCTAGTGTTAGTATGAGGTTTAGCCTTAGGGTTAGGGTTGGACTTAAAGTTATGGTTAGTTCTAGGGTTATGGCTAGGGCTAGTGTTAGGGCTAAGGTTAGGGCAAGTGTTACGGTTATGCTAAGGGATAGGGTTAGATCTAGGAATAGGGCTAGGGCAAGAGTTAGAGTTAGTCTTATTGCTAGTGATAGGATTAGGGCTAAATTAGTGCTAGGATCAGGTATAGGATTAGTGTAAGGTTTAAGTCTAGAGTTAGAGTTAGGGTTAGATTTTGGGGAAGGGATGAGGTTATACCAAGGTTCAGAACTAGGGCGAGGGATAAAATTAGGGATAGGGCTAGAGTTTGGGTTCAGGTTAGAATCAAGGCTAGGTTTAGGGCTAGGATGAGGGCTAGAGTTTGTGTTAGGGTTATGGCAAGAATAAGGGCTAAAGCTAATATCAGGTCTAGGGTTATGATTAGGGATAGATTTGGGTTAAGAATTGTGGCTAGGTCTAGTTTCAGAGTTAGGTTTAGGGTGAGGTTCAAGTTGAGAGCTAGGGGTATTATAATAGTCAGAGTCAGTTTTTGGATTTGCGTTAGGTTGAGGTTTAGGGTTATGGCTCAAATTAGCATTAGGTTTGAGTTAGGATTAGGGTAATGGATAAGGTTAGGTTTAGGCTTCAGGTTTGGTTTAGGGCTCAGGTTAGATTTAGTGTAATGGATAGGGTTATGGTAAGGCCTAGGGTTAGAATTAGGTTTATGGTTATCATTAGGGAAATGGAAGGGTTTAGACATAGGGTTATGTTTAGGATTAGGGCTAGAGTTAGGGTTAGGGTTAGGCTTATCCTTTTCTTAAGGTTAGGTTAAGGGTAAGGGTCAGGGATTGAGTAAGTGTTAGGGCTAGGTTGAGGCTTCAGGGATAGAGTTAGGGTTACTGTTAGGGTTAGGGCTAAGTTTAGCATTAGGTTTAGGGTTATGGTTAGGGCAATGGATAGAGTTAGAGCTAGGGTTTGGGCTGTGGTTACAGTTAGGATTAGGGCTAGGATTGGGGTTAGTTTTTGGGCTAGGGTTATGTTTAGGGTAAGGGCTAGGGTTTGAGCTCTTGTTAGTGATAGGGCTAGGTCGAGGATTAGGTTCAGCCTTAGATCTAGGGACAGAATTATGGTAGGTTTAGGGTTAGGGTTAAGGTTAGAGCTAGGGTTATCATTAGGATTAGGATAAGGATTAGGGTAATGGATATGGTTAGATGTAAGTTTAGGTTTAGGTTTAGGATTAAATTTAGTTTTAGGGTTAATGTTAAGACTATGGTTATGTTTAGGTTTATGATACAGGTTAGATTTTGAGATAGGGTTAGGGCTATGGCGAGTATTACTTTTAGAGTTAGGTGTTATTGTTAGTTTTCAGGTTATTGTTAGGATTATGTTTAGGGTTAAGGCTAGGGTTATCAATACAGTTAGGTGTAGGGTTAAGAAAGTTTAGGTTCAGAGCTAGGTTTAGGGAAAGGGTTAAGTTCAGTGTTAGGGCTAGGGTTAGGGTTTAGAGTAAGGTATAGGTCTAAGTTTATATTTATGGTAAGTGTTAGGCTTTGAGTAAGGTTTAAGACTAAAGCTAGGGTTAGGTTTAGGGTTAGGGTTAGGGCTACATTTAGGGTTGGGGTTACGCTTAGGGCTAGATTTAGGCCTAGAATTTGCTGTAGGTTTTGTGTTAGGTTAAGGCATTGAGTTAGGGCTATGGTTAATATAAGAGCTAGGATTATGATTAGGGCTAGTGGTAGGCTTAGGCTTATGGCTATGTCTAGTGTTAGGTTTAGGTTTTTGGTTAGGGTCAGGTTTGGAGTTAGGTTAAGTGTTAAAGGCAGGGTCAGTGTTCAGGTTAGAGTTAGAGCTAAGGTTAAAGCCAGAATTGGGACTAGGTTTATGTCTAGGAGTAGGACTAGTCTTTCGTTAAGTTAAGGGTTATTTTTGGGGCTAAGGCTAGGTTTTTGTTTAGGTCTAGAGCTAAAGTTAAGTCTAACCCAAACCCTAACTCTAACCCTAAACCTCTCTTTAGACCTAAACCTAGCACAAAGCCTAACCCTTACACTGAACACAACCCTAGCCCTATCCTAAATCCTAATCCTAACCTTAGCCCTAATCCTAACCTAAACCTAGTTTGAAATTTAGCTGTAACCATATTCATTACCCTAACCCTAATCCTAACCCTAATTAAAACCCTATCCATAATACTAAACCTAACTATAACCATAATCTTCAACTTAGAACTAAACATAAACCTAACCCTCGCAATAGACCTAACCCTAGCTCAAACACTAACCCTTATCCTAACACTCACCCTAACCCTAATACTTATCCTAAACCAAACCCTAGCCCTACCTCTAAACCTAACCCTAATCCTAGACTTAATCCCAACCATAACCTAGCCCTAGTTGACCTTTAACGTAAACCTAACCCTTAAAATAGAACTAGCCATAACCTAGCCCTAAATCTATCCTTAACCATAACCCTAGACCTGATATTATCCCTAGCCTGAGACCTAGCCCTAACCCTATCAGAATTCCTAACCCTTATTCTAGCCCTAATCCTAGCCTTAAGCTTAAACTGAACCATAACTCGAAGCCTAATCCTAATTCTAACCCTCACCCTAGCCCTAAATCTAGCTATAACCCCACTCATTACCCTAAACTTAACCCTAACCCCAGTGATAACCCTAACCATAGCCCAACCCCAAGGCTTAACCTGAACACTAACCCAGGTCCTAATCCTAGCCCTAATTTATCAGTAACCCTAACCCTCAACCTAAGCCTACTCCTCAGAAGAAATCTAATTCTTACCCTAGACTTATCCCTATTTCTAACAATATTCCTTACCATTATCCTAATGCTAGCCCAAACCATAGCATGAGCCCTAACTTTGGATCAACCTTAACTCTAAATCTAAACCTAACCCTAAGCCTAAACTTCATCTAAAACTAGCCCTAACCCTGATGCTAATCCAAAATCTAGCCTTAACCTTAGCCCTATCCCTACAACAAAACTGAGCCATAGCCCTAACCGTAATCCTTACCTAAACAAAAACCTAACCCTACACCTAGCACTAACTTTAGCCCTAATTCAAGTCCTAAACCTATCACTAAATCTAACCCTAAACCTTACACTGACCTTAAATATAACCCCCTTGCTCAAAACATCACCCTAACCCTAACCCTAAAACTGGCACAAATTGTAACACTAGTTCATACATTAGCCATAGCCCTAACCATACCCCTAACCAAAACCAAAACCTAATACTTATTTGAGAATTAACCCTAGTTTTAAACCTAACCCTAACCCAAAACCTAGCCCTAAACCTTACCCGAACCCTAGCCAGAATCCTAAACATAACCCTAGCCTTGTCACTAGCTCTAACCCTATTCATTACCATTACCCTAACCATAACCCTAATACTAACCCTAGGCCTAACCCTAACTTTATTGCTAACCCTAACCTTATTCATTAACCTAAACCTAACCTGAACAGTAAACCTAATCCTATCATTACCCTAACCCTTACGCTAATGCTAATTTGAGCCCTAATCCTAAACTTAACCTAAGCCAAACCCTAACTCTGATGATTCCTGTAATAATATACCTAGCTCTAACCCTGAACCTCCCCCTAAACCTAGCCCTTATACCCCCATAAACCTAACCCTAAAACTATTCCTAACATAACCATAGACCTGACATTTGCCCTAGTTGTAATACTAGCCCTAATCTTAACACAAACCATAACTCTAACCCTAACTGTAACCATAACCCTAGCCCTAATCCTATCCATAAACCTAACCCTAAACTTAGCTCTAACCCTATCAATTACCTTAAACATAGCCCTAATTCTAATGCTAAACCTAGGCCTAATTCTAACACTATGCCTAATAATAACCCTATCCATTATGCTAAACCTAACCTGAACCCTAAACCTAACCCTATCATTACCCTAACACCAACCCTAATGCTAATTTGAGCCCTAACCCAAAAACCTAATCTAAACAAAACTCTAAACATGACCCTGATCCTAATAATACCCCTAGCTCTAAATTTGAACCTTACCCAAAATCTAACCCTTACACTGAACATAACCATAAACCTAACCTTAAAACTATCCCTAGCCATAACCCTAGAAATGACATTTTCCCTAACACTAATCCTAGCCCTAAGAAAAACACAAACCTTAACCCTCATCCTAGCCCTTAACCTAGCCTTAATCATAACTCTAATAAAACCCTAACCCTAACCCAAATTCTAACCTTCATCCTAGCCCTAAACATAGCTCTAACCCCATCAATTTCACTAAAACTAACCCTAAGCCCGAAACTAACCCTATACCTAAACATTAACATAAATCTAGCCCTATTCCAAGCCCTATTTAAGCCCTATACCTAACCAAACCCTAAGCCTAGGCCTAAGACGAATTCTCACACTCTCCCTAGCTCTATCCCTAGTTCTAATCCTATCTTTATCATAACCCTAATCCTAGCTATAAACCTAGAACTAACGCTACCCATATCCTTAGCCTTAGACCTAACCCTAGATCTAATCCTAACTCTAAATCTAAATCTAAACCTAAGACTAAACCTAACCCTAACACTAGTCCTAAACCTAATGCTAATCTTAAAACTAGCTCTAACAATAGCCCTAGCTCTAAAACAAAACCGAGCAATAGCCCTAACTTTAAAGCTCAACCTAAACCAAAACCTAACGCTACACCTAGCCCTAACCCTAGCCCTAATTCAAGTCCAAACCCTAACCATAAAACTACCCCTACCCTTAATTTTGACCCTAATATTAACCCTAGCTCTAAAGATCATGCTAATATTATACCTAACCCTAACAGTAGACCTAGTCCTAACCCCAATCTTATAACTTGCCCAAATCATAACTCTACTGCAAACATTGGCCCCTAACTCTGAACCAAGCCCTAACTCTAACCCAAATTTAGCCCTAATCGGAAACCTAACCCTAGCATTAACCCTAAACCTAATCCTAACACTAGCCCTAACCCTACCCGAAATGTAACCGTAACCCTGGGTCTAACCCTATCCCTTACTCTAAGCCAAACCTCACCCGAATGCTAACCCTAGTCCTAAACCTGATTCTATTGCTAGTACTAACCCTAGCCCTCACTCTAGCTCTAACCATAACTCAAACCTGACACTTATTTGTACCCTAATGGTAACCGTAGGTCTAAAACTGACCCTAACCCTATAATGAACCCTAACACTAGCACTAGATATGAACCTATTCCTAACCCTAACCCTAACACTAGCCCTAGACCTAAACCTAATCCTAAATCTAGCCATATCTTTAGCCCTAGATATAAACAAAAACCTAGCCCTACCCCTAATAATAAACCTTAACCTAACCCAAACACTAAACCTACACCTAGACCTAACCCTAGTGATAATTCTGGCTTTCAAAGCTAACTCTAACCTGAACACTGACCCTGACCCTAACACTAACTCCAACTCTAAACATTATGCTAACACTAATCCTAATCCTAACACTGCACCTAGCCATAACACTAACCCAAAAACTGTCCCTAATCATAACCCTAGTTCGTACATTAGCTGTAGCCCTAACACTAGCCCTAACCTAAAACAAAACCTGGCCCTAATCGAGTGCTAAGCCTAGCTTTAACCGTAATATTAACCCTAGCCATAAGCCAGTCCCTAACCCTTCCCTAACCCTAGCTCTTCTCCTATTTATTATCTTAAGTCAAACCCTAAACCTAATGCTAACCCTAGTCCTAACCCTAATCCATAGCCTCACCCAAACCCTAACCGTATTACTAGTCCTAACCCTAGCCCTCATTCTAGCTCTAACCATAACCCAAACCCTAATCCTATCCCTGAAACTTATACTGACCCAAACGCTAACCGTAGGTATAAACCTGACCCTAACCCGAACCCGGACCCTAACATTAGCCCTACTGGTAAACCTATACCGAAATCTAAAACTAACACGAGTCCTAGACATAAACCTAATCCTAAATCTAGCCATAACTCTAGCTCTAGACCTGAACAACAACCTTGCCCTAGCCTTAACAATCACCCTTAGCATAACCCAAATACTAACCCTACTTCTAGACCTAAACCTAGTTCTAATTCTAGCACTAACCCCAACACTCACTATAACCTGAACACTGGCCCTGACCCTAACATAAACTTAGCTCCAAAGCTCACCCTAACACAAAACCTAATCCTAAAACTATACCTAGCCATAACCCTAACCCTAAAAATAGCTCTAATCATAACTGTACCTCTTAACTACCAATGGCCCTAACCCTAGGCCTAAAATAACACAAAACTTAGCCCTAGTCCTAGGCCTAAACGTATCCCTAAGTGTAACCCTATACTAACCCTAACCCTAACCCTCCCCTTAGACCTAACCCTAGCTCAAAGCCTCAACTTTACCCTAAGCATAACCCTAGCCCTATACCAAATCCTAACCTAACCCTAGCCCTAATCCTAACCTTAACCATCGCCCTAATCATAGCTCTAATTCTATACACTACCCTAACCCTAGCCCTAATCCTAACCATAACCCTAGCCCTAACCCTAGCTCTAATCCTATCCATTACCCTAACCATAATCCTAACACTAATTATAACCCTAGGCTTAACGATAACACTATCCCAATCTCTAAACCTATCCATTACCCTAAAACTAACCTGTACTCTAATCCTAAGCCTATTCATTAACCTAACCCTAACTCTAAACCTAGTGTTAATTTAATCCCTAAACCTAAACCTTAACCTAACTTGAACCATAAGCCATACGCTGACCTTAATAATACATCTAGCTCTAATCTTGACCCTTACCTTAAATCTAACCCTTACACTAGACCTAATCATAAACATAACCCTAAATCTATCCATAACCATTACCCTAGACTTAACACTAGTCACTTACCCTAACACAAACCCAAGCTCTAAACCTTATCCTAACCAAAAAAACAACCCTAACACTAGACAACCTCTAAATCTACCCATAACCATAACCCTAGCTCTTACATTACCCATACACCTAACACTAGCCCTAAACATCACATAAAACCCAGCCCTAACCCTTGCCCTAAACCTAGAACTAAGCATAACCCTAAACCTATCTCCAGCATTCACAGTAACCCTAACACTGGCTTTGGCCCTAACCCTACTCAAACTCTAATCCTTACCCTAAACATAACAATAGCCCTAACACTCAACCTAACCCTAAACCTAGCCCTAATCCTAACTGTAACCATAGCACAAATCCTAGCACAAACTCTATCCATTACCTTAAACATAACCCTAACCCTAATGCTAACCCAAGCCATAACCCTAACACTAACCCTAACCGTAGCCCTAACTCAAACCCTAACCATCAGCCAAGCCCTAACCCTAGCTCAAACCCTAACATTTCTGCTAAATCTAATACTAACAATAACTCTAGGCCTATCTCTAAACCTAGCCAAAATCCTAAGGTTAACACAAGCCCTAATACTAGCACTAACCCTATCCTTTACCCTAAACATAAACCTAAACCAAATGCTAACCTTAGGCCTAACCCTAATCCTATCATTAACACTAACCCTATCTATTACTCTAAATCTAACCTGAACTCTAAACCTAATACTATCCATTACTTTAACCCTAACCCTAATGCTAATTTGAGCCCTAACCCTAAACCTTATTTTAAACCAAACCCTAAACCAGACTCTGACCATAATAATACACATAGCTCTAAACCTGACCTTTACCCTAAACCTAACTTTCCACTAGACCTAGCCATAAACCTGAAGATAACACTATGCCTAACCATAATCTTAGACCTGACATCAGCCCTAGCCCTAATCCCAGCTCTAACCCTAACATAAACCTTAGCCCTCATCCTAGCCCTAATCCTAAACTTAACCCTAACCTGAACACTCACCCTATTCCTATACCTAATTTTAACCGTCTGCATAGCCCTGAACCTAGCCATAACCTCATCCTTTCCCTTAAAACTAACCATAACCCTAACACTAACATGTTAGAATTAACCCTAATTCTAGCCCTAACCATGTGTCTAACCCTAACATTAAACCTAGCTCTAATCTAGCCCCAATTTAGACCAAATCCTAAGCAAATCCCTAACTTTAGCCCTAAGAATACCTCTAACTCTCAACCTAGACCTATTTTTATTTCTAAACCTCTCCATTACCGTAACCCTAACACTAGCCCTAACCTTAGTCCTAACTTAAATCAAACCATAATTTTAAATCTAACCCTAACCTTAAGCCTAACCTCACCCTACCATTAGATGAACACTATCGCTAATCATAAAACTAACCCTAACCCTAGCCCTAGCCTTAAAACAAAACCGAGCCATTACCCTAACTGTAAACCTAAACTAAACCAAACCCTATCCCTACAACTAGCCATAACCCTAGCTCAAATTTGTGTCCTAGAACTAAAATTAACCCTTACAATGACTCATATCCAAACACTAACCCTAGCTCTATATATCACCCTAACCATAAAGAAAATGCTAACACCATTCCTAGCCCAAAACCTAACCCTAAAACTAACCCTAATAATAACCCTAGTTCTTACATTAGCTATAGTCCTAACCCTAGCCCTAACATAAAAACAAAAATAGCCCTAATCTGAGCCCTAACACTAGATTTAACCCTAGCCCTAGCCTTCAACCTAACCCTAACACTAGCTCTAAGCCTACCTGTAACCTTATCCCTTATCCTAAGCCAAACCCTATCCATAATGCTAACCCTACTCTTAATAGTAATCCTTAGCCTAAATCAAACACTATCCCTATTACTAGTCCAAACCCTAGCCCTCATTCTATCTCTAAACCTAATCCAAAACCTAATGCTAATCTTCACCCTTATTCTGACCAGAACACTAATTATAGGTCTAAACCTGAACCTAATCCTAAACTGAACCCTGAAACTAGCCCTACCAGTAAATTTTACCTAAACCTAACCCTAATACTACCCCTAGGCCTAAACCTAATCCTAAATCTACTGATAACTCTAGCCCTAGACCTAAACAAAAAATTAGTCCTAGCCCTAACAATAACACTTAAACGAAACAATAACACTACCCCTAGACCTAACGCTACTCCTGATTCTGGGTTTCATCCTAACTCTAATCAGAACACTGACCCTGACACTTACACTAAACCTAGCTCTAAAACTGACTCTAAACCAAAATCTAAACCTAACACTAGACCTAGCCATAACCCTAACCCTAAAACTATCCCTAATTAGAACCCTAGATCTTACATTACCCATAGCACTAAAACTAGACCTAAACCTAACACAAAACCTAGCACTAATTCAAGGCCTAAACCTACCCTAAGCATAACCCTAACCCTAAACCTAGCCCTAACACTAAGCCTAACCCTCGCCTTAGACCTAAGCATAGCTCAAAGCCTAAACTTTAGCCTAAACATAACCCTAGCCTTACCCCTAACAATAACCCTAACCCTAGTTCTAAACCTAACCCTAACTCTAACCCTAAACCTATACCTTACCCTTATGATAACCCTATTCCTAATGCTAACCCTAGGCCTAACACTAACCCTATCACAAACCCTAAATCTCTCCATTACGCTAAACCTACACTGAACCCTAAACCTAACCATATTAATTACCCTAAACCTAACTCTAACCCTAATGTTCATTTAAGCCCTATCCCTAAATCTTAACCTAATACAAACTGTAACCCTGACCCTGAACTTAAAAATACCCCTAGATCTAAAACTGACCCTTACCCTAAACTTAACACTTACAGTAGAGTAAGACAGACCTAATTCCAAATTTACTCCTAAATGTAACACTAGACCTGACATTTTCCCTAGTCCTAATTCTAGACCTAACCCTACAACAAACCCTAGCCCTCATCCTAGCCCTAAACCTAGCCTTAATCATAACTGTAACCCTAAAACTAGCCCTAATCCTAATTCTAACCCTCACTCTACCTCTAAACCTAGCTTTAACATATCCCTTACCCTAAACCCTAAACCTAGTCCTAATGCTAGGAGTAAGCTGAACATTGACCCTTGTTCTAATCCTTGCCCTGATTTAGCTCGATCCCTAAAAGTAACCATAACCCTAGCCCCAAGACAAACTCTAACTCTCACCCTAGCCTTATCCCTAGTTCTATCCTTATCATTTACCATGACCCTAAACCTAGCCCTAAACCTTGCCCTATCATTAGACCTAGCCCTAACCCTAGATCTAACCCTAACTCCAAGTCTTAACATAACCCTCACCTATGCCTAACACAAACACTAGCCCTTACCCTAACTCTAATGATATAACCTAGGACTAAAACAAAACTGAGCAATAGAGGCTGAGGATGAGGCTCAAGCAGTAGTGCATTCACCTGGCATGCGCGGGGTGCTGGGTTTGATCCTCAGAAACATTAAAAATATAATTTAAAAAAAGATGTTGTGTAAACCAAAAACTAAAAATTATTTAAAAAATTCTCTCTCTCTCTCTCTCTCTCTCTCTCTCTCTCTCTCTATCTCTATCTCTCCCTCCCTCCCTCTATCTCTCCTTCTAAAAAAAAACTGAGCAATACTACTAACCTTAAACCTTAACATACTCCAAAGCCTAACACTACACCTAGACCTAACCCAAGCCCTAATTCGATTCCTCACCACAACCTTAAACTAATCCTGACACCGAATCATATCCTAACACTCACCCTAGGTCTAAACACAACCCTGAACTTAAACCAAACCCTAACAGGAACCCTAGCCTTAATTCGAGTCATAACCCTAACCTTAAAACTAACCTTGATGCTGACTCATATCCAAACAGTGAGACTAGCTCTAAAGACCACCCTAAACTTAAACTGAACCCTAACAGTAATCCTAGCCCTTATTTGAGACCTAACCCTAACCCTAAAACTTTCACTGTCTCTGAATCATATCCTAATACTAACCTAGCTATAAATATCACCCTAACATAACACTAAAACTAGACCTACACCTACCCCTTACCCTAATTGTAACCCTAGTTCTTATATTATCCATTGCCATAACATAAGCTCTAACCCTAACACAAAAATTAGCCCTAATCTGAGCCCTAAACCTAGATTTAACCCTAACCCTAACCCTAACTGTAGCCCTAACCCTAGCTCTAAGCCTAACCATTACCCAAAGTGAAACCCTAACCCTAATGGTAACCCTAGACCTATCCCTAATCATTAAGCTAACCAAATCCCTAACCCTATTAATAGTCATAACCTTACCCTCACTCTAGCTCTAACCCTATTCCAAACCCTAATGTTAACCCTGACCATTTTTTTCACCCTAACAGTAATCCTAGGTCTAAACCTGGCCCTAACCCTAGACCAAGCCCTAACACTAATCCTAGACATAAACAAAATCCTAAATCTAGCCTTAACTCTAGCCCTAGACCTAAACAAAAACCTATCCCTAGCCCTTAAAGTAAACCTTAACCTAACCCAAACTCTAACCCTACCCCTAGACCTGAACCTAGATCTAATTCTGGCTGTAACTCTAACTCCAACTTTAACCCAAACACTGACCCTGCCTTTAAGAGTAAACCTACCTCTAAACCTGACCATAACAAAAATCTAAACCTAACACTAGACTTAGCCAAAATACTAAGGCTAAAACTAGCCCTAATCATAACCCTAGCTCTTACATTACCCACAGCCCTAACCCTAGGCCTAAACCTAACACAAAACCTAGAGCTAATTCCAGGCCTAAGCATAACCCTAACCCTAACCTAACACTTGATTAGTCCTAAGCATAGCTCAAAGCCTAACCCTTATCCTAAACATAAACCTACACCTATTCCTAAATATACCCCTAACACTAGCCCTAATCCTAAACTTAACCCTAGCTCTAAACCTACCTCTAAACCAACCCATTACCCTAAAACTAACCCTAACTAAACCTATTGATAACTCTAGGCCTAACCCTAACCCTAAACCTAACCAGTAAACTAACACTAGACCTAGCCCTAAACCTCAAACTCGCCATAGACCTAACTCTAGCTCAAACCCTAACCCTTACCATAAACCTAAACATAACCATAGCCCTAAACATAAACATAAACCTCAATCTAACACTAACCATAACCCTATGCCTACATCTAACCATATCTATTACTCTAACACTAACCCTAACCATACTCTAAAATTGTCCATAGATCTAACTCTAAACCTAACCCTAGCTCAAAACCTAACCCTTATGCTAAACATAACCCTAAAACTAACCCTAGTTCTAACCCTAATCCTAACCCTAACTCAAGACCTATTCCTAACCATAACCCTAGCCCTAAACTTAGCTCTAACCCTATCCATTATCCTAAACATTACCTTTATCCTAATGCTAACCCTAGGCCTAACACAAACACTATCGCTAAATCTAACCCTATCAATTACTGTAAACCTAACCTGAACCCTAAACAAACAACTATCATTACCCTAACTCTGCCTAACACTTATTTGAGCCCTAACCCTAAAACCTAACCTCAACCAAACTCTAACCTGATCCTGACCCTAATAATTCCCTGAGTTGTAAAGCTGACACTTAGCCCTAACCCTAACCGTAACACTAGACCTAACCATAAACGTAATCCTAAAACTGTTTTCTCCTCAACTGTAACCCCACACCTGATATTAGCCCTAGCCCTAATCCTAACCCTAACCCTAACAAAAACCTCAGCCCTTATCCTAGCCCTAAACCTAGATTAATCATAACCCTAAACTTAACCCTGGCTCTAACCCCAATACTAACCCTAGCCCTAATATTAGCCCTAATTTCACCCTATCTTTAAACCTAACCCTAACCCTAGATCTAAGAATAAATATAACTCTCACACTAGCCCTATCACTAGTTCTAACCCTATCCCTTAACATAACGCTAACACTAGCTCTAAACTTAGCCCTAACCCGTGACCTATCCATAGCCCAAGCACTAACCTTACATCATAATCTATCTCTAAATCTAACTCTAATCTGAAGTCTAAGCCTAACCCTACCACTAGCCATAACCCTAACACTAATCTTAAAACTAGCCCTAATCCTAGCCCTAGCCCTAAAACAAAATGGAGCCATAAGCTCTATTCCTATCCCTTAAACTAAACCAAACCCTAACCATACACCTACCACTAACCCTAGACCTAATTCGAGATTTAAGCCAAACCCTAAAACTAACCCTGACACTGACTCTAACACTAACACTAATCCTACCTCTAAACATCATCCTAATCCTAACACTAACCCTAACACTAAACCTAACACTAAACTTAACCCTAAAATTAGCCCTAATCATAACCCTTGTACTTACATTAGCCATAATCCTAACTCTATCACTAAATTGACCCAAATCCTAGCCCTAATCCAAGCCCTAACCTGAGCTTTAACTCTAACCCTAACCCTAAACATAGCCCTAGCCCTAATTATAACCATAACCCTAGCCCTACCCTATACATTACCATAACAATAACCCTAACCCTAATGCTAACACTAGACCTAAACCTAAATCTATCTCTAATCCTATCCCTATCCATTTCCCTAAACCAAACATGAACACTAATTCTAAGCCTATCATTACCCAAACCCTTTCCCTAATACTAATTCAATCCCTAAATTTAAGCCTGAACCTATTCCAAACCCTAAGCTAGACCTTCACCTTAATAATACCCCTAGCCTTAAACCTGATCCTAACACTAAACCTAAACCTTACACTGGATGTACCCATAATCCAAACCATAAAACTATCTTTAAACATAATTCTAGACTTGAAATTAGCCATAATCCTAATCCTAGCCCTAACCCTAAAACAAACCCTAGCCCTCATCCTAGCCCTAAACCTAGCCTTAATCATAACCCTAATCCTCACCCTCATTCTAAATATCACCCTACCTCTAAGACTAGCATTACACCATCGCTTACCCTAAACTAAATGCTAAATCTAACCCTAATTCTATGCTTAAACTGAACACTAACCATAGACCTAATCCAAGCCCTAATTTAGCCCTATCACTAACCCTAACCCTAACCTTAGTCCTAAGACTAACAATAATTCTCATTCTAGCCCTATCACTAGTTCTAATCCTACCCCTTACCATAACCATCACCCTAACCCTAGCCCAATCCTTAGTCCTAGCCCTAACCCTAATCCTAAACCTCACACTAACATTAATCCTAATCCTAACTCTATTCATAAAACTAGCCCTAACCCTACCACTAGCAGTAAAACAAAAACGAGCAATAGTCCTAACCCTAAACCTAACATAAACCAAAACCTAACACTATACCTAGACCTAACCATAGCCTTAATTAGAGTCCTAACCATAACCTTAAATGTATACCTGACACTGACTCATATGCTAAACTCACCCTTGCTGGAAAAACTATTCTAAACTTAAACCTAAACTTAACAGTGACGTAGCCCTTCTTTGAGTCCTAAACCTAATCCTGATCCTGACTCATACCCTAAAACTAAAGCTAATTGTAACCCTAGTTCTTATATTAGCGATTGGCCTAACCTAGTCCTAATCCTAACACAAAACTAGACCTAATCCGAACCCTAAACCTAACTTTAACCCTAACCTACTCTAACTTTAGCCCTAAACCTAGCTCTAAACCTATCCCTTACTCTAAATGAAACCCTAAAAATTAGGGTTAACCTAGACCTATCCCTAATCCTAAGGCTAACCAAAATTTTTAAACCTATTAATAGTCCTGACCCTAGCCTTTATTCTAGCTCTAATCCTATCCCAAACCCTTTCACTAACCCTGACCATTATTCTGACCCTAACACAAACCCTAGGTCTAAAACTGACCCTAAACCTAGAGAAAACACTAACACTGGCCATACCGCTAACTTATACCTGAACCTCACCCTAACCCTAGACCTAAGACTAACTCTAACTCTCACACTATCCCTATCCCTACTTCTAAGCCTATCCATTACCATAACCCTAACCCTAGCCCTAAACCTTGCCCTATCCTTAGTCCTAGCTCTAACCATAGATCTAACTCTAACTCGAAATCTAACCCTAACCCTAAGCCTAAGCCAAACACTAAAACTAGCCCTAACCCTAATGTTAATAGTAAAACTAGTACTAACCCTAACCCTAGCAGTAAAACAAACTGAGCAATAGCCCTAACCATAAACCTTAACTTAAACCAAACCTTAACACTACACGTAGACCTAACCATAGCCTTAATTCGAGTCCTAACCCTAACCTTAAATCTAACCCTGACCCTGACTCATATCCTAAAACTCACCCTAGTTCTAAACACCCTCCTAACCTTAAACTGAAACCTAAAAGTAAACCTATTCCTAATTCGAGTCCTAACCCTAACTCTGACCCTGACTCATATCCTAACACTAAACCTAGGTCTAAATATCATCTTAACCTTAAACCTAAACCTAACACTAGACCTACCCCCAACCCTAAACCTAAAACTAACCCTCATTGTAACCCTAGTTCTTACATTAGCCATTGCCCTATCATTAGCCCAAATCCTAAACCAAAACTAGCCCTAATCCGAGCCCTAAACTTATATTTAAACCTAACTCTAACTCTAGCCCTAACCCTAGCTCTATGGCGATCACTTACCCTATGAATAACCCTAACCCTAATGGTAGCCCTAGACCTATGCCTAATCCTTAGGCTAACCAAAATTCTAACCTTATTAGTAAACTTGACCCTAGCCCTCATTCTAGCTCTAATCCTATCCCAAACTTGAACGCTAACCCTGACCCTTATCCTGACCTTAACACAAACCCTAGTTGTAAACCAGACCCTAACTAACACTAGACTAAAGCCTAACACCAGCCCTTGACTTAAATCTAATCCTAAATCTAGCCTTATATCTAGCTTTAGAACTAAACAAAAACCTAGTCCTAGGCCTAACAATAACCCTCATCCTAACAAAAACACTACCCTACCCCTAGACATAAACCTACTCCTAATTCTGGCTGTAACCCTAACATCAACTCTAACCCAAACACTGACTCTTCCTTTAACCATAAACCTACTTCTAAACCTGACCCTAACTGAAAATCTAAACCTAACACTACATCTAGGCATAACCCTAATCCTAAAATTATCGCTAAGCATAATCCTAGGTTTTACATTACCCACAGCTTTAACCCTAGGCCTAAATCTAACACAAAACCTAGAGCTAATTCTAGGCGTTAACCTAGCCCTAAGCATAACCTTAACACTAATCAGAGCCCTAACCCAAACCTAACCCTCACCTTAGTCCTAACCATACCTCAAAACCTAACCCTTACTATAAACATAAACCTAGAACTATTCCTGAATCTAACCCTAAACCTAGTCCTAATTCTAACCGTAACATTAGCACTAACCCTAGCTCTAAACCTAGCCATTACCCTAACCCTAACCCTAAATGTAACCCTAGCCTTAACCCTAACCATAATCCTAACCCTAAACAGAAAACTAACCCTAGACCTAACCATAAACTAATACTCAGTATAGCCCTAACCATAGATCAAACCCTAAGCCTTACCAAAAAAAAAATAAATATAACCTTAGACCTAACCCTAACCCTAAACTTAAATCTAGCCCTGTTCCTAAACCTAAACCTACATCTAACTGTATTTATTACACTAACCCTAACCCTAAACTCAATTATAACCATTACCCTAACCCTAACTCTAACCCTAAACCTACCGTAATCCTATCCCTAAACATAATCCTGAACCTAACCCTTGCTCTACCACTAATCATAGCTCAGAACCTAACTCTTACACCAAACATAACACTAACTCTAACCATAGTTCTAACCCATACCCTAACACTAACTCAAGACCTAATCCTAACCATGAGTCTAGCTATAAACTTAACTCTAACTGTACCCATTACCCTCATCATAACCCATACCCTAATGCTAATTCTAGGCCTAAACGTATCTAAAGACCTAATCCTAACCATAACCCTAGCCTTAAACTTAACTCTAACTGTATCAATTACACTAAACATAACCCTTTCCCTAATGCTAACCCTAGGCCTAACCCTAAACCTATCACTAACTCTAACCCTATCAATTACCCTAAACCTAACCTTTATCCTAAATCTAACCCTATCATTACCCTAACTGTAACCCTAATGCTAATTTAAGCCCTAACCCTAAACTCAAACCTAAAATAAACCATAACCATGACCCTGACCCTTATAATTCACCTAGTTCTAACCTGACCCTTACCCTAAATCTAATCCTTACATTAGACCTAGCCCAAACCAAACCCTAAAACTATCTATAACCATAACCCTAGACCTGATATTAGCCCTAGATATAATCCTATCCCTAACCTGAACACAAACCCTAGCCCATATTAGCACTAAACATAGCCTTAATCATAACCCTAACCTTAAACCTAGGCCTAACTTAAAACCAACCCTATCCCTAATCTTAGACCTAACTTAGACCTATCCCTAACCCTAACCCTAAACCTAGCCCTAAAACTAAGTGTAACTCTCTCCTAGCCCTAAAACTAGATCTTACCCTATTCCCTTACTGGAATAATAAACCTAGCTCTAATCCTACAGATAAACCTAGCCATTTCCTTAGCCCTAGCCCTAACCTTGGATCTAAACTTAACTCTAAATCTAACTCTAATGCAAAGCCTAAGCCTAAATCTAACACTAACCCTAACCCTAACCCTAATGCTACTCCTAAAACTAGCCCTAACTCTAGGCCTAGCCCTAATGCAAAACCGAGGCAAATCCCTAACCCTAACCCTTAACCTAAACCAAACTCTAACTCTACACCTAGCTCTAACCCTAGCTCTAATTCTACTTTTAAGCAGAACCCTAAAATTAGCCCTAACCTTGGTTCTGAGGCTAACACTAACCCTAGCTTTAAACATCACCCTAAACATAACCCTAAATATAACACTAGACCTAGCCCTAACTCTAACCCTAACCCTAAAACTAGCCCTAATTGTAAACCTAGTACTTACATTAGCCATAACCCTAGCCATAACTTAACCCAAAACCTTGCCAAATCTGAGCTCTAAACCGAGCTTTAACCCTAACCCTAACCATAAGCCTAAACCTAGCACTAAGAATAACCATAACCTTAGCTCTAACCCTAGCTCTAACCCTATCCATTACCCTAACCATAATCCTAATGCTAATGCTAACCCTAGGCCTAAACCTTACCATATCCCTAATCCTAACCCTATTCATTACCCTAAACCTAACTGGATACCTAAACCTAACTATATCCTTACACTAATCCGAAACATATGCTAATTCAAGCCCTAAATTTAAACCTTAACCTATCCCAACCACTAATCACGACCTTGACCCAAATAATACCCTTAGCTCTAAACCTGAATCTAACCCTAAACCTAACCCTTACATTACATCTAACCTAACCCTAAACTATCCTTAACTGTAAATCTGGACCTGAAATTAGCCCTAGCCCTAATCCTAGTCCTAAACCTAGCCTTAATCCTAACTCAAACCATAACCCGAGGTTTAAGCCTAATTCTAACTCTTGCCTTAGCCCTAAACCTAGCTATAAACCCATCCTTACCCTAAACCTAACAATAACCCTAAACCTAACCATGATATTAAACCTAACCATAACGCTTGCCCTAACCCTAGGCCTAACTCTAACACTAAGCCTAGCACTAACCCTAATTAAGTCCTATCCTAACCTTAAACTTAGCCTTAAGACTAACTCTAACTCTTGCCCTAGCCCTACCCCTAGCCCTAGTTCTATCCTTAGCCCTAGCCCAACCCTAGATCTAAACATAACTCTAAATTTAAACTTAACTCTAACTTTAATCATAAACATAATCCTAAACCAAAACCTAACACTAGCCCTAACAATAATGCCAATCCTAAAAGTTGCCTTACCCCTAGCCCTAGCCTTAAAACAAAACCAAGCCATATCCCTAACCCTAACCTTTAACCTAAACCAAACCATAAACCTACACCTAGCCCTAACCTAACTCTAAAAATAACCCTCACTCTGACCCTGATCCTAACACTAATCCTAGCTCTAAACATCACCCTAACTTAAATTAATCCTAACACCAAAGCTTTCCTTAACTAACCTAAAACTAGCCCTAATCTTAACCCTAGTTCATACATTAGTTGTTGTCATAACACTAGCCCTAACCCTAACACAAATTCTATCCCTAATTCTAATCCTAATCCTAGCTTAAACCCTAATCTTAACCCTAACTAACCGTAACCCTAACCCTAAACCATCCCTATCCCTAGCTCTAACCTTAACACTTACCATAAGACAAACCCTAAATCAAATGCTAACCTAGTCCTAACCCTAATCCTCAGCCTATCTTAAACACTAACAGTATTACTAGTCCTAACCCTAGCCCTTATTCTGGTTCTAACCCTAACCTTGACCCTTATTCTTATCCTAACAGTAACCCTAGGTCTAAACCTGACTCTAACCCTAAACCAAACCCTAACACTAGCCCTACCAGTAAGCCTATTCCTATACCGGAAAATAACACTAGATCTAGACCCAAAACTAATCCTAAATATAGCTATAATTCTAGCCCTAGACCTAAACAGAACCCTAGCTGTAGCCCTAACAATAACCCTCAACCTAAAGTAAACACTTATCCTACCCCTAGAACTAACACTAGTCCTAATTCTGGATCTTACCCTAACCGTGATCCTATCTGGAACGCTGAACCCTGACCCTAACATTAACCTATCTCTAAACCTGACCCTAACCCAAAACCTAGTCCTAATACAAGACCTAGCCATAACCCTAACCCTAATAATAGCCCGAACATAACCCTAGCCCTGACACTATTTTAACCCTAATCTTAACCCTAACAATAGCCCTAACCCAAACCATAGTCCTAACTCTAGCCCTAAACCTAACACAAAACCTAGCCAAAATCCTAGGCCTAAACTTAGCCCTAAGCGTAACCCTAACCCTAACCCTAGCCCTAGCACTACCACTTGCCTTAGACCTAACCCTAGCTCAAAGCCAAACCCTTACCCTAAACAAAATCCTAGCCCTATACTAAACCATAACCATAACCCTAGCTCTTATCCTAACCTTAACCCTAGCTCAAACTTTAGTTCTAACCCTGTCAATTACCCTAACCCTAACACTAACCCTAATTATAGCCCTATTCCTAACACTAAACCTAACCCTAAACATAAACGTATCCCAAGACCTAACCATAAACCTAAACCTCACCATAGCCCTAGCCCTAGCAGAAACATTAAGCCTTACACTAAACCTAATCCTAAGACTAACCCTAAATCATAACCTAACCCTAACCCTAAACCCTAAATCTAACATTATCCATTAGCCTAAAACTAACCCTAACTGTAATAAAAACTCTAGCCATAACCCAAACCCTAAACCAAACCCTAAATATAAACATATCCCTAGACCTGAATGCAAACCTAACCCTCACCCCAGCCATTACCCTAGCTCAAACACTAACCCTTACCCTAACCTAACCATAACCCTAGCCCTAAACCTAACACTTACCGTAAACCAACCCTAGCCCTAGCCCTAAACCTAACTCTAATTTTACACTTAATCCAAACCATAACCTAGCACTAACCCTAGCTGTAAATATATTCATTATACGAAACATAACCCTAACCTAATGCTAACCTTAACCCTGTTGTTAAACCTAACTATCCATTAACCTAAACCTTAACTGAAACCCAAACCTAACCCTATCCGTTACCCTAATCCTAAGCCTAAACCTAAAACTAATTCAAGCCCTAACCCTAACCCTGGATCTAACCCTAACTCTAAATTTAACCCTAAACCTAAAGCCTACACCTCACCCTAACACTAGCCCTAACCCTAACACTAATTCAAAATCTAGCCCTAACCCTAGCCCTAGCCCTAAAAGAAAACCAAGCCATAGCCCTAACACTAACCCTAATGCATAGAAATCAAGATGAAGTGAAACATGAAAAGACAAACTGTTCCTGACAGCAAACCTTGAACTGAGAAGGCCCAACCTGGGAAACATGGTAATGCTAGGTAAAAGATGAATCCTGACTGGTATCAAAGAAATTTGAACAAAACTAACTCTAACCCAACAGTAGTTCTAAGCCTAGGCCTAACCCTAATCCTAAAACTAAGCCTTTTCTGTTTATAGAGCTTGATCATAAAAGTTCCAAACTCGGGGTGCCTAGTAGGGCAAGGTAACAGATGAATCCTGCCCAGTATCAAAATTTCTGTCCAATTTTTGTGGAAGGTGTTTCAGTACATGCCTATTTCCCCTGTTTTCTCCTAATGTGCTCTTGGATAAATTGTGTTTTCATGCTTCAGCTTAAGGTACTTTCACAAGAGACAAACAAGAGCATGCTGACTGTGAAGTGATTGATTGTGAAGTTTCATACAGCTAGCACCAACCCTGTTTGATTGCAAGCTCCATTTTCATTCATACCTATAGGCCATAATGTAGTGAAAACTAAAAATTCAAACTTTCCTGACACTTAACCATTGAACCTTGAAAGCCCAAACTTGGGGAGCCTACTAAGGTTGGTCAAAGATGAATCCTGTATAGTATCAAAGTAACCTGACCAAAAAAAATCCAAAGCTCTTTCAGTACATGTGTATTTTGCTCGCTCCAAAGCACTCAGAGATAAAGCTGTTTCTTTCTACTTCAGCTTAGGGATACTCTACAGGAAACAAACCAGAGAATATTCACTGAGAACTGATTGAGTGTGTGAAGTTTCAAGTAGCTAGCACAAACCCTGTTTGATTTCCAGCTTCATTTCCATTCACCCCTATAGGGCAAAAAGAAGAGAAACATGAAAATTGAAACTGTCCTGAGAGAAAACCCTTTTACATAGGAGGCCCAAACTTTTGGAGTATAGTCAAAATAGGAAAAAGGTGAATCCTTCCCAGTATCATAGAAATTAAAAAAAAAAAAAAAACTAACTCTAACACCTGGTCTAAACCTAGTCCTTACACCAAGTCTAACCCTAAACCTAATCTGTTTAGAGAAAATTTGATCATAGAAGTTTTGAAATTGGGGAGTCTAGTGTGGCAAGCTGACAGATGAATCATGGGCAGTTTCAAAGAAATCTGACAAAATAATTTGGTGAGCTATTTCAGTACATGCATATTTCCCTGTTTTCTCCTAAAGTGTTCTCAGATATATTCATATTGCATGCTTCAGCTTATTACTCATTACACAAGGAACAAACTAGAGAGTGCCCACAGAGAACTGATTGAGTGTGCACAGTTTCAAGCAGCTAGCACCAACACTGCTTGATTTTATGCTCCATTTCTCTTCAACAAAATAGTTCAAACTTAAGTGAAACCTTAAAATACAAACTGTTCCTGACAGCAAACCATTGAACCAAGAATACCCAAACCAGGGAACATTGTGAGGCTAGGTAAAAGTTGAATCCTGCTCAGTATCAAAGATACATGACTCTAACCCTAACCCTAGGTTTAAACCTAGCCATTAACCTAACCAAAAACCTAACCCTAATCTATTTAGAACCTTTTATCATAGAAGTCACAAATTAAGGGAGCCTAGTGGGGCAAGCTAACAGATGAATCTTGTGCAGTATCAAAGAAATCTGACCAAATAATTTGGGGAGGCAGTTCAGTACATGTATATTTCCCTGTTGTCTCCAACAGTACTTTCGGATAAATATGTTTTTGAATGCTTCAGCTTTGGGATAGAATTATAGTAGTTTTAGGGTTAGAGTTAGGGGTTAGGGCTAAGATTATCATTAGGGTTAGGGTTATGTTTAGTGTAATTGATACGGTTAGATTTAGGTTTAGGTTTAGGGTTAGGGTTAGTTTTAAGTTTAGGGTTAAGGTTAGGGCTATGGTTATGTTTAGGTTTATGGTAATGGTTAGGTTTTGAGCTAGGGTTACAGTTATAGCGAGGATTAGGCTTAGGGTTAGGTCTAGGTTTAGTTTTCTGGTTAGGGTTAAGGTTAAGGCTAGGGTTACCAATAGGTTTAGGGTTAGGTTTAGTGTATTTTGTAGCTTTGGAGCTAGGGTTAGGGCTAGGGTTAATGTTAGGATTAGGGCTAGGATTAGGGTTAGATTTACGGATATTTCTAGGTTTGTGTTTATGGTAAGTGTTAGGCTTTGAGCTATGGTTGGGACTAAGGCTAGGGTTAAGTTAGGATTAGGGCTAGGGTTAGGGTTAGAACTATGCTTAGGGCTAGGTTAGGTTTAAAGTTAGTGTTAGGGTGGGGTTTAGGGTTAGTGTTCATATTTGATTAGGGTTAAGGTAAGGTTTAGGGTAAGGTTTAGTGTTATGATTACAGTTAGTATTACTATTAGAGTTAGGGTTAATTTGAGTGTTAGGTTTAGAGTAAGGATTATTGTTAAGTTTAGTGTTAGTTTTAGGGTTAGTGTTATGGTTAGGTTATAGTTATGATTAGTATTAGTGTTAGGTTTAGGTTTAGGGTTAGAGTTAGGTTAGGATTAGAGTTAGGGTTTGGGGTAGTGTTTAGGTTAGGTTTGGAGTTGGGGTTATGGTTCAAATTAGGGTTAGGGTTAGGGTTCATGTTAGAGTAAGGTTAGGATTAGTATTAGGTTTAGGTTTAGTTTTAGAGTTAGGGTTAGTGTTAGTGTTAGCGTTAGGGTAAGTGCTAGTGTTAGGGTTATAGTTAGGCGTAGGGTTAGTGTTAGCATTAGGCTTAGGTTTAGGGTTAGTTTAAAATTAGGGTGAGAATCAGGGTTAGGGATCAGGGCATGGTTAGGGTTAGTTTAAGAGTTAAAATTAGGGTTTGGGTTTGGGTTTGGGTTAGGGTTAGTGTTAGGGTAAGTGTTAGGTTTAGGGTTATGGTTTGTGTTAGGTGGAGGGTTAAGGTTAGGTTTTGGGTTAGGGTTAGGGTTACGGTTATGTTTTGATTATGGTTAGAGTTATGGTTAGTGGTAGGGTTAAGGGTAGGGTTAGGGTTAGTGTTAATGATAGGGTTAGGGTTAGGTTTAGGTTAGTATTAGGTAAGGGTTAGGATTAGTGTTAGCGTACAGTTTTGGGTTAGTTTCAGGTTTAGTTTTAGAATTAGGGTGAGGTTTAGGAACAGGGATCAGGTTAGGGTTAGTTTAAGAGTTAGGATTAGGGTTAGTGTTAGGGTTAGGGTTAGGGTTAGGGTTGGTGTTAGGTTGAGGGTTAGGGTTAGTGTTTCTGTTAATGTTAGAGTTAGGGTTATGTTTGGATTAGTTTTAGAGTTAGGGTAAAGGTTAAGAATAGGGTTAGGCTATGGGTTTAGGGTTAGGGTTAGGGTAAGGTTTTGGGTTAGTGTTAGGGTAAGGGTTAGGGTAGGGTTGGAGTAGGTTTAGTATTAGTTTTAATATAGGGTTAAAATTAGGGTTAGGGTTCGGTTTAGTGTTAGAGTTATAATTAGTGTTACTGTCAGGGTTAAGGTTAGGTTTTGGCTTAGTGTTATGGTTAGGTTTAGGATTATTTTCAGGTTTATGGTTAGGGTTGGTGATAGGTTTGGGGTTAGGGTTTGTTTTAGGGTTATATTGAGGGTTATGGTGAGGGTTAGTGTTAGTGTTATGCTTAGAGTTAGGGTTAGGATAAGTTATAGGGGTAGTGTTCGTGTATGTTATAGGGTTCCTCATAGGGTTTGGATTAGGGTTTGTGTTAGGGATAGGGTTAGGGTTAGAGTTAGGGTTTTTGTTAGATTTAGCATTAGGGTTAATGTTAGTGTTAGTGTTAGAGTTAGGGTTAGGGTTAGGGGTAGTGTTAGGGTGAGAATTAGCGTTAGGTTTAGGATTAGGATTAGTGTTTGTTTTAGGGTCATGTTATGGTTATGGTTAGGGTTAGGGTTAGTGTTAGGGTTAGTTTTAGGGTTAGGGATAGGTTTAGGATTAGTGTTAGGGTTAAAATTAGGGTTAGTTTTATGGTTATGGTTAGGTTTAGGGTTAGGGGTAGTGTTAGGGTGAGAAGTAAGGTTATGTTTAGGGTTAGGGTTAGTGTTTGGCTTAGGGTTCGTTTTATGGTTAGGGTTAGGGTTAGATAATGTTAGGGCTAGGGTTAGATTTAGAGTTAGGATTACTGTTAATGTTAGAGGTAGGATTATGTTTAAGGTTAGGAATAGTGTTAGGGTTAGGGATAGGTTTAGAGTTAGTGTTAGGGTTAGGGTTAAGGATAGCTTTAGTGTTGTATTTAGGATTCAGTTTAGGGTTAGTGTTATGGTTAGGTTTAGTGTTAGGTTTAGTTTTAATATATGTGTTAGGGTTAGGGTTAGTTTTCGGTTAGGGTTATGATTAGTGTTAGGGTTAGGGTTATGGTTTGTGGTAGGGTTAAGGTTAGGTTTATGTTTTGTGTTAGGGTTAGGTTTAGGGTTAGCAAAACAGTTAGTATTAGGGTTAGAGTTAGTGTTAGGTTTAGGGTTATTGTTAGGGTTAAGGTTAGGGTTGAGGTTAGTGTTAGGATTAAGGTTAGGTTTAGGGATAGTGTTAGTGTTAGTTTTATTGTTAAGGTTAGTGTTAGGTTTAGGGTTAGGTTAAGCTTAGGTTTAGAAATAGGGTTAGGGTTAGTGTTAGGGTTAGAATTAGTGTTAGAGTTTGGGTTAAGTTAGGGTTAGGTTTATGTCAGGCTTAGGTTTACAGTTAGGTTAGGGTTAGAGTTAGTGTTTGGATTAAGTTTAGGTTTAGTTTTAGATTTATGGTTAGTGTTGGTGATAGTGTTAGGGTAGGGTTAGAGTTAGGGTTAGTGGTTAGGGTTAGTGTTAGTATTAGGTTTAGGGTTAGGTTTAGTGTTAGAGTTAGAATTAGTGTAGTGTCAGGGTTTAAGGTTAGGTTTAGGGGTTAGTGTTATGGTTAGGGTTAGGGTTAGTGTCAGGTTTATGGTTAGGTTTGGTGTTCGTTTAGGGTTAGGTTTGTTTTAAGGATATTGAGGTTTATGGTGAGGATTAGGGTTAGAATTGAGGTTAGAGGTAGTGTTAAAAATAGTGTTTGGGTAAGGGTTAGTGTTGAGTTTAGGCTTAGTGTTAGGGTTAGGGGAAGTGTGAGTTTTAAGGTTATTGTTAGGGTTAGATTTATGGTTAGGATTACAGTTAAGGTAAAGATTAGGTTTAATGTTAGGTTTAGGGTTATTGTTAGGGTATTGTTAGGGTTATGGTTAGGGTTACTGTTAGGGATATAATTAGGTTTAGGTTTAGGTTTACAGTTAGGGTTAGGGTTACAGTTAAGGTACGGTTACTGTTAGGATCAGATTTATGGTTTATGTAAAGGTTAGGGTTAGTTAGTGTTAGTGTTAGGGGTTAGGGTTACTGTTATTGTTAAGTTAGTGTTAGGTTTATTGTTAGTTTAAGGGTTAGGGATAGGGTTATGGTTAGAGTTAGAGTTAGGATTCATGTTAGTGTTAGGGTTAGGGTTAGTGTTGGGGTTGAATTTAGGTTTAAGGTTACGTTTTGTGTTAGTGTTTGGGTTAGGGTAGGAATATTCTTAGGGTTAGGTATAGGTTTAGTGTTTGTTTTAGTGTTAGGGCTAGGGTTAAGGGTAGGGTTAGTGTTACAGATATGGTTAATGTTATCGTTAGGGTTTTGTGTTAGGTTTAGGGGTTAGGATTATGGTTAGATTTAGTTTTAGGGATAGGGTTAGGGTCAGTTTTAGAGTTAGGGTTAGGGTTAGGGTTAGCGTTAGGATTCGTGTTAGAGAGAAGGATATCATTTGTATTAGGATAAGGGATAGGGTTAGGGTTTGTGTTAGGTTTAGTGATAGGAAAGGTTTATGATTATGGTTAGTATTAGGGTTAGAGTTAGGCTTAGGGTTACGTTTAGGCTTAGGATTAGGGTTACTCATAGGTTAGGGTTAGCGTTAGGGTTAGGATTAGGGTTAAGTTTAGAGTTAGTGTTAGGTTTTGGGTTAGAGTTTGGGTTATGATTAGTGATATGGTTGGAGTTGAGGTTAGGGTTAGTGTTAGGATTGGAGTTAGCTTTAGCATTAGGTTTAGTGTTAGGGTTAGAGTTAGGGTTTGGTTAGGGTTATATTAGGGGTATGGTTTGGGTTAGGATTAGTTTTACGTTAGGCTTAGTGTTAGGGTTAGGGTTAGGTTTATTGTTAGGGTTATGGTTAGGTTTAGGGTTAGTCTTAGGGTTAGGGTTTTGTTTAGGGTTACGTTTTGTGTTAGAGTTAGGGTTAGGGTTAAGGTTCCTGGTAGGGTTAGGGTTAGGGTTAGTGTTAGGTCTGGTTTTATTTTTAGGGTTAATTTTATGGGTAGTGTTAGGATTAAGATTTGGGTTTGTGTAAGGGTTAGGCTTAAGCTTAGTGTGAGGGTTAAGTTTAAATTTAGGGTTAGGCTTAGTGTTATTGTTAGGTTTACATTTAGGGTTAGATTAGGAATAATGTTAGTGTTAGTGAGTGGTTTAGGTTTAGTGTTTTATTATGGTTAAAGGTAGGCTTAGTGTTAAGTTTAGGGTTAGGGTTAGGGTTAGCATTATGGTTAGTATTAGGGTTAGAATTAGTGTTAAGGTTATGGTTAGTGTTAGGGTTAATTTTAGGGTTAGGGTGAGTGTTAGGGTTAGGGTTAGGTTTAGGGTTAATGTTAGTGTTAGGGATAGTGTAAAGGTTAGTGTTACGTTGAGGGTTAGGTTTAGACTTAGGGTTAGTGATAGGGTTAGGTTTAGGGTTTGTTAATGTTAGGGTTAGGGTTAGTGTTAGGATTAGGTTTAGGGTTAGTTAGTGGTAGGGTTATGGTTAGGATTAGGGTTAGGTAAGGGTTAGGGTTAGGGTTACATTAGGGTTAGGTAAGGTTTAGGGTTAGGGAACGTTGACGTTAGTGTTAGGTTAGTGTTAGGGTTAGCTTTAAGGTTAGTGTTAGGGTTAGGTATAGGTTTAGGTTTAGAGTTAGGGTTAGGGTTATTTTAGGGTTACTGTTAGGGTTAGGGATAGGTTTAGAATTAGTATTAGGATTAGGGTTAGTGGTAGTGTTCAGGTTAGGTTTAGGACTTGGCTTTGTGTTAGGTTTACATTTAGGGATAGTGTTAGGCTTAGTGTTATTGTTAGAGTTAGGATTAAGTTAGGGTAAGGGTTAGAATTAGTGTTTGGCTAAGGGTTAGAGTTAGGTTTAGGGTTAGTGTTAGGGTTACAGTTAGGTTTAATTTTAGGGTTAGATTTAGGTTTAGGGTGAGTTTTTTTTTTTTGCTTTTATTTTTTTATTGGTATTTCAAAACATTACAAAACTCTTGACATATCATATTTCATACATTCGATTCAAGTGGGTTATGAAGTCCCATTTTTACCCCAAATACAGATTGCAGAATCACATCGATTACACATCCACATTTTTACATACTGCCATATTAGTAACTGTTGTATTCTGCTACTTTTCCTATCCTCTACTATCCCCCTCCCCTCTGCTCCCATCTTCTCTCTCTACCCCATCTGTTGTAATTAAATTATTTCCCTTGTTTTTTTCCCCTTCCCCCTCACAACCTCTTATATGTAATTTTGTATAACAATGAGGGACTCCTTCCATTTCCATGCAATTTCCCTTTTCTCTCCCTTTCCCCCTCACATCGTGTCTCTGTTTAATGTAATGTTTTTTTCTCCTGCTCTTCCTCCCTGCTCTGTTCTTAGCTGCTCTCATTATATCAAAGAAGACATTTGGCATTTGTTTTTAGGGACTGGCTAGCTTCACTTAGCATAATCTGCTCTAATGCCATCCATTTCCCTCCAAATTCCATGATTTTGTCATTTTTTAGTGCTGCATAATACTCCATTGTGTATAAATGCCACATAGTTTTCTCCATTCATCTATTGAAGGGCATCTGGGTTGGTTCCACAGTCTAGCTATTGTGAATTGTGCTGCTATGAACATCAATGTGGCAGTATCACTGTAGTATGCTCTTTTAAGGTCTTCAGGGAATAGTCAGAGAAGGGCAATAGCTGGGTCAAATGGTGGTTCCATTCCCAGCTTTCCCAGGAATTTCCATACTGCTTTCCAAATTGGCCACACCAATTTGCAGTCCCACCAGCAATGTACAAGAGTACCCTTTCTCCCAAATCCTCGCCAGCACTTGTTGTTGTTTGACTTCATAATGGCTGCTAATCTTACTGGAGTGAGATGGTATCTTAGGGTGGTTTTGATTTGCATTTCTCTGACAGCTAGAGATGGTGAGCATTTTTTCATGTATTTGTTGATTGATTGTATGGCATCCTCTGAGAAGTGTCTGTTCAGGTCTTTGGCCCATTTGTTGATTGGGTTATTTGTTATCTTATTGCTTATTTTTTTGAGTTCTTTGTATACTCTGGATATTAGGGCTCTATCTGAAGTGTGAGGAGTAAAAATTTGTTCTCAGGATGTAGGCTCCCTATTTACCTCTCTTATTGTTACTCTTGCTGAGAAAAAAAATTTTTAGTTTGAGTAAGTCCCATTTGTTGATTCTAGTTATTAACTCTTGTGCTGTGGGTGTCCTATTAAGGAATTTGGAGCCTAACCCCACAATATGTAGATCAGAGCCAACTTTTTCTTCTATCAGACGCAGAGTCTCTGATTTGATATCAAGGTCCTTGATCCATTTTGAGTTAACTTTTGTGCATGGTGAGAGGAGGGGATTCAGTTTCATTTTGTTGCATATGGATTTCCAGTTTTCACAGCACCATTTGTTGAAGATGCTATCCTTCCTCCATTGCATGCTTTTAGCCCCTTTATCAAATATAAGAAAGTTGAAATTTTGTGGCTTGGTCTCTGTGTCCTCTGTTCTGTACCATTGGTCCACCCCCTGTTTTGGTACCAGTACCATGCTGTTTTTTTACTATTGCTCTGTAGTATAGATTGAAGTCTGGTGTCGCTATACCTCCTGATTCACACTTCCTGCTTCAAATTGCTTTTGCTATTCTGGGTCTTTTGTTTTTTCATATGAATTTCATGATTCTTTTATCTATTTCTACAAGAAATGCCATTGGGATTTTGATTGGCATTGCATTAAACCTATAGAGAACTTTGGGTAATATCGCCATTTTGATGATGTTAGTTCTTCCTATCCATGAACAGGGTATATTTTTTCATCTTCTAAGGTCTTCTTCTATTTCTCTCTTTAGGGTTCTGTAGGTTTCATTGCATATATCTTTCACCTTTTTTGTAGGTTGATTCCCAAGTATTTTATTTTATTTATTTTTTTTGAGGATATTGTGAATGGGGTGGTTGTCCTCATTTCCATTTCAGAAGATTTGTCGCTGACATACAGGAATGTCTTTGAGTTATTCGTGTTGATTTTATATCCGGCCACTTTGCTGATTTCACTTATTAGCTCTAGTAGTTTATTTGTAGACCCTTTTGGGTCTGTTACATATAATATCTTGTCATCCACAAATAGTGATAATTTAAGTTCTTCTTTTCCTATTTTTATGCCTTTAATTTCTTTTGTCTGTCTAATTGCTCTGGCTCCTATTTTGAGGAATAAATTGAATAGAAGTGGTGAGAGGGCATCACTGTCTTGTTCCAGATTTTAGAGGGAATGCCTTCAGTTTTTCTCCATTCAGAATGATGCTAGCCTGAGGCTTAGCATATATTGCTTTTACCATGTTGAGGTAAGTTCCTGTTATCCCTGGTTTTTCTAGTGTTTTGAACATAAAGTGATGCTGAATTTTGTCAAATGCTTTTTCTGCATCTATTGAGATGATCATGTTGTTCTTATGGTTATGTCTATTGATGTGGTGAATAACATTTATTGATTTCCATATATTGAACCAGCCTTGCATCCCAGGGATGAATCCTAATTGATCATGGTGTACAATTTTTTTGATATGCTTTTGTATTCGATTCGCCAGGATTTTATTGAGGATTTTTGCATCTATGTTCATTAGAGATATTGGTCTGTTGTTTTCTTTCTTTGAAGTGTCTGTCTGGTTTCGGGACCAGGGTGATGTTGGCCTCATAGAATGAATTTGAAAGAGCTCCTTCTTTTTCTATTTCTTGAAATAACTGGAAAAGTATTTGTGTCAATTCTTCTTTGAAGGTTTTGTAAAACTCTGCTGTACATCCATCTGGTCCAGGGCTTTTCTTTGTTGGTAGTCTTTTGATGGCTTCTTCTAGTTCCTCCTTTGTTATTGGTCTGTTTAAATTGTGTGTATCTTTCTGAATCAATCTGGGCAAATCATATGACTTAAGAAATTTATCGATATTTTCACTATCTTCTATTTTATTGGAATATAGTATTTCAAAATAATTTCTAATTTTCTTCTGTATTTCTGTAGTGTCCGTTGTGATATCGCCTTTTTCATCCCTTATGTTAGTAATTTGAGCTCTCTCTCTTCTTCTCTTCATTAGCATGGCTAAGGGTCTGTTGATCTTATTTATTTTTTCAAAGAACCAACTATTGTTCTTATCAATTTTTTCAATGTGGTTTTTTGTTTCAATTTCTTTGATTTTCTCCTCTGATTTTAATTATTTCTTGCCTTCTACTACATTTGCTGTTGTTTTGCTCTTCCTTTTCTAGGGTTTTGAGATAAAGTGTGAGTTCATTTATTTGATGTTGTTTTTTTTTTTTTTTTTTTTTTGAGGAATGAACTCCAGGAAATGAATTTCCCTCTTAAAACTGCTTTCATTGTGTCCCATAGATTCCAATATGTTGTGTCTGTATTTTCATTTACCTCCAAGAATTTTTTGATTTCCTCCTTTATGTCTTCTGTAACCCATTGATCATTCAGTAACATATTGCTCATTTTGCAGGTGATGCAGGACTTTTCCTTCCTTCTTTTATCATTGATTTCCAGTTTCATTTCATTATGATCAGATAATATGCATGGTATTATCTCCACACCTTTATATTTACTAAGAGTTGCCCTATGGCATAATATATGGTCTATCTTTGAGAAGGATCCATGTGCTGCTGAGAAGAAGGTGTATCCACTTGATGATGGTTGATATATTCTATATATGTCGGTTAAGTCTAGGTTATTGATTGTGTTATTGAGTTCAATAGTTTCTTTATTCAGCTTTTGTCTGGAGGATCTGTCCAATGGAGAGAGCGGTGTGTTGAAGTCACCCATAATTATTGTGTTATGGTCTATTTGACTCTTGATCTTGAGGAGAGTTTGTTTTATGAACGTTGCAGCACCATTGTTTGGTGCATACATATTGATAATTGTTATGTCTTGTTGGTGGATGGTTCCTTTTAACAGTATATAGTGTCCTTCTTTATCCCTTTTGATTAACTTAGGTTTGAAGTTGATTTTATTAGATATGATTATGGCCACTCCCGTTTGCTTCCGAGGACCACGTGAGTGGTATGATCTTTCCCAACCTTTCACCTTCAGCCTGTGTATGTCTTTTCCTATCATATGAGTATCCTGAAGGCAGCATATTGTTGGATTTTTTTTTAATCCAGGTTACTAGCCTATGTCTCTTGGTTGGTGAATTTAAGCCATTAATGTTTTAGGTTACTAGTGATATATAGTTTGTACTTCCCATCTTGCTTGTTTATTTATTTATTTTAATCTGGCTAGTTTTTCCTTTTTGGTTATTTTTTTGCTTCCCTTTACTGAGTTACCTCCCACTGTTAGTTTTTGGTGCTGTTTTTCAATTCCTCTTCTTGTAGTGTTTTGCTCAAAATGCCTTGCAGTGCTGGTTTTCTGGCTGCAAATTCTTTTAACTTTTGTTTATCATGAAATATTTTAATTTCATTGTCAAATCGGAAGCTTAGTTTTGCTGGATACAGTTTTATTGGTTGGAATCCATTATTTTTCAGCGTTTGAAATACGTTGTTCCAGGATCTTCTTGGTTTCAAAGTCTGTGATGAAAAATCAGCCGTTAACCTAATTGGTTTACCCCTGAATGTAATCTGCCTCCTTTCTTTTAATATTCTCTCCTTGGTCTGTATGTTAGATATCTTCATAATTATGTGTCTTGGAGTTGGTCTATTACGGTTTTGAATGTTTGGGGTCCTGTAGGCTTCCAGGATTTGGCAATCCATTCCATCTTTCATATCTGGGAAGTTTTCTAGGATTATTTCATTCAGTAGATGGTTTAGAGTGAGTTTTAAAGTTAGGGTTAGGGTTAGGGTTAGTGTTACGGTTATGGTAAGGATTAGGGTTTGGGATAGGGTTAGGGTTAAGATTAGTGTTAGGTTAGTGTTAGGGTTATGGTTAGGGTTAGTGTTAGGCTAGGGTTAATATTACTGTTAGTTTTTTTGTTAGGGTTAGGGTTATTTTAAGGTTAGGGATATTGTTCATGTTAGGGTTAAGGTTAAGGATAATGTTAGGTTTAAGTTAAGTTTAGGGTTAGGGTTAGTCTTAGTTTTAGGGTTAGGGTTAGGATGATAGTTAGGGTAAGGGTTCAGGATAAGGTAAGGGTTATTGTTAGCTTTAGGGTTAATCTTAGGCTTAGGTAAGGCTTAGGGTTGGTGTTAGGGTTAGGGTTGTGGTTGGGATTAGGGTTAGTGTTAGGGTTAGGATTAGAGTTAGGGTTAATTTTAGGTTTATGGTTAAGTTTAGGGTTAGTGATAGGGTTAGTTCAGGTTTAGGATTATGGTTACTGTGAGGGTTAGGCTTAGGTTTAGGTTTAGGGTTTGTATTACATTTAGGTTTAGGGTTAGTGTTAGTGTTAGGGTTAGGGTTAGGGTTAAGGTTAGGTTTAGTGTTAGTTTTAGGTTTAGGTTTCATGTAAGAGTTAGGGTTATGGTGAGTGTTAGTTTTAGGGTTAAGGTTAGGGTTATTGTTAGTTTTAGGATTAGGGTTATGGTTAGTGTTGGGTTAGGTTTAGGTTTGAGTTAGTGTGATGATTAATGTTAGGGTTATTATTAGTGTTGGGGTTAGGGTTAGGGACATGTTTAGCATTAGTGTTTGGGTTATGCCTAGTGATAGGGTTAGAGTTAGTGTTAGGGTTATATTTAGGGTTAGTTTTAGGTTTAGGGTTAGGGTTATGGTGAGCTTTAAGGTTAGTGTAAGGGTTATTGTTAGGGTTACTTTTAGTGTTAGGTATAGGGTTCATGTTATTGTTAGGGTTAGGGATAGTGTTAGGGATAGGAAAAGGTTTTGGGTTAGCTTTAGTGTTAGTGTTAGGTTTAGGTTCAGGGTTAGGGATAGTGTTAGGGTTAGGGATAGGTTTAGTCTTAGGAATAGGTTTAGTGTTATGGTTAGGGTTAGGGATAGTGTTAGGGTTAGTTTTAGAGTTAGGATTAGGGTTATGGTTACCATTAGTTTTAGTGTTAAGATTAGTGTTAGGGTTTAGGTTAGGTTTAGGGTTAATTTTAGAGTTAGGTTTAGGGTTAGGGTTAGTGTTAATATTAGTGTTAGGTTCAGGGATATGTTTTGTGTTAGGGTAAGGGTTAGGTTTGGGGTTTCTGTTAGAGTTACTGATAGGGTTAGTGTTAGGTTTATGCTTATGATTAGAGTTAGAATAAGGCTTAGGATTAGGTTTAGGGTTAGTTTTAGGGTTACAGGTAGGATAGGGTTTGTGTTAGTGTTACGGTTAGCGTTAGGGTTATCGTTAGGGTTAGGGTTTTTTAAATTTAGTGTTAGTGTGAAAGTTTGGGTTTGGGTTAGGTTTAGTGTATGTGTTAGTATTAATGTTAGTGTTAAAGTTAGGGATATTGTTAGAGTTAGAGATCTGTTTATGGTTACTTTTACTGTTGGTTTAGGGTTAGAATTAGTGTTACGGTAAGGTTAGTGTTTGGTTAATGTTAGGGTTAGGGTTAGGGTTAGGGTTAATGTTAGTTTTGGGGTTAGGTTTAGGGTCACTGTTCGGGTTAAGGTTAGGGTTAGTTTTAGAATTAGCGACAATGTTAGGCATATGGTTAGTATTAGAATAGTGTTAGGGTAAGAATTATGGTTTGTGTTAGGGTACGGTTTAAGTTTAGATTTTCTGTAAGTGTTAGGGTTAAAAGATAGGTTTAGTGTTCGTGTTAGGGTTAGGGTTGGTGTTATGTTTAGGATTATGGTTAGGTTTAGGACTAGTGTTTGGGTTAGTGTTATATTTAGTTTTAGGGTTAGTGTTAGTGTTAGATTTACGGTTAGCATTATAGTTAAGGTTATGGTTAGGAAGAGAATTTGAGTGAGGCATAGGGTTAGGGTTAGTTTTACATTTACGGGTAGGATTGGTACAGTGTTAGGATTAGGGTTAGTATTAATGTTAGATTTAGGGTTAGGGTTAGGGTTAGAGTTAGTGACAGGGTTAGTTTTGGGGTTAGTGTTAGGATTATTATTTGTGTCAGGGTTAGAGTTACAGTTAGGTAAGGGTTAGGGTCCATGTTAGGTTATGGTTAGGGTTATGTTTTTCTATGGGGTTTGTGTTAGGTTTATGGTTAGGGATAGGGATAGGGTAACATTATGTTTATGGTTAGGATTAGGGATAGGTTAGCATTAGGGTTAGGGTTAGGGTAAGGTTTAGGTTTAATGTTAAGATTATGGTTAGTTTTAGGGTTAGTGTTAGGGTTAGGCGTAGGGTTATTGTTAGTGTTAGGGTTAGGTTTAGGGTTAGGGTTACTGTTAGGTTTATGATTATGTTTAGGATTCATGTTAGGGTTATGGTTAGGGTTAGTGTTTGTGTTAGGGTTAAGGTTAGGGTTATGGTTAGTGTTACTTTTAGGGTTATGATTAGGGATTAATTTTGGGGTTAGTATTAGACTTAGATTTAGGGTTAGTGTAGGGTTACAGTTAGGGTTAGTGTTACGGTTAGGGTTATGTTTTGTTGAGGCTTAGGGTTAGTGTTAGGTTAGGTTTGAATTAGGGTTATTGTAAGTGTTAGGTTTAGGTTTAGAGTTAGGTTTATGGTTATTGTTAGGATTATGTTTAGGTTTAGGTTTAGGATTAGGGTTAGTGTTCTATTTAAAGATACTGTTAGGGTTATGGCTTGTGTTAGGGTTAGTTTTAGGGTTTGTGTTAGGGTTAGGATAAGGGTTAGTGTTAGGGTTAGGGCTAAGGTTAGTGTTAGGGTTAGGTTTAGGTTTAGGGTTAGGTTAAGTTTAGGGTTATTGTTAGGGTTAGGGTCAGGGTTGGGTTTAGGTTTAGGGATAGAATTAGGGTTAATGTTAGTGATACATTAGGGATAGGATTAGAGTTAGGATTAGGGATAGGGTTATGATTAGGGTTACGTTTACCTTTAGGGTTATTGTTATGGTTAGGATCAGGTTTAGGGTTAGGATTAGGGTTAGTGTTAGTGTTAGGGTTAGGGTAAGGATTAAGGTAAGGTTTCAAGTAAGGTTTAAGGTAAGGTATAGGTTTACTGTTTGTGTAGGTTTAGGGTTAGTGTTAATGTTAGTGTTAGGGTTAGGTTTAGGATTTGTCTTTGGATTATGGTTAGGATTATGTTTAAGATTTCAGTTACGATTAGGATTAGGGTTAGGGATCGTGCTAGGGTTTGGTTAGTGTTGGGGTTCAAGATAGGGTCAGGGTTAGTGTTAGGGTTAGGTTTAGAGTTAGGTTTAGGTTAAGGTTAGGGTTAGGTTTAGGATTCGCGTTAGGGTTAAGGTTAGGGTTAGTGTTATGGTTACCATTAGGGATAGGATTATTCTTAGGTAAGGTTTAGGTTTAAGGTTAGAGTTACCGTATGGATTAGGGTTAGCCTTAAGGTTAGCGTTACGGTTAGTCGTGGGTTTAGGTTTAGCGTTAGATTTAGTGTTAAGGTTAGGGTTAAGATTACAATTAAGATTAGCATTATAGTGAAGCTTAGGGTTAGTGTTCGGGTTAGTTTTAGGTTTATGGTGAGGTTTAGCATTATGGTTAGGGTTATGTTTAGGGTTAACGTTAGTGTTAGGTTTAGCATTAGGTTTAGGGTTAGCGTTAGTGACAGCACTAGTGTTGGGGTAAGAGTTTAAACATTTCGGTTAGGGTTAGTCTTAGGTTTAGTGTTAGGTTTAGGGTTAGGGTTATGTAAGGTTTAGGGTTAGGGTTAAGTAAAATTTAGGGTTATATTTTGGGTAAGGGTTTGTTTTAGGGTTATGGTTAGGGTTAGGATTATGTTAGGGTTAGGGTTAGGGTTAGGCTTAGGCTTAGTATTAGGTTTTTGTTAGGTTTATGGTTGCTGTCAAATTAGGGTTAGTGTTAGTTTTAGGGTGAGGTTCAGGGTTATGGTTAAGGGTAGTGTTAGTGTTAGGTTTAGGGTTAGGGTTAGGTTTAGGGATAGAGTTTGTGTTAGGGTTAGGTTTATGGTTATTGTTAGGTTTAGGGTTAGGGTTAGGGTTTGTGTTAGGGTTAGGGTTAAGGTTAGGGTTACAGTTAGTGTTAGGGTTAGGTTTAGAATTAGGGTGAGGCTTAGGGTTAGTGTTAGTGTTAGGGTTAGGGTAAGTGTTAGGGTTACGTTTAGTGTTAGAGTTAAGATTAGGGTTAGGGTTAAGATTACAGTTAGGGTTATAGTTATTTTTATGGTTATGGTTAAAGAAGGATTAGGGTTAGGGATAGGATTAGGGTTAGTGTTACATTAGGATTAAAGTTAGGGGTAGGGTTAGTATTTTTTTTTAGGTTAGGGTTAGTGGTAGGTTTAGGTTAAGGTTGATGGTTAGTTTTAGGGTGAGGGTTAGGGTTAAAATTGGGATAAGTGATAGGTATAGGTTTAGGGTTAGTTTTAGTGTTAGGGTGAGGTTTAGTGTTAGGGATAGTGTTAGGGTTAGGGTTAGGGTTAGTGTTTGGATTAGTTCTACGGTTAGGGTTAGTGTTAGGTTATGTGATAGGTTTAGGTTAGTCTTAGGGTTAGGATTAGGGTTAGATTTAGTGTTAAAGACAGGGTTAAGGTTAGGGTTAGGGTTAGTGTTAGGTGTAGGGTAAGTGTTAGGGTTAGTGATAGGGTTAACTTTAGGGTTAGGGTTAGGTTTAGTGTTAGGGTTAGGTTTAGAGTCAGGGTTAGTGTTAGGGTTAGGGTTAGGTTTCATGTTTGGGATAAGTTTAGGGTTAGGGTAGGGTAGGGTAAGAGTTCATGATTGAGTTAGGGTTAGGGTTAGGGTTAGTGTTACCATTAGGTTAGGGTAGAGTTAGTGTTAGTGTCAGGGTTAGTGTTAGGATTAGTGATGAGGATAAGTTTAGAGTTAGGGTTAGTGTTAGTTTAGGGTTCGGGTTCGGGTTAGTGTTAGGTTAAGGTTCGGGTTATGGTTTGGTTTGGGGTTTGTGTTATTGTAGGATTACGGTTTGGGTTACTTTTAGGGTTAGGATTAAAATTAGTATTAGGGTTGGGGTTAGGTTAAAGTTTAAGGTTAGGTTTAGGGTTATGGTTAGAATTAGTGTTACTGTATAGTTAGGGTTAGTGTTAGTATTAGGGTTAGGGTTAGGCTAACGGTTAGCATTAGTGTTTGGTTTAGGGTTATAATGAGGTTTAGGGTTAGTGTTAGGGTTAGGGTTAGTGTTAGGTTTAGGGATAGGGTTATGGTAAGGGTTAGGTTTAGGTTTATTGTTAGGGTTAGTATTACGTTTAGGGTTAGGGTTAGGGTTAAAGTTAGGGTTAGTGTTAGGGTTAGGGTTAAGTTAGACTTAGGGTTAGGGTTAGGTTTACGGTTAGTGTTAGGGTTACGGTTATAGTTTGGGTGAGGTTTAGGCTTAGTGGTGTGGTTAGGTTTAGGGTTCATATTATATAATAATAATAATAATAATAATAATAATAATAATAATAATAATAATATATTGTTGGGGTTAGTGTTAATATAAGGGTTATTGTTAGTGTTAGGATGTGTGTTTGGTTAGGTAAGCGTTAGCCTTAGGGTTAGGTAAAAGTTAGGTTTATGGTTTGAGTTAGGGTGGTTGTTAGGTTTAGGATTAAAGTTAGGGTTAGTGTTAGGGTGACGCTTAGGGTTGCGTTTTGTGTTAGTGTTACCTTTAGTTTTATGGTTCAGGTTATGGTTATGGTTAGTGTTAGGGTTCGAGTTAGGGTTAGGGATAGGTTTATGTTAGGGTTAGGGTTAGGGTTAGGGTTAGGGTTAGTGTTAGTGTTAGTGTTAATGTTAGGGTTAGGGTTAGTGTTAGGTTTAGGGTTAGGATTAGGGTTACTTTTAGTGTTTGGTTTAGGGTTATAGTTAGGTTTAGATTTAGTGTTAGGCTTAGGTTAGGGTTAGTGTTAGGTTTAGGGTGAGGTTTAGGGTTAGGGTGAGGGTTCTGGTTCCGCTTAGGGTTATTTTCAGTTTATGGTTAGGATTTGGGTGAGTGTTAGGGTTAGGGTTAGGGTTAGGGTTAGGTTTTTGGTTAAGCTTCGTGTTAGGATTAGGGTTAGGGTTAGGGTATGTGTGAGGGTTAGGATTAGGGTTACGGTTAGAGTTAGTGTTATGGTTAGGGTTAGGGTTAGTGTTAAGTTAGGGTTAGGGTTAGGTTTAGGAATAGTGTTAGGGTTTGGTTTAGGGATAGGGTTAGTGTTTGTATTAGGACTATGTTTAGTGTTAGGTAAGGTTGAGGGTTAGAGTTAGATTACAGTCAGGATTAGGGTTGGGTTATGGTTTGTGTTAGAGTTAGAGATAGAGTTAATGTTAGTGTTAGTGTTATTGTTAGGGTTAGGGTTAGGATTAGTGTTAGTGTTAAGGTTAGGATTTGGTTTAGAGTTAGTGTTAGTGTTAGGGCTAAGGTTTGGGTTAGTGTCAGGCTTAGCGTAATGGTTAAGGTTATTGTTAGATTTAGTGTTATGATTATGATTAGGGTTAGATGTAGTGTTTGGGTTAGGGTAAGGTTTGGGTTTAGGGTAAGTGTTAGTGTTAGGGTTAGGTTTAGTGTTAGGTTTAGGATTAGGGTTAGGTATAGGGTTAGTGATAGGATTAGGATTTGGGTTAAGTGTAGGGTTAGGTTCAGTGTTAGTGTTAGGATTAGTGTTAGTGAAAGGATTTACGTTAGGGTAAGTGTTAAGGTTACTGTTAGGTTTAGTGTTAGGGTTAGGGTTAGTGTTAGGGTTAGTGTTTGGATTAGGGTTAGGCTTGGGATTATGGTTCGTCTTAGGATAAGGTTTAGGGTTAGTGTAATGGCTAGGGCTAGGGTTAACATTAGAATTAGTGTTAGTGTTAGGGTTAGGGTAAGTTTTAGGGTTAGGTATTGTGTTAGGATTAGGAATAGGTATGGGTTACTGTTAGGGTTGGAGTTGTGGTTAGGATTAAGTTTAGTGTTAGAGTTAGGGTTACGGTTAAGTTTAGTGTTAGGGTATAAGTTAGGATTAGAGTTAGGCTTAAGGTTAGGTTAGTTTTAGGGTTAGGTTTAGAATTAGAGTTAGGATTAGGGTTAGGGTTAGTGTTAGCTTTAGGGTTGTGGTTAGGATTAAATTAGGGTTTAGGATTAGTATTAGTGTTAAATTTTGCATTAGATTTAGGGTTTGGGTTAATGTTAGGGTAGGGTTAGAATTAGGGTTAGTTTTATTTATTTATTTATTTTTTTTATTTTTTTTTTATTGTTGGTCATTCAAAACATTACATAGTTCTTAATACATCATATTTCACAGTTTGATTCAAGTGGGTTATGAACTCCCAATTTTACCCCGTATACAGATTGCTGTATCACATCAGTTACCCTTCCATTGATTGACATATTGCCTTTCTAGTGTCTGATGTATTCTGCTGTCTGTCCTATTCTCTACTATCCCCCCTCGCCTCCCCTCCCCTCCCCTCCCCTCCCCTTTTCTCTCTCTACCCCTTCTACTGTAAATCATTTCTTCCATTTGTATTATCTTGTCTTATCCCTCCTTTCCTCTTATATGTCATTTTGTATAACCCTGAGGATCGCCTTCCATTACCATGCGATTTCCCTTCTCACTTCCTTTCCCTCCCACCTCTCAACCCTGTTAATGTAAATCTTCATCTCAAGCTATTCGTCCCTACCCTGTCCTTATTTCCTCACCTTATATGAAAGAAGTCATTTGGTATTTGTTTTTTAAAGATTGACTAGCTTCACTTAGCATAATCTGCTCTAATGCCATCCATTTCCCTCCAAATTCTATGATTTTGTCATTTTTTAATGCAGAGTAATACTCCATTGTGTATAAATGCCACATTAGTTTTATCCATTCATCTATTGAAGGGCATCTAGGCTGATTCCACAATCTTGCTATCGTGAATTGTGCTGCTATGAACATCGATGTAGCAGTGTCCCTGTAGCATGCTCTTATTAGGTCTTTGGGGAATAGACCGAGAAGGGGAATAGCTGGGTCAAATGGTGGTTCCATTCCCAGCTTTCCAAGAAATCTCCATACTGCTTTCCAAATTGGCTGCACCAATTTGCAGTCCCACCAGCAATGAACAAGAGTGCCCTTTTCCCTGCATCCTCTCCAGCACTTATTGTTGTTTGACTTCCTAATGGCTGCCAATCTTACTGGAGTGAGATGGTATCTTAGGGTGGTTTTCATTTGCATTTCTCTGACTGCTAGCGATGGTGAGCATTTTTTCATGTACTTATTGATTGATTGTATGTCCTCCTCTGAGAAGTGTCTGTTCAGGTCCTTGGCCCATTTATTGATTGGGTTATTTGTTATCTTATTGTCTAATTTTTTGAGTTCTTTATATATTCTGGTTATTAGGGCTCCATCTGAAGTGTGTGGAGTAAAGATTTGTTCCCAGGATGTAGGCTCCCTGTTTATATCTCTCTTATTGTTTCTTTTGCTGAGAAAAAGCTTTTTAGTTTGAGTAAGTACCATTTGTTGATTCTAGTTGCTAACTCTTGCGCTATGGGTATCCTATTGAGGAATTTGGAGCCTGATCCCACAGTATGTAGATCATAGGCAACTTTTTCTTCTATCAGATGCCGTGTCTCTGATTTAATATCAAGCTCCTTGATCCATTTTGAGTTAACTTTTGTGCATGGCGAGAGATAGGGATTCAGATTCATTTTGATGCAGATGGATTTCCAGTTTTCCCAGCACCATTTGTTGAAGATGCTATCCTTCCTCCATTGCATGCTTTTAGCCCCTTTATCAAATATAAGATAGTTGTAGTTTTGTGGATTGGTTACTGTGTCCTCTATTCTGTACCATTGGTCCACCCGCCTGTTTTGGTACCAGTACCATGCTGTTTTTGTTACTATTGCTCTGTAGTATAGTTTGAAGTCTGGTATCGCTATACCGCCTGATTCACACTTCCTGCTTAGTATTGTTTTTGCTATTCTGGGTCTTTTATTATTCCATATGAATTTCATGATTCTTTTATCTATTTCTACAAGAAATGCTGTTGGGATTTTGATTGGCATTGCATTGAACTTATAGAGAACTTTTGGTAATATCGCCATTTTGATGATGTTAGTTCTGCCTATCCATGAGCAGGGTATATTTTTCCATCTTCTAAGGTCTTCTTCTATATCTTTCTTTAAGGTTCTGTAATTTTCATTGTATAAATCTTTCACCTCTTTTGTTAGGTTGATTCCCAAGTATTTTATTTTTGGGGGGGATATTGTGAATGGAGTAGTTGTCCTCATTTCCGTTTCAGAGGGTTTGTCGCTGATATACAGGAATGCCTTTGATTTATGCGTGTTGATCTTATATCCTGCCACTTTGCTGAATTCATTTATTAGCTCTAATAGCTTCTTTGTAGACCCTTTTGGGTCTGCTAGGTATAGAATCATATCATCTGCAAATAGTGATAATTTAAGTTCTTCTTTTCCTATTTTTATGCCTTTAATTTCTTTCATCTGTCTAATTGCTCTGGCCAGTGTTTCGAGGACTATGTTGAACAGAAGTGGTGAGAGAGGGCATCCCTGTCTTGTACCAGATCTTAGAGGGAATGCCTTCAATTTTTCTCCATTCAGAATGATGCTGGCCTGTGGCTTATCATAGATTGCTTTTACAATGTTGAGGTATGATCCTGTTATCCCTAATTTTTCTAGAGTTTTGAACATAAAGGGATGCTGTACTTTGTCGAATGCTTTTTCTGCATCTATCGAGATGATCATATGGTTCTCATTTTTAAGTCTATTGATGTGGTGAATAACATTAATTGATTTCCGTATATTGAACCAGCCTTGCATCCCATGGATGAATCCTACTTGATCATGGTGTATAATTTTTTTGATATGTATTTGAATCCGATTCGACAGAATTTTGTTGAGGATTTTTGCGTCAAGGTTCATTAGAGATATTGGTCTGTAGTCTTCTTTCTTTGAAGTGTCTTTGTCTGGTTTCGGAATCAGGGTGATGTTGGCTTCGTAGAATGAATTTGGAAGTTCTCCCTCTTTTTCTATTTCCTGAAATAGCTTGAAAAGTATTGGTGTTAGTTCCTCTTTGAAGGTTTTGTAAAACTCTGCTGTATACCCATCCGGTCCTGGGCTTCTCTTAGTTTGTAATCTTTTGATGGTTTCTTCTATTTCCTCTATTGTTATTGGTCTGTTTAGGTTGTCTATATCCTCCTGACTCAATCTGGGCAGATCATAAGACTTAAGGATTTTATCTATGCCTTCACTATCTTCTATTTTATTGGAGTATAAGGATTCAAAATAATTTCTAATTATCTTCTGTATTCCTGAAGTGTCTGTTGTGATATTGCCTTTTTCATCCCGTATGCTAGTAATTTGGGTTCTCTCTCTTCTTCTCTTCATTAGCAATGACTAAGGGTCTGTCAATTTTATTTATTTTTTCAAAGAACCAACTTTTAGTTTTGTCAATTTTTTCAATTGTTTCTTTTGTTTCAATTTAATTAATTTCAGCTCTAATTTTAATTATTTCTTGCCTTCTACTTCTTTTGCTATTGTTTTGCTCTTCTTTTTCTAGGATTTTGAGATGAAGTATGAGATCATTTATTTGTTGGTTTTTTTCTTTTTTTGAGGAATGAACTCCAAGCAATGAATTTTCCTCTTAGAACTGCTTTCAATGTGTCCCATAGATTCCGATATGTTGTGTCTGTGTTTTCATTTGACTCTAGGAATTTTTTAATTTCCTCCTTGATGTCTTCTAAAACCCATTGATCATTCAGCAACCTATTGTTCATTCTCCAAGTGATGCTTGATTTTTCCTTCCTTCTTTTATCATTGATTTTCAGTTTCATTCCATTATGATCAGATAAGATGCATGGTATTATCTCTACCCCTTTATATTGTCTAAGAGTTGCCCTGTGACATAATATATGGTCTATTTTTGAGAAGGTTCCATGTGCTGCTGAGAAAAAAGTGTAACTACTTGATGTTGGGTGGTATAGTCTATATATGTCAATTAAGTCTAGGTTGTTGATTGTGTTGTTGAGTTCTATAGTTTCCTTATTTAACTTTTGTTTGGTAGATCTGTTGAGTGGTGAGAGAGGTAAGTTGAAGTCTCCCATGATTATTGTATGGTGGTCTATTAGACTCTTGAACTTGAGAAGCGTTTGCTTGATGAACACAGCTGCACCATTATTTGGGGCATATATATTTATGATTGTTATGTCTTGTTGGTGTATGGTTCCCTTGAGCAGTATGAAGTGTCCTTCTTTATCCCTTTTGATTAACTTTGGCTTGAAATCTATTTTATTGGATATGAGTATGGACACTCCTGCTTGTTTCCGCAGTCCATATGAGTGGTATGATTTTTCCCAACCTTTCACCTTCAGTCTATGAATATCTTTTCCTATCAGATGCGTCTCCTGTAGGCAGCATATTGTTGGGTCTTGTTTTGTGATCCATTCTACTAGCCTGTGTCTCTTAATTGGTGAGTTTAAGCCATTAACATTTAGGGTTATTATTGAGATATGGTTTGCTCTTCTATCCATATTTGTTTATTGATGTTACTAAACCTGATTTGTTATCCTCTTTGACTACTTTCCCCCCTTTACTGTCCTACCTCCCATTGTTGGTTTTCAATGTTATTTTCTATTTCCTCTTCTTGTAATGTTTTGCGAAGGATTTTTTGAAGAGATGGTTTTCTAGCTGCGAATTCTTTTAACTTTTGTTTATCATGGAAGGTTTTAATTTCATCTTCTATCCTGAAGCTTAATTTCGCCGGATACACGATTCTTGGTTGGAACCCATTTTCTTTCATTGTTTGAAATATGTTATTCCAGGATCTTCTAGCTTTCAGAGTCTGTGTTGAGAGATCAGCTGTTATCCTGATTGGTTTACCCCTAAATGTAATCTGCTTTCTTTCTCTTCAGCTTTTAAAATTCTCTCCTTATTCTGTATGTTGGACATCTTCATTATAATGTGTCTAGGTGTGGATCTCTTATGATTTTGCACATTCGGCGTCCTGTAGGCTTCTAGGATTTGGGATTCTGTCTCATTCTTCAAGTCTGGGAAGTTTTCTCGTATTATTTCACTGAATAGACTGTTTATTCCTTTGTTATGGAGCTCTGTGCCTTCCTGTATCCCAATGACTCTTAAATTTGGTCTTTTGATATTGTCCCATAATTCTTGGATGTTCTGCTCATGGTTTCTTAGCAGACTTGCTGAGCTGTCTATGTTCTTTTCCAGTTGAAATACTTTGTCTTCATTGTCTGATGTTCTCTCTTCTAGGTGATCTACTCTGCTGGTAGTATTCTCAATTGAGTTTTTAAGTTGGTTTATTGTTTCCTGCATTTCTAGGATTTCTATTTGTTTGTTTTTTATTACCTCTATCTCCCTGTGAAATTGATCTTTTACTTCCTGGATTTGTTTGTCAATGTGGTCTTTCATTATGTGATTTTGCTGTCTCATGTCTTCCTTGAGACTGCAGATCATCTGAAGCATGTATATCCTGACCTCACTATCTGACATTCCATCTGTTGCACCTATTACATCTTCTAAAGTTGAGTTGACCTGCATTGCCTGTGGTCCTTTCTTTCCTTGTCTTTTCATACTGCTGGCGTTTCTTTCTGGTTGGTGAAACTGTTGTGTTTTTGAAATTTTCCCTCTAGTTATTTATATTGCTCTTGTATGCTTGAAAGATCACCTTGCAGGGCAGGTAGTGGCTGTGATCCTCCTCCAATTTGTGTGATCCGTCTGTTACGCTGGCAGGCCCTAGGTCTGCTCTGCTGGTCGGTCAAAGGTCCGCCTACCCAGCAGGCACGAGGGGCACCTCTGTCACTCTGCAGGTTGCTGGGTCTGACCTCCCGATGGGTTGAAGGTTTGCTTAGCTTGCAGGCACTGGGGGAGGGGCCGGTTCCACCCCTCAGCAGGCCGCTGGGGCCATCCGCCGCTTTTCAGGGTCCTGCCCACCTTGCAGACACTGGGGGAGGGGACGGGCCTGCCCTTCAGCAAGCCGCCGGCCCTGTCCTACTTGTGGGTCCTGTCCGCATTCCCTGCAGGCACGCGCAGCTGATCTCTCACTCGGCAGGTTGCTGGACCTGACCCACCCGTGGGTTGCAGGTTCGCCTAGCTTTCAGGCACTGGGGGAGGGCCCGGTTCCACCCCTCAGCAGGCCGCTGGGGCCATCCGCCGTTTTTCAGGGTCCCGCCCACCTTGCAGACACTGGGGGAGGGGACGGGCCTGCCGTTCAGCAAGCCGCCGACCCTGTCCTACTTGTGGGTCCTGTCCGCGTTCCCTGCAGGCTCGCGCAGCTGATCTCTCACTCGGCATGTTGCTGGACCCGACCCGCCCGTGGGTTGCAGGTTCGCCTAGCTTTCAGGCACTGGGGGAGGGGCCGGTTCCACCCCTCAGCAGGCCACTGGGGCCATCCACCGCTGGTCAGGGTCCCGCCCACCTTGCAGACACTGGGGGAGGGGACGGGCCTGCCCTTCAGCAAGCCGCCGGCCCTGTCCTACTTGTGGGTCCTGTCCGCGTTCGCTGCAGGCGCGCGTAGCTGATCTCTCACTCGGCAGGTTGCTGGACCTGACCCGCCCGTGGGTTGCAGGTTCGCCTAGCTTGCAGGCACTGTAGGGTTAGTTTTAGCATTAGGGTTAGAGTTAAGTTTAAGGTTAGTGTTAGGGTTAAGGTAAGGGTTAGGATTAGCGGTAGGTTTAGTGTTAGGTTTAGAATTAGGTTTCTTGTTAAGACTACGGTTAGGGTGAGTGTTGGGGTTAAAGTTAGGGTTAGGGTTAGGGTTAGTTTTTGTTTTAGAGTTACTGTTAGGGTTAATTATACTGTTAGGGTTATGTATAGGTTTACAGTTAGTGTTATTGTTACAGTTAGGTTTAGGGTTAGTTTTATGGTTAGGTTTAGGTTTAGGGTTAAGGTTAGTGATAGGGTTAGGTTTAGAGTTAAGGTTAGTGTTAGGGTAAGGGTTAGGGTTAGGGTTAATATTAGGGTTATGTTTAGGGTTTGAGTTAGGATTAGTGTTAGAGTTATTGTTAGGGTTAGGGTTACAGTTAGTGTTAGGGTTAGCGTTAGGGTTAGGTTAAGGTTAGGGTTAAGTTTAGGGTTTCTGTTAGGTTTAAAGTAAGGTTTAGGATTAGTGTTAGGAATAATGTTAGTGTTCAAATTAGGGTTTGTGTTAGGATTCGGGTTAGGGTGAGTGTTAGTGTTAGGGTTAGGGTTAGGGTTAGTGTTATGGTAAGGGTTAGGATTAGGTTTATGGTTAGTGTTAGTGTTATGGTTAGGGTTATTGTTAGGATAAAGGTTATGTTTAGGGTTAGTGTTAGTGTTAGTGTTAGTGTTAGGGTTAGGGTTATGGATAAGATTAGGGTTATAATTAGAGTTAGAATTAGGATTAGGTTTAGTGTTTTGATTATGATTAGTTTTAGAGTTAGAGTTAATGTTCGTGTTAGGGTTAGGCTTAGAGTTAGGGTGATTGTTACCTAGGGTTATGCTTAGGGTTAGGTTACTGTTAGGTTTGGGGTTATGTTTAGGGTTAGATTTAGTGATAGGATTAGGTTTAGGGTTAGGTTCATTGTTAGGGTTAGGGTTATGGTTAGGGTTAGGGTTAGTGTTATGGTTGGTGTTAGGGTTAGAATAAGGGTTAATGTTAGTGTTAGGGTTAGACTTAGGGTTCATGTTAGAGTTAGGGTTATGGTTTGGATTAGAGTTAGTGTTAGGGTTAGGGTTAGAGTTAGGTTTTGTGTTGCGTTTAGGGTTAGGTTTCAGGTTAGTATTAGTTTTAGTTTTAGTTAATGTTAGTGTTAAATGTTGTGTTAGGTTTAGGGTTAAGATTAGGTTTAGGGTTAGGGTTAGAATTAGGGGTAGATTTAGGGTTAAAATTAGTTTTAGTGTTAGGGTTAATGTAATAGGATAAGGTTTAGGATTAGTGTTAGGGTTAGAGTTAGTGTTACGGTTAGTGTTAGGGTTAGGGTGAGTATTAGGGATAGGTTTAGAGTTAGGTTAATGTTTGTGTAAGTATTTATTTTAGGGTTAGTGTTAGGTTTAATCAGAATGTTAGGGTTAGGGATAGGTTTAGAGTTAGTGTTAGGGTTATGATTAGGATTAATGTTAGTGTAAGTGTTATATTTACGATTAGATTTAGGGTTAGTTTTAAAGTTAGTGTTAGGATTAGGGTTAGGGTTTGTGATAGGGTTCAGTTTAGGGGAAGGGTTTTGTTAGTGTTAGGGTTAGGGTTAGTGTTAGGGTTATGGATAAAAATAGGGTTATATTTAGGGTTAGAATTAGGGTTAGGTTTAGTGTAAAGGTTAGATTAAGTTTAGAGTTAGAGTTAGTGTTAGTGTTAGGGTTGGGGTAGGGTTTGGGTTAGTGTTAGTGTTTGGGTTAGGGTTATTGTTAGGGTTAGGATTAGAATTTGGCTTAGTGTTATGGTTAGTGTTACTGTTTGGGTAAACTTAAAGTTAGTGTTAGGATTAGGGATAGACTAGGGTTCTTGTTAGGGTTAGGGTTAGGGTTAGGATTAGGGTTAGTGTTATGGTTAGGTTTAGGGTTAGGTAAAGGGTTATAATTAGGTTTAGGGTTAGGTAAAGGGTTAGAGTTATTGTGTTAGTGTTACCGTTAGGGTTAGTGTTAGGGTTAGGGTTACAGTTAGTGTTAGGGTTAGATTTAGAGATACCGTTAGGTTTTGTGTTATGGTTAGGGTTAGGGATATTGTTAAGGTTACGGTTACGGTTAGGATTATGGTTAGCATTAGGGTTAGAGTTAGGGTTAGGGATAGTGTTAGGGTTAGGTTTAATGTTGGGGTTAAATTTAGGGTTAGTGTTTGTTTTAGAGTTTGGGTTACCTTAATATTAGGGTTAGGGTTCGGGTTGGGATTGTGGTTAGAATTAGCGTTATGTTGGGGTTAGGGTTAGGTTTAGGGTTAGGGTTAAGGTTAAGGTTAGGGTTAGTGTTAAGGTTTGGGTAAGCGATAGCGTTAGTGTTTGGATTGTTTTAGGGTTAAGACTAGTGTTAGTTTTAGCATTAGGGTTAGGGTAAGGGTTAGTGTTAGTGTTATTGTTGAGTTTAGAGTTAGTGTTAGGGTTAGTGTTAGGAAAAACGTTAATGTTAGTGTTAGGGTTAGGGTTATGGTTAGGGTTAGGTTCAGGGTTAGGGCTAGGGGTAGGGTTATTGTTAGGCTTAGATTTAATATTAGGATTAGAGTTAGGGTTAGGGTTAGTTTTAGGGTTAGTGATAGGGTTAGGTTTAGGGTTTGAGTTAGGGTTAGGTTTTGGGTTAGGGTTAGGGCTAGGGTTACAGTTATGATTAGGGTTTGGGTTAGGGTTATTGTTAGTGTTAAACTTTGCATTAGAGTTAGTGTTAGGGTGAGTGCTAGAATTAGGTTTATAGTTTCGGTTAGTGTTAGGCTTAGAGTTAGGCATAAGTTTAGGGTTAGTGTTACGGTTAGGGTGAGGGTTATCTTTATGATTAGGGTTAGAGTTAAGGTTAGGGTTTATCTTAAGGTTAGGTTTAGCATGAGTGTTAGGGTTAGAGTTAGGTTTAGGTTTGGCATTAGTGTTTGGGTTAGGGTTAAGGTTAGGGTTAAGGATAGTGTTATATTTAGGGTTAGGATTAAGGATAGGGTTAGTATTAGGTTTAGCTTTAGCGTTAGGTTTAGGGTTAAAGTTAAGGGTAGCATTAGGCTTAGGGTTTGGGTTAGTTTTAGTTTTAGTGTTATGGTTAGGGTTAGTGTTAGTGTTAGGTTTATGATTAGGGTTAGTGTGGTTGTAGCATTAGGGTTATTTTTAGGTTTAGAGATAGGTTTATTTTTCTGGTTAGGGTAAGGTTTAGGGTTAGGTAAGATTTAGGGTTGAGTTAGGGTTAGGGTTAGTGTTAGGGTTAGGCTTTGCATTGGAGTTAGCGTTAGGGTTAGTGATAGGGTAGTGTTAGGGTTTGTATTAGGGTTAGAGATAGTAGTAGGGTTAAGGTTACAGTTAGGATTAAATTTAGGATTAGGCTTAGTGTTAGGGTTTGTGTTAGGTTAGAGTTAGGGTTAGGTTTAGTGTTAGGTTTAGGGTTATGGTTTGTGTTTGGGTTAGAGTTAGGGTTTGTGTTAGTGTTAGTGTTACAGTTAGGATTAGGATTACTGTTAGGTTTAGTGTTTGTGTTAGGGTTTGCACTGAGGTTTGATGTTGAGAGCCATAGCCGAAGGGGCCCCAGCAAACTTTTGCTGCCAGCAAACTTCCAGCTGCCAGCTGATGATTGGCTCACAGTGGCCCCAGCAAACTTCTAGCTGCCAACTGATTGGCTCCTCTGTGGTGATGCTCATTGGGCTGTTTCCCCGCCCTTTCAGACCACAGAGGTGCTCATTGGGGGACTTTTTTTGGCTCTGCCCACGCGACCCAGCAAATCTGCCTGAAGAGCAGGAGGAGTTGGGTGTTGAGAGTCACAGCCAAAGGGGCCCCAGCAAACTTCCAGCTGCCAGCAAACTTCAAGCTGCCGGCTGATGATTGGCTCACAGTGGCCCCAGCAACATCTAGCTGATTGGCTCCTCTGTGGTGATGTTCATTGGGCTGTTTCCCTGCCCTTCAGACTGCCAGCTGATGATTGGCTCACAGCGGCCCCAGCAACATCTAGCTGATTGCCTCCTCCACGGAGCTGCTCATTGGGCTGTTTCCCTGCCCATTCAGGCCACGGAGCTGCTCATTGGGGGACTTCTTTGGCTCCGCCCACGTGACCCAGCCAATTGGCCTCAAAAGCAGGAGGATTGTGGGAGGTGGTGTGGTTTGTGTGGGTGAGAGGCTTGTGGAAGCCGGTGGTGGCAGTTGGGCTCTGAGGGTCTTTTCCTTTGGAGCTGTTTTGCTTGGAGTTTGTAGTTCTAAAAATAAAGTTAGTTTCTTTTGACAAGTGGCTCCTGAATTGTGCCCAGCCAGACTGCGGCAGTTGGGGAGGTTGAGGCTTGTGGGAAGCCAGTGGTCACAGTTGGGCTCTGAGGAATTTTCCTGAGGAGCTGTGTGGTGTGGTGTGTGTTCTAAAAATAAAGTTCGTTTCTATTGACAAGTGGCTCCTGAATTATGCCCAGCCAGACTGCGGCATTTGGTGGCCCATAGGGGGAACAAACCCGTGACCTTGGCATTATCAGGAGTTATTCATTTATAATTATTTAGGAGTTCTATTATCCTCAACCATGGTCCATCCACCAAAATTTCAAATACGAGTAGATCAACTCAAATCTCTTAACGACTTTCAAAAGTTATTAGGAGACATAAATTGGATAAGGCCTTATCTAGGTATACCAACAGGAGAGTTGGGACCTTTATTTGGTATCCTAAAAGGTACATCAGATCCAAATTCCCCCCAAATATTAATGCCTGAAGCAAGAAAGGCATTAAAATCATTGAAACATATACCAAAAATATGCATTTGGATAGAATTGATATAAGTTTGCCTATGTTATTTATTGTACTACCAACAAAAATTATTCCTACAGGAATATTTTGGCAAGAAGGTCCATTATTATGGATACATTTATCTTATTCTCCTAACACTATTCTTATTAGGTATCCTGAGGCTTTAGGACAATTAATACTCAAAGGGATAAAAGCAGCAAAGGGAGTGTTTGGAATTTCTCCCAATAAAATTATTACTCCATATACTATGAATCAAATTGATGAGTTAGGTACTGAGTTAAATACGTGGGCAATAATCAAGTGCAAATCTAATGTTTCATTTGATAACCACTTACCATCTAATCCTTTATTGACTTTTTGGTCATCTCATCCTTTTATTTTTCCAAAAATGACAAGAAAAACACCTATCATGAATGCTCCAAATATATTCACTGATGGGTCAAATAATGGTACAGCAGCAATACTTACACCTGATCAAACTTTTACATTTTTAGTACCCAAAAAATCAGCTCAAAATGTAGAGCTTAATGCAGTATTACAAGTTTTTGTGATGTTTAAAGATTCTGTATTTAATTTATTTTTCAATAGTCAGTATATAGTTAATGCTATAGTATGCCTTGAAGATGCTGATAGGATTTCCCCTTCCTCTACTTTTTTCTCTTTGCTTTCCACTCTACAAAGTCTAATCTGGGAAAGAAAAGATCCATTCTTTATAGGACGTATCGGGGCACATACAGTATTGCCTGGAGCCCTTTGTTTGGGCAATTATTTAGCAGATAAAACTACACATGGCACGCATATTTTCTCTACACTAGAAGAAGCTACAAATTTTCATAAAAAGTTCCATGTCAATGCTAATACTTTACAAAAGCTTTTTAAAATAACTAAGTAACAAGCTAGACAAATAATAAAACAATGTCAAAATTGTTTTACCACAAGTTAATCTTGGAGTCAATCCTAGAGGACTGATACCTAACCATATTTGGCAGATGGACGTCTCACATTTGCCAGAATTTGGAAAATTAAAATATTTGCATGTTATAGTTGATACTTCTTCTGGATTTTTGATGGGCTACCTTCATGCCAGAGGAAAAATACTAAACTTTGTAAGCTCATTGCTTACAAAATTTTGCCACTGTGGGCATTCCAAAACAGTTAAAAACAGATAATGCCCCTGGTTATACTTCTACCTCTTTTCAACAATTTTGCTCATCATTTGGCATTACTCCTATAACAGGAATCCCATACAATCCACAGGGACAGGGCATAGTTGAAAGAGCTCAACAAACTATTAAAATGTACTTATTAAAGCAAAAAGAGGAAATTGGGAAAGGGTATATATTCCCCAAAGATAAACTTAAAATAACCCTTTTTACTCTAAACTTTTTAAATTTGGATTCATCAGGACTTAGTGCTGCAGAAAGGCATATGTGTCCAAAAAATGTGCATAAGTACAAGGTACTTTGGAAGGATATTCTAACAGGACAATGGAAAGGTCCTGACCCAGTAATTGTCTGGAGTCAGGGGTCTGTTTGTGTGCTTCCACAGGTAGAACAGCAGCCAATTTGGATTCCAGAGAAATTAACTAAGGTCCTGACCCAGTGATTGTCTGGAGTCGGGGGTCTGTTTGTATGTTTCCACAGGACGAACAGCAGCCGATTTGGATTCCAGAGAGATTAACTAAAGCAATTTCTACAGACCAAAAGAAGATGATTTGGCTCAAATCCATAACAGCTGATATCCAAAACTCCACTTTGGCTATCCTTACATCTGCAACAGAACCAGAATGCTTTTTTTCAATGTCTATTTTATTATTACCCTTTCCTACATCATGAAGTTCTATTTTGTTTTTTGAGCTCATATAGACCTAGGTTAATGTTTTGCTGATCAGTTCTATATTTTGACTATAGAGTTTTTAAACATTGAGTTAGGGTTATTGTTAGGGTTAAGGATAGGGTTTGGGGTAGGGTTAGGTTTAGTTTTAGTTTTAGGGTTAGAGTAAGGGTAAGGTTTATGGTTAGTGTTCGGGTAAGCATTAGGGTTAATGTTAGGGTTAGTGTTAGGATTAGGGTTAGGATTATGGTTAGAGTGAGTGTTAGTGTTAAGGTTTATATTAGGGTTAGAATTAGTGTTATGATTAAGATTACATTTAGGTTTAGGGTTTGTGTTAGTGTTTCAGATAGGGTTAGTGTTAGTGTTAAGGTTAGGGTTAAAGTTAGTTTTAGGTTTTGGGTTAAGGTTAGGTTAGAATTAGGGTTAGGGTTAGGGTTACGGTTAGTGTTAGTGTTAGGGTTAGGGTTTGTGTTAGATTTAGAGATAGGGTTAGGATTAGGGTAGGTTTATTTTTAGGGTTAGGTTTAGGGGTTAGAGATAGTTTTAGGGTTAGTGTTGGGGTTCAGGTTAGTGTTAGGATAAGGGTTAGAGTTAGGATTAGGTTTGGTGTTTGTGTTAGATTTTTTGTTATGGTTACGGTTAGTGTTATGGTTAGTGTTAGGTTTTGGTTTAGGTTTAGGATAAGGATTTGTGTTAGGGTAAGGTTTACGAGTTTGGTAAGGGTTAGGGTTAGGTTCAGTGTTAGGGATAGGGTTAGGTTTATTGTTACGGTTAGGGTTAAGTTTAGGTTTGGTTTCTGTTTAGGGTTAGTGTTACTGTTAGGGTTAGTGTTATATTTATATTAGGATTAGAATTAGTGTTAGGATTGAGGTTACATTTGGGAATAGGTTTTGTGTTAGGGTTTCTGATAGGGCTAGGGTTTTGATTATGGTTAGGATTCAGGTTAGGGTTAGGGTTTGGAATTTTTAGGGATAGATTTAGGGTAATGGTTAGGGTTAAGGTTAGGGTTATTTTTTGGTTTAGGTTTAGGGTTAGAGATAGGGTTAGTGTTAGTGTTAGGTTTTGGGTTAGGGTTATCGTTATTGTTAGTGTTATTGTTAGGGATAGGGTTACATTTAGGATTAGCATTATGTTTAGGTTTTGGGTAGGGGTTAGTGTTAGGTTTAGTGTTAGGGTGAGGGTTTGGGTTAGGGTTAGGGTTAGGGTTATGTTTGGATTAGGGTTAGAGTTAGGGTTAAGTTTAGGGTTAATATCAGGGTTAAATATAGGGTTAGGTTTAGGGTTAGGATTAGGGCTAGTGTTAGAGTTAGGGTTAGGTTTAGGGTTAGTGTTAAAGTTAGGGTTAGTGTTAGGTTTAGGGTTAGGGTTATGGTTAGTGTTAATGATAGGGTTAGGGTTAGGTTTAGGGTTAGTATTAGATTAGGGTTAGGGTTAGTGTTGGTGTACAGTTTGGGGTTAGTTTCAGATTCAGTTTTATAATTAGGGTGAGGTTCAGGGATAGGGATTTGGTTAGGGTTAGGATTAGTTTAAGAGTTAGGATTAGGTTAGTGTTAGGGTTAGGGTTAGTTTAGGGTTATGGTTGGTGTTTGGTTGAGGGTTAGGGTTAGGGTTTCTGTTAGTGTTAGAGTTAGGGTTATGTTTGGATTAGTTTAGAGTTAGGGTTAAGGTTAGAGTTAGTGTTAGTGATAAGGTTAAAAATAGGGTTAGGCTAAGGGTTAGGGTTACGGTTAGGGTAAGGGTTAGAGTTAGTTTTATTGTATGGTTTAGGGTTAGGGTTAGGGTAGGGTTAGGAATAGGTTTAGTATTAGTGTTAATATAGGGTTAAAATTAGGGTTAGGGTTAGGGTTAGGGTTAGGGATAGTTTTAGTGTTATCCTTAGGGTTAGGGTTAGGTTTATGGTAAGTTATAGGGGTAGGGTTCATGTAAGTTAAAGGGTTTGTTGTAGGGTTTAGATTAGGGTTTGTGTTAGGGATAGGGTTAGGGTTAGAGTTAGGGTTTTTGTTAGATTTAGCGTTAGGTTTAATGTTAGTGTTACAGTTAGGGTTAGCATTAGGGGTAGTGTTAGGGTGAGAATTAGGGTTAGGTTTAGTATTAGAATTAGTGTTTGTATTAGGGTTCAAGTTATGGTTAGGGTTAGGGTTAGGGTTAGGGTCAGTGTTAGGGTTAAGGTTAGTGTTAATGTTAGGTGTAGGGTTAGGGATCGGTTTAGGATTAGTGTTAGGGTTAAAATTAGACTTAGTATTATGCTTAGGGTTTTTAAGTTTAAGGTTAATATTCGGTTTAGGGCAGGTTTAGTGTTAGTGTTAGGGTAAGGGTTAGGGTTAGGTTTAGGTAAGGGTTAGAGTTAAGGTTAGGTTATGTTTAGGGTTGTGGTTTGGGTTATGATTTGTGTTAAATTTAGGGTAAGGGTTAGGTTTTCTGTTAGGTTTAGGGTCAGGTTATGGATTTGTGCTAGGGTTACTGTTAGAGTTAGTGTTAAGTTTCACGTTAGGGTTAGGGCTAGGTTTAATGGTAGAGTTAGGTGTAAGTTTTTGGTTCGGGCTAGGGTTAGAGAGGTTTAGTGTTGCACTTAGGGTTAGACTTAGGTTTAGGTTTTGTGTTAGGGTTAGGGTAGAGATAGTGTTTAGGATACGGTTAGGGTTAGGGTGAGGTTTAGAGTAAGGATTAGTGTTAGGGTTAGGGTTAAAATTAGAGTTATGTTTACAGTTATGGTTAGGGTTAATGTTAGGTTTAGGGATAGGATTAGTGTTAGTGTTAGTGTTTTGGTTAGAATTAGGTTTAGAATTAGGGTTGGTGTTAGGGTTATGTTTTGTGCTATGGTTAGGTTTAGAATTAGTGTTAGGGTTAGGGTTAGTGTTAGTCTTAGTGTTAGGTTTAGGATTAGGTATAGATTTGGAGTTAGGGTTAGGGTTAGTGTTAGGGTTAGTGTTACATTTAGGGTTTGGGTTAGGGTTGGGGTTAGGGTTAGTGTTAGAATAAGGGTTAGGTTTAGGGTTAGGTTTAGGGTTAGGGTTAATATTAGGGTTTGGTTTAGGGTTAGGTTTCCAGTCAGGGTTAGGATTATTGTCAGAGTTATGATTCAGGTTAGGGTTGGGGATAGTGTTAGGGTTAGTGTTAGGTTTAGTGTAATGGTTTTTGTTAGGTTTAGAATTAAGGTTAGGATTTGTGTTAGGGTTAGGTTTAGGGTTACTGTTGGATTATGTTTAGCGTTAGAGTTAGGGTTAGGGTTAGGTTTAGTGTTGAGGTTAAGCGTAGGGTTAGTGTTAAAATTAGGGTTAATGTAAGGTTTAGGGTTAGAGTTAGTGATAGGATTAGGATTATGATTACGCTTACCATTCGGGTTAGGGTTAGATTTAGTGTTTTGGTTAGAGTTAAAGTTAGGGTTAGGATTAGTGTTTGGTTTATGGTTAGATTTAGAATTAGTGTTAGGGTTATGGTTAAGTTTATGGTTTATGTTATGATCAGTGTTAGGGTTAGGATTAGGGTTATGGTTGCAGTTAGGATTAGGGTTAGTGTTAGTGTTAGGGATGGTGTTAGAATTAGGGTTAGGGTTAGTGTTAGGAATAGGTTCAGCATTAGGATAAGGTTTAGATTTAGGTTTAGTGTTATAATTAGAGTTAGCTTTAGTTTTAGTGTTAGGGTTAGGGTTTGGTTTAGGATTAGGGTTAGTGTTAGGGTTAGTTTTAGGGTTAGGTTTAGGGTTAGGGTTAAGGTTAGGATTAGGGTTAGTTTTAGGGTTGGAATAGAGTTCGTGTTAGCGATAGGGTTATGGTCAGTGTTAGGGTTAGACTTAGGGTTTGGGTTAGTGTTAGAGTTAGTGTTAGTGTTTGGGTTAAGTTTAGGATTAGGGTTAGTGTAGGGTTAGATTTAATGTAAATTTAGTGTTAGGATTAGGGTTAGGTTAGTGTTAGGGTTATGGTTAAGTTTACGGTTTATGTTATGGTTTGTGTTAGGGTTAGGATTAGGGTTAGTGTTGCAGTTACGATTAGAGTTAGTGTTAGTGTTAAGGATAGTGTTAGGGTTAGGATTAGGATTAGTGATAGGTTTAGCTTCAGCATTAGGATAGGGTTTAGGTTTAGGGTTATAATTAGAGTTAGTTTTAGTGTTAGGGTTAGGGTTAGAGTAAGTTAGGGTTGGGTTAGGGTTATTGTTAAGATTAGGGTTAAATTAGGGTAAGGGTTAGAAATAGAGTTAGGGTTAGGGTTAGTGTCAGCGTTGTGGTTAGGTTTGGGTTTAGGATTCGTGCTAAGGATAGGGTTAGGGTTGGATTTAGGTTAGTATTAGGGTTTGGCATAGGGTTCGTGTTAGGGTTAGCATTAGGGTTAATGTTAGGTTTAGGCTTAAGGTTAATGTTAAGGTTAAAACTAGGGTTAGCGTTAGTGTTTGTTTGAGCATTATAATTAGGTTTATGTTAGTTAGGGTTAGGATTGGAGTTAATGACAGGTTTAGAGTTAGGTTTAGTTTTAATGTAAGGGTTAGGATTAGAGATAATTTTAGGGTTTGGGTTAGTATTAGGGTTAGGGTTAAAGTTCAGTTTAGGTTTTGGGTTAGGGTTAGGGTTGATGGTATTGTTAGGTTTAGGGTTATTGTTAGGGTTAGATAAGGGTTGGGGTTAGTGTTAGGGTTAGTGTTATGGTTAGGATTAGGGTGAGGTTAGGGTTTGTATTATGGATAGCATTAGGTTTCAGGTTACAGTTAGGGTTAGGTTTAGGGTTGGGTTTAGGTTTAGGGTACGGGTTAGTGTTACTGTTAGGGTTAGGGTTAGAGTTCATGTTAGGATTAGGATTAGTGTAAGGTTTAGGGTTAGAGTTAGTGTTTGGGTTAGGTTTAGGGTTAGGGTTAATGTTATAGTTAGGGTTAGGTCTAGGATTAGTGTTAGGGTTAGGTTTGTGTTAGTTTAGGGTTAGTTTAGGGTTAGGGTAATGGTTAGGGTTTGTATTACAGTTAGAGTTATGTTAGGATTAGGGTTAGTGTTAGGTTTAGTGTTAGTGTTAAGATTAGGGAGAGTGTTAGTGTTAGGGTTCTGGTTAAGGTAAAGTTTAGGGTTAGGGTTAGGGTTACGGTTATGATTAGCGTTAGTGTTACTTTTAGTTTTAGAGTTAGGGTGAGTGTTAGGCTTAGGGTTAGGGATAGGGTTAAGGTTAGTGTTAAGTTTGGGTTTAGTGTTATGGTTCAGGTTAATGTTATGATTAGGATTAGGGTTAGGTTTTGGTTTAGGGTTATTGTAGGGTTAGAGTTAGGGTTAGTGTTATGGTTAGGTTTCAGTTTACGATGAGGCTTAGGGTTAGTGTTAGGTTAGAGTCAGGTTTAGGGTTATAGTAAGTGTTAGGGTTAGGTTAGATTTAGGTTTAGGGTTATGGTTAGGATTATGTTTAGGTTTAGGTTTAGGATTAATGTTAGTGTTGGATTTCAAGTTACTGTTAGGATTGGGGTTTGTGTTAGGGTTAGTTTTATGGTTTGTGTTAGGGTTCGGTTTAGGGTTAGTGTTAGGGTTAGGGCTAAGGTTAGTGTAAGGGTTAGGTTTAGCTTTAGGGTTAGTAACCTAACCTAGGTTAGGTTATTGTTAGGGTTAGATCCGGGTTGGGTTTAGGTTTAGGGAAAGAGTTAGGGTTAGTGTTAGTGATACGTTAGGGAGAGGGTTAGAGTTATGGTTAAGAATAGTGTTATGATTAGGGTTAGGTTTAGGGTTAGATTTAGGGTTAGGGATAGTGTTATGGTTAGGATTAGGTTTAGGGTTAGTGTTAGGGTTAGTGTTAGGGTTAGGGTTAGGATAAGTGTTAAGTTAAGGTTTAGGGTAAGGGTTATGTTTAGGGTTAGGCTTATGGTTAAAATTGGTGTTAATGTAGGGTTAGGTTTAGGGTCAGTGTTAGGTTTAGGGATAGGATTTGTTTTAGGGTTATGGTTAAGATTATGTTTAAGATTCCGTTTATGGTTAGCATTAGGGTTTTGGTTAGGTTTAGGATTCGTGTTAGGGTTAAAATTAGGGTTAGTGTCAGCTTTAGATATAAAGTTAGGTTTAGGATTAGAGTTAGTGTTAGGGATAGGGTTATAGTTAGGTTTAGGATTAGTGTTAGTATTAGCGTTATGTTTAGGGTTAAGATTAGTTCTAGGGTTAGGGATAGAGTTTGGGTTAAATTAGGGTTAGGGTTAGATTTATGGTTCATGTTATGATTAAGGTTAGGGTTCGTGTAAGGTTTAGTTTTAGGTTTAGGGTTAGGGTTAGTGTTAGCGTTAGGTTTAGAATTTGGGTTATATTTAGTGTTAGGGTTAGGGTGAGAGTTAGTGTTAGTTTTAGGGTTGGAATTAGGGTTAATATTAGTTTACGATAAGTGTTAGGGTTAAGTCAAGTGTTAGGGTTAGGGTTAGGGTTTGTTTTACATTAGGGTTAGGGTTCAACTTATGGTTCATTTTAGGATTAAGGTTAGAGTTTGTTTAAGGTTTAGGTTTCGGGTTGAAGTTAGGGTTAGTGTTAGGATTAGGTTTAGGGTTAGGGTTATATTTAGTGTTAGGGTTAGGGTTAGTGTTAGGGTTAGGGTTAGGGTTAGGATTAGGGTTAGGGTTAGTGTTACAGTTAGGATTAGGGTTAGGGTTAGGTTTAAGGTTAGGGTTAGGGTGAGGCTTAGGGTGAGTGTCATGGTGACAGCTAGCATAGGGTTAGGATTAGGGTTGTGGTTAGGGTTAGGATGAGGTTTAGGTTAAGGTTAGTATTTAGTTTAGGGTTAATGTTAGGATTATGGTTAGGGTTAATGGTATGGAGAGGATTAGTGATAGGGTTGTGTTCGGGTTAGGATTAGGGTTAGGGTTTTTATTAGGGATTGGGTTAGATTTAATGTTAGGTTTTGTTTTAGGGTGAGGGTTAGAGTTAGGTTTAGGTTTAGGGTTAATGTTAGTGTTATGTTAGTGTTAGGGTTAGGGTTAGGGTTAGGGTTGGGTTAGGGTAAGGGTTAGGTTTAGGATTATGTTAATTGTTAGTGTTAGGTTGATGGTGAAAGTTAGGTAAGGGTTAGGGTTAGGGTTAGGGTTAGAGGTAGGGTTAGGATTAGGGTTAGTGTTAGCGTTAGTGTTTAGGTTATGGTTATTTTTAGGGTTAGCATTAGTGTTTGGGTTTGGGTTATAGTTAGGTTTAGGGTTAGTGTTAGTGTTTGAATCAGGGTTAGTATTAGGTTTTGCATTAGGGTTAGGGAGTGGGTTAGGGTTAGGGTTCGGGTGAGAATTAGAGTTAGGGTTAGGTAAGTGTTAGGTTTAGGGTTAAGTTAGGTTTAGGTTTTTGGTTTGGGTTAGTGTTTGTGTTAGAATTAGGGTTAGGGTTAGGGTGAGGGTTAGGGTTAGGTTTCAGGTTAGGGTTATGGTTAGGGTTATTGTTAGGGTTAGGGTTAGGGTCATGTTTAGGTAAGGGATAGGTTTCAGGTTAGGGTTACGGTTAGGATCAGCATTATGTTTAAATTTAGGGTTAGGGTTATTCTTGGGGTTAGTTTTAGCGTTAGGGTTAGTGTTAGAATTAGTTTTAGCATTAGGGCTACAGTTTTTGATAGGGTTAGGATTAGGTTTAGGGTTTGTGTTAGGGTTAGGGTTAGCGATAGTTTTATGCTTAGTATTAGGGTTAGAATGAGGCTTAGTGTTAGTTTTAGGGTTACGGTTAGGGTTAGGTTTAGGGTTAGGTTTAGGGTTACGGTTAGTATTAGGGTTAAGGTATAGTTAGGGTTAAGGTTAGTGTTAGGTTTAGGGTTATGTTAGGGTTAGGCTTAGTATAGGGTTAGGGTTTGGATAAGGTTTAGTGTTAATATTTGGGTTTGAATTAGTGTTAGGGTTAGCGTTAGGGTTTGGGTTATTGTTATGTAAGGTTTAGGGTTAGGGTTAGGTTAGGGTTAGTGTTATGGTTTGGGTTAGGGTTTTTTTTAGGGTTAGGATTATGGTTATGGAGATCCAACATGGCGGCGGGCGCGGAGATATCAAGTCTCTGACCTCTTCAGTTGTGCGGGCATAGGGAGTTGTAAACCATCTAAATGCTGTTTGCTCAGGATCACTAGGCAATGCTGAGCTGACATAGATCTGCGGCGAACAGTCTGGGCCTTCCAGAACACACATCGAACCCAGATCGGCTGAATTCAAGCTCCCGTTTGCCTGCTTCTCGCAGACAAACTGCAATGACTCAGCACTAAATGATGCCACTGAAACAACTGGTCAGCCCTTCTGAACCTACGGAGGTTAATGCCAACTGAGCCTTCATTGGCAGTGGCCACAGGATTGAAACGGGGCTTGGGAGAGCCAGTCAGGACCCACCCTTTGCATTGGTCACCGGGCAAACGGAACCAACTGTCGCCATTTGCATGGGATACCACCATGGCAGAGAACTCACGTCACCAGAATGTGGTGGAGGAGATAACTTCATTGAAACCAGTGGCGTCAGGTGTGTAACCCCCTAGCCTTCCCTCTCCACCCAGGGAGGAAACCTTAAGGGCCCCTCCTAGCTCTCCTGTAATGGCCCCTCCCAGCACTCTCGTGAGCACGATAGCCAGACCGAGGGAATCAGGAATGGTGCAAGACCCTTGGCGCGGAACTCTCGGCTACCGCTCCCACTAGTGTTGACATCTGAGGTCTCTTGCACCAGCTATCAGGGGCGTGCCTGCCAGAGGGCAAGCAAAATTCGCTGAGGGTTCTCAGCCCCAAGCTCTACAAACTTAGGGTCTGAAGGAATGACAAACAGAAAGAGTGTGCCCAGGCGTTCATGAAAATAGGGCTCCCGGGAGCAACAGACCTGGCGTGTAGCCAGTATTGTGGTGAGCATCACCAGTGAGCGGAGCCTGGCTTGAGGAAAATTGGGGAAGTAACTAGACACAAGAGAAGGCCCTAGGCACTCAGGATTGGAGACCCACCCAGTCTGGGGGGAGGAGCTGCTGCACAGTGATTGGCTCCTGTGTATTGAGAGGAGAAGCTTGGCCTGGTGGGCACAGCTCCACCTACTGGAAGAGAAGTTAATCAAACTCTAAGACTGCATTTATTAATTTTTCTAATTTGGTCTTTTTTTCATTTTCATTTTTTTGTTGTTTTTTAATTTTTTAATTTTTTTTAATTTTAATCTTAATTTTTTTAAATTATTTTTATTATTTTTTCTTTTTTTACTTTCCTTTTTTTTCTTTTGACTTTTCATTTCTTTTTAATTTCCTTATTCCCCCTTCCTTGAATTCTACCTCCTTACTCTCATTATCTTTAGTGACTTCTTCCCTTCCCTTCTAATACCTTTCCTCCCAAGCATCAAATAAATTTATAGGAGTAAACAGTAACTCAGCAGTCAAACAGAACAAGAAGTAACATGAGCAGAATGAAAAAGCAAGGAAGAAAAGGAGTACAAACAATGCAGGACAGCCTAAATATTCAGGAGGACCTAGAGGCATCAGAAAAATGGTCATATAAAGAACTAAAGGAATACCTTAGACAGATGGAATGGAACCTTAAAGAGGATATGAGACATCAAATTCAAACAGTGAAAGAGCACATTGAAAATGAATTACATAAACAGATAAAAGAAGAAATTAAGCATCTTTATCAGGAGATAGAGATTATAAAAAAATCAAACAATAAATCTAGAAATGAATGAAACTATAAACCAAATTAAAACCTCAAATTAGAGTATCATTAACAGAGTGGAGCAAGTAAAAGCCAGAACGTCAGATAGTGAAGACAAAATATATCATCTTGAAAAGAGTCTAGCCAACTCAGAAAGGCTGGTAAAAAATCACTAGAAAAAATCCAAGAGATATGGGATAACATATAAAACCAAACTTAAGAGTCATTGGGATAGAGGAAGGTATAGAGTTTCAAACCAAGGAAATGAGTAACCTGCTGGATGAAATAATTATAGAAAACTTTCCACAAATAAAAAAGGAAATGGATATACAAATTGTAGATGCATACAGGACACCGAGCATACAAAATCACAGTAGACCAACACCAGGACACATTGTTATGAAGATATCCAGAACAAAGAGAAAATATTAAAATCTACAAGAGAAAGGATGCAGATTACATTCAGGGGTAAACCAATAAGATTAAGAACAGATTTTTCATCACAGATGCTGAAAGCAAGAAGAGGGACAACATATTTCAACATATTTCAAACAACTGAAAGGTAATGGATGCCAAACAAGAATTTTGTATCTAGCAAAATTAAGCTTCAGGTATGACAACGAAATAAAACATCTTTCATGATAAACAAAAGTTAAAAGAATTTGCAGCCAGAAAACTAGCATTGCAAAGCATCTTGAGCAAAACACTACACGAGGAAGAAATGAAAATCAATAACAAAAACCACCAGTGGGAAGTGCCTCAGTAAAGACAGAGGGCGGGGGGAAAGCTAATCATGGAGAAACAAACTAATTTTTTTTTAAAGATAAATAATCAAACATGGCTGGCAGTACAAACCGTATATCGATAGTAACTCTAAACATTAATGGCTTAAACTCTCCAATAAAGCGAAATAGGCTGGTAACATGGATTAAAAAAACAAATCCAACAATATGCTGCCTCCAGGAGACACATCTGATTGGAAAAGACATACACAGGCTGAAGGTGAAAGGTTGGGAAAAATTATACCACGCACACGGTCCTCGTAAGCAAGTAGGGGTGGCCATCCTCATATCGAATAAAATCAACTTCAAGACTAAGTTAATAAAAAGGGATAAGGAAGGACATTATATACTGTTAAAAGGAACCATTAACCAACAAGACATAACAATTATCAATATTTATGAACCAAATAATGGTGCTGCAACATTCATAAAACAAACTCTCCTCAAGTTCAAGAGTCAAATATACCACAACACAATAATTATGGGTGACTTCAACACACCTTTCTCACCATTGGACAGATCCTCCAAACAAAAGTTGAATAAAGAAACTATAGAACTCAATATCACAATCAATAACCTAGACTTAACTGACATATAGAGAATATATCAACCATCATCAAGTGGATATACTTTTTTCTCAGCAGCACATGGATCCTTCTCGAAAATAGACCACATATTATGTCATAGGGCAACCCTCAGTAAATATAAAGGGGTGGAGATAATACCATGCATTTTATCTGATTATAATGGAATGAAACTGGAAATCAATGATAATAGAAGGAAGGAAAAATCCTTCATCCCATGGAGAATGAACAATATGTTACTGAATGATCGATGGGTTACAGAAGACATAAAGGAGGAAATCAAAAATTTCTTAGAGATAAATGAAAATACAGACACAACATATCAGAATCTATGGGACACAATGAAAGCAGTTTTAAGAGGGAAATACATTTCCTGGAGGTCATTCATCAAAAACAGAAAAAAAAAAAACCAACAAATAAATGAGCTCACACTTCTTCTCAAAGCCCTAGAAAAGGAAGAGCAAAACAACAGCAAATGTAGCAGAAGGCAAGAAATAATTAAAATCAGAGAGGAAATCAACGAAATGGAAACAAAAGAAACTATTGAAAAAAATTGACAAAACTAAAAGTTGGTTCTTCAAAAAAATAAATAAGATCAACAGACCCTTAGCCATGCTAATGAAGAGAAGAAGAGAGAGAACTCAAATTACTAACATACAGATGAAAAAGGCAATATCACAACAGATACTACAGAAATACAGAAGATAATTAGGAATTATTTTGAAAACCTATATTCCAATAAAATAGAATATATTATTTGTCCAAACTGAGTCAGGGGGATACACACAATTTGAACAGACCAATATCAATGGATGAAATAGAAGAAGGAATCAAAAGACTACCAACCAATAAAAGCCCAGGACGGGATGGGTATCCAGCGGAGTTTTACAAAACCTTTAAAGAAGAATTAATACCAATACTTTTCAAGTTATTTCAAGAAATAGAAAATGAGGGAGCTCTTCCCAATTCATTCTATGAGGCCAACATCACCCTGATTTCAAAACCAGACAAAGACACCTCAAAGAAAGAAAACTACAGACCAATATCTCTAATGAACCTAGATGCAAAAATCCTCAATAAAATTCTTTCGAATAAGATACAAAAACACATCAAAAAAATTGTGCACCATGATCAAGTAGGATTCATCCCTGGGAATTAAGGATGGTTCAATATACGGAAATCAATAAATGTTATTCACCACATCAATAGACTTAAAGATAAGAACCATATCATCATCTCGATAGATGCAGAAAAACCATTCGAAAAAGTACAGCATCCCTTTATGTTCAAAACATTAGAAAAACTAGGGATAACAGGAACTTACCTCAACATTGTAAAAGCAATCTATGCTAAGCCTCAGGCTAGCATCATTCTGAATGGAGAAAAATTGAAGGCATTCCCTCTGAAATCTGGAACAAGACAGGGATGCCCTCTATCACCACTTCTATTCAATATACTTCTCAAAACACTGGCCAGAGCAATTAGACAGATGAAAGAAATTAAAGGCATAAAAATAGGAAAAGAAGAACTTAAATTATCACTATTTGGTGTGACATGATTCTATACCTAGAGGACCCAAAAGGGTCTACAAAAAAATACTAGAACTAATAAATGAATTCAGCAAAGTGGCAGGATATAAAATCAACACGGATGAATCAAAGGCATTTTTGTATATCAGCAACAAAACTTCTGAAACGGAAATGAGGAAAAACACCACATTCACAATATCCTCAAAAAAAAAAAACTTGGGAATCAACCTAACAAAAGAGGTGAAAGATTTATACAATGAAAACTACAGAACCCTAAAGAGAGAAATAGAAGAAGATCTTAGAAGATGGAAAAATATACCTTGTTCATGCATAGGCAGAGCTAACATGATCAAAATGGCTATATTACCAAAAGTTCTCTGTAGGTTTAATGCAATGCCAATCAAAATCCCAACGGCATTTCTTGTAGAAATAGATAAAGCAATCATGAAATTCATATGGAAAAATAGAAGACCCAGAATAGCAAAAGCAACTCTAAGCAGGAAGTGTGAATCAGGCGGTATAGCAACACCAGATTTCAAACTATGTTACAGAGCAATAGTATCAAAAAACAGCATGGTAATGGTACCAAAACAGGTAAGTCGACCAGTGGTACAGAATAGAGGACACAGAGACTAATCCACAAAGTTACAACTATCTTATATTTGATAAAGGCGCTAAAAGCATGCAATGGAGGAAGGATAGCATCTTCCATAAATGGTGCTGGGAAAACTGGAAATCCATATGCAACAAAATGAAACTGAATCTCCTCCTCTCGCCATACACAAAAGTTAACTCAAAATGGATCAAGGAGCTTGATATCAAATCAGAGACTCTGCGTCTGATAGAAGAAAAAGTTGGCTCCGATCTACATATTGTGCGTCAGGCTCCAAATTTCTTAATAGGACACCCATAGCACAAGAGTTAATAACAATAATCAACAAATGGGACTTACTTAAACTAAAAAGTTTTTTCTCAGCAAGAGAAACAATGAGAGAGGTAAATAGGGAGCCTACATCCTGGGAAAAAATTTTTACTCCTCACACATCAGATAGAGCCCTAATATCCAGAATATACAAAAACTCAAAAAATTAAATAATAAGAAAACAAATAACCCAATCAACAAATGGGCCAAAGACCTGAACAGACAATTCTAAGAGGAGGACATACAATCAATCAACAAGTACATGAAAAAATGCTCACCATCTCTAGCAGTCAGAGAAATGCAAATCAAAACCACCCTAAGATACAATCTCACTCCAGTAAGATTGGCAGCCATTTTGAAGTCAAACAACAACAAGTGCTGGCAAAGATGTGGCGAAAAGGGTACTCTTGTACATTGCTGGTGGAACTGCAAATTGGTGTGGCCAATTTGGAAAGCAGTATGGAAATTCCTGGGAAAGCTGGGAATGGAACCACCATTTGACCTAGCTATTGCCCTTCTCGGATTATTCCCTGAAGACCTTAAAAGAGCGTACTACAGGGATACTGCCACATCGATGTTCATAGCAGCACAATTCACAATAGGTAGACTGTGGAACCAACCCAGATGCCCTTCAATAGATGAATGGATTAGAAAATGTGGCATTTATACACAATGGGGTACTATGCAACAATAAAAAATGACAAAATCATAGAATTTGCAGGGAAACGGATGGCACTAGAGCAGATTATGCTAAGTGAAGCTAGTAAATCCCTAAAAAACAAATGCCAAATATCTTCTTTGATATAATGATAGCATCTAAGAACAGAACAGGGAGTAAGAGCAGTAGGAAAAGATTAACATTAAACAGAGACATGAGGTGGGAGGGAAAGAGAGAGAAAAGGGAAATTGCATGGAAATGGAAGGAGACCCTCATTGTTATACAAAATTACATATAAGAGGTTGTTAGGGGAATGGGAAAAAAAACAAGGAGAGAAATGAATTACAGTAGATGGGGTAGAGAGAGAAGATGGGAGGGGAGGGGAGGGGGGATAGTAGAGGATAGGAAAAGTAGCAGAATACAACAGTTACTAATATGGCAGTATGTAAAAATGTGGATGTGTAACCGATGTGATTCTGCAATCTGTATTTGGGGTAAAAATGGGAGATCATAACCCACTTGAATCGAATGTATGAAATATGATATGTCAAGAACTATGTAATGTTTTGAACAACCAATAAAAAAAGATTAGGGTTACATTAGGGTTAGGGTTAGTGTTAGGGTTAGAATTAGGGTTAGGTTTATGTTTAATGTTAGGTCATGTTTAGGTTTAGGGTTAGTGTTATGGTTAGGGTAAGTGTTAGTTTAAGGGTTATGGTTAGGATTGGGGATAGTGTTAGGCTTAGGGCAAGGGTTAGGCTTAGGGTTCGAGTTAGGGTTAGGGTTATGGTTTGGGATAGGTTAGGGTTACTTTTTTGGGTTAGGATTAGGTTTAGGGTTAGTGTTACAGTTAGACTTATGGTTATGTTTAGGGTTAGTTTTAAAATTACACTTAGGGTTATGGTTAGGGTTACATTTTGGGTAATATTTAGAGTTAGAATTTGGGTTTTGTTTAGGGTTAGTTTTAGAGTTATGGTAAAGATTAAGGCTAGGGTTAGTGTTATGGTTAGTATTAGGTTACAGTTATGATTTGTGTTAGGGTAAGTGTTATGGTTCGGGTTTGTGTTAGGGTTAAAGTTAGATTTAGGTTTTGGGTTATGGTTAGTAAGAGGATTAAAATGAAGGATAGGGTTAGGGTTAGGGTTATTTTTATGGTTATGATTAGGTTAGGGTTAGTGTTAGGTTTAGGATTCGGGTTAGTGTTAGAGTTAGGGTTAAGGTTAGGGTTAGGGATAGTGTTAGTGTTAGGTTTAGGGTTAAGTTTAGGGTTAGTGATATGGATAGGATTGAGGTTACAGTTAGTGTTAGGATTAGGGTTAGGGTTAGGATTAGCGTTAGGGTTAGGGTTAAAGTTAGGAAATGGCTAGGGTTAGTGTTATATTAGGGTTAAGGTTACATTTTGGGTTAGAATTTGTGTTAGGTTTAGGGTTAGGTTTACTTTAGGCTTAGAGTTAGGGTTAGTGTTAAGGTTAATATTAGGGTTAGTGTTAGGGTTAAGGATATGTTTAGTGTTAGGGTTCAGGTTAGTTTTAGGGTTAGTGTCAGGGTTAAGGTTAGGTTTACGGTTAGTATTAGGGTTAAGTTTAGTGTTAGGGTTAGTGTTAGGGTTAGGGTTAGGGTTAGGGTTAGAGTTAGGTTTAAGGTTAGGTTTATGGTTAGGGTTACTGTTACTTTTAGGGTTATGGTTAGGGTTAGGATTAGTGTTTGGGTTAGTGTTAGAGTTAGGTTTAGGGATAGTGTTGGAAATAGGGTTAGGGTTAGAGCTAGGGTTAGGGTTAGGGTTAAGGTGAGGCTTACGATTAGTGTTAGGGTAGAGTTTGGTTTAGGTTTAGGGTTTGTGTTTGGGTTAGGTTTACGGTTAGGGTTAGGGTTATTGTTAGTGATTGGGTTAAGTTTAGGGTAAGGTTTAGTGTTAGGGTTAGGGATAGTTTTAGGGTTAGTATTATCATTAGGTTTAAGGTTATGATTTTTCTTACCATTAGGGTTAGGATTAGGGTATGGTTAGTGTTAAGCACAGAGTTAGGGTTAGTGTTACGAATAGGGTAAGGGTTTGGGTTATTGTTAGGTTTTGGTTAGGGTTAAGGTTAGGGTTAGGGTTAGGGTTACATTAGAGTTAGGTTAGGGTTAGGATTCAGGTAAGGGTTAGGGTTAGATTTAGGTAAGGGTTAGGTTTAGGGTTAGGGTTATGGTTAGGATCTAGGTTAGGTTTAAATGTAGAGTTAGGGTTAGTCTTAGGGTTAGTTTAACGTTAGGGTTAGTGTTAGTATTAGTGTTAGCATTAGGGTTATGGTTTGTGATAGGGTTACCATTACGTTTAGGTTTTGTGTTATGGTTAGCTTTAGGAATAGTTTTATGGTTAGTATTAGGTTAGAGTGAGGCTTACATTTAGTTGTAGGGTTACAATTAGGTTTACGGTTAGTGTTAGGGTTAGGGTTAGTGTTAGGGTTAGGGTAGAGTTAGGGTTAAGGTTACTGTTAGGTTTAGGATTAGGATTAGGGTTAGTATAGGGTTAGGGTTTGTGTAAGGGTTAGTGTTAAGATTTGGTTTTGAATTAGTGTTAGGGTTAGAGTTAGGGTTAGGGTTACAATTAGGGTTAAGTAAGGTTTAGGGTAATGGTTAGGTTGGGATTAGGGTTAGGGTTTGGGTTAGGGTATATTTTTGTTATGGTTAGGGTTAGGGTTAGGATTAGGATTACATTAGGGTTACGATTAGGGTTACCGTTAGCGTTAGTGTTAGGGTTAGGTTTAGGTTTAATGTTAGGTTATGGTTAGCTTTAGGGTTAGTGTTATGGTTAGAGTAAGTGTTAGTTTAAGGGTTAGGGTTAGATTTGGGGTTAATGTTATGCTTAGAGTTAGGGTTAGGCTTAGGGTTCAAGTTAGGGTTATTTTTCGGTTAGGATTAAGGTTAGGGTTAGTGTTCCATTAGTGTTATGTTTAGGGTTAGGGTTACATTTACGGTTACTTTTAGGGTTACATTTAGAGTTATAGTTAGGGTTAGGTTTGGGATTAGAATTAGAGTTGTTGTTAGGGATTGGGTTAGGTTTAGGTTTAGTATTAGAGTTAGGGTTAGGATTAGGGTTACGGTTAGTAGTAGGGTTAGAGTTATGATTTGTGTTAAGGTAAGTTATGGTTAGGGTTTGTGCTAGGGTTAGGGTTAGGGTTAGGGTTAGGGTTAGGGTTAGTGTTACAGTTAGGATTAGGGTTAGGTTATGGTACATGTTAGGGTTAAGATTAGTGTTAGGGTTAGGGTTAGTGCTAGGTAAAGATTTAGGGTTAGGTTGAGGTTTAGGGTTAATGTTAGGGTAAGGATTCGCTTTATGGTTAGATTACGGTTAGTGTCAGGGTTAAGGTTAGGTTTACGGTTAGTATTAGGGTTAAGTTTAGTGTTAGGGTTAGTATTAGGGTTAGTGTTAGGGTTAGGGTTAGGGTTAGTGTTAGGTTTAAGGTTAGGTTTATGGTTAGGGTTACTGTTACTTTTAGGGTTATGGTTAGGGTTAGGTTTAGGTTATGGTTAGGTTAAGGTTAGGGATAGGGTGACTGTTCTTTATAGTGTAATGGTTTGGTTTAGTGTTAGTATTATGTTTAGGTTTAGTGTTTTGGTTAGGGTAAGTGTTAGGGTTAGGATTAGAGTTAGATTTAATGTTAGAGTTTGGGTTAGGGTTATAGTTAGGTTAAGATTTTTTGTTAGGTTTTGGGTTAGTGTTAGTGTTAGGTTTAGGGTTAGAGTTAGTGTGAGGGGTAGGGTTAGGTTTTGGGTTAGGTTTAGGTTTAGGGTTATTATTACAGTTACAGTTAGGGATAGGGTTATGTTTAGGTAAGTTTTAGGTTTAGGGTTAGGGTTATGATTAGAATTAGGGTTAGCTTTAGGTTTAGGGTTAAGGTTAGTTGTGGGTTTAGGTTTAGCATTAGGTTTAGTGTTAGGGTTAGGGTTAGGGTTACAGTTAAGATTAGGGTTGTAGTGAACCTTAGGGTTATTGTTAGGGTTAGTTTTAGCATTACATATAGGGTTAGGGTTATGGTTATGGTTAGGGTTACAGATAGGGTTAATGTTAGTGTTAGATTTAGAGTTAGGTTTAGGGTTAGGGTTAGTGATAAGGTTAGCATTGGACTAACAGTTAGTGTGAGGTTTAGGGTTAGTGTGAGGTTTAGTGTTAGGTTTATGTAAGCATTAGAGTTAGGTTTAGGGAGAATCTTAGGGTTAGTGTTAGAGTTAGGTTTAGGGTTAGGTTAAGGGTTAGGGTTAGTGTTAGTGGTAGGTTTAGGGTTATGGTTAGTGTTAGGGTTAGGGTTAGCGTAAGGGTTAGGGTTTGGATTAGGGTTATGGTTACAATTTAGTGTTAGGGTTAGGTTTAGGGTTAGGATTAAAGTTAGGTTTAGAGTTAGGGTTAGGGTAAGGGTTAGGGTTAATATTAGTGTTAGGGTTAGATTTAGTGTTAGGGTTTGGTTTAGGGTTAGGGTTAGGGTTAGATTTAGTGTTAGGGTTAGGTTTTGGTTTATGGTTAGTGTTAGGGTTAGAGTTAGTGATAGGGTTAGGGTTCGGATTAGGATTACGGTTACAATTTGTGTTAGATTTAGTGTTAGGGTTAGGGTTATGTTTAGTGTTAGGGTTAAGGTTAGGGTTTGTTTTAGGGTTAGATTTAGGGATATGGTTACAATTACAATTATGGTTAAAGTTTGGATTAGGGTTAGGGATAGGGTTAGGGTTAATGTTACATTACTGTTAGTGTTATGGTTAGTTTTAGTGTTACTTTTAGGTTAGGGTTAGTGTTAGGTTTAGGTTTAGGTTGAGGTTGAGGGTTAGAGTTAGGGTGAGGTTTAGGGTTAGGGTTAGGGTTAGGATAAGTGATAGGTTTAGGTTTAGAGTTAGGGGTAGTTCTAGGATTAAAGTGAGGTTTAGTGTTAGGATTAGTGTTAGTGTTAGGGTTAGGGTTAGTGTGTGGATTAGGTCTAGTGTTAGGGTTACTGTTAGGTTTTGGGATAGGTTTAGGTTAGGTTTAGGGTTAGGTTTAGGGTTAGTTTTTGGGTTAGGGTTAGGTTTAGGGTTAGTGTTAGTTTAGGGTTAGGGTAAGGGTTAGATTAAGGCTAGGGTTATAATTAGAGATAGCATTTGTGTTAATTTTAGGATTAGTGTTGTTGTTAGTGTTAGGGTTAGGGTTAAATTAGTGTTAGGATTAGGTTTAGGGTTAGGGTTAGGTTAAGGTTTAGGATTAGGTTAAGGGTTATGGTTTGAATTCGTGTTAGGCTAAATTAGGGTTAGGGTTAGGGTTAGTTGTAGGCTTAGAGTTAGGGTTTGTGTTACTGTTAGGGTTATGTTTAGAGTTATGGTTATGTTTGGATTAGAGTTAGGGTTAGGGTTAGTGTTAGGGTAGTTTTGTGTTAGGGTGAGGGTTAAGGTTAGTTTTAGGATTAGGATTAGGCTTAGGTTTACGATAAGTGTTAGGGTTAGGGTTAGTGTTAGGGATAGGGTTTGTTAGAGTTAGGGTTAGGGTTAGGGTTTTGCTGCAGGCGGCTCGCCGGCCGCTGGTCAAGTGGGCTGGCTGAGCCCTGTTCCTGCCGCTGCTATCGCCGAGCACTGCCTGCCGCACCCCTGCTGAGCGCTTCCCTGCTGGGCTGTCAGTGCACGCGGGCTTGCAATCTTGCAACCCTGTTGGGCACAAAAACACAAGCCAGTCAAACTGAGACAAAGTTTTATTTTGTGAGAGGCCGTGTGCGTCCCCTAACAAGCGGGTCCACCACACGTGTGTGTTCTACCTGAGTTGGGGGGCCTCCACTTCCCCCGGAACACCCTCCTACCATCCTTTCCCAACCAATGGGAACTCTCCCACTACAAGAGTGACATGAGTAACCTGAGTCCTGAAACGGCCCAGGTAAACAGCATGAGTCCAATTACCATATGAATGTGAATTGCTGGCTGGCCATCACTAAACCCAAAGGTGCCTGTATCAATATTTTTGCTGTGGCTCCTAACATCTGCCCCCTTCTGTTTAATTAAACAACAGGCAAATGTGGCTAGGGACCGTGCCTGTTAGGTATGTCCAATTCACATATGGTTCTTACCCATCATGGGAAAACTGACCTTATTGCGTCAGTCTCCTGGCTTAGGTTGATACCACTGTAACCGAATCATACCCGTCACTGACTACCGGTCCAGTATATAGCCATACCTGTGGAATAGGCCTATGCACCAGTGGGGGGGTGAGGTTCTTGCCTCACCTCTGTTGGCCCCCAAATTTAACCTTGGTGCCAGTGGGGGGGTGAGGTTCTTGCCTCACCTCTGTTGGCCCCCAAATTTAGACCATCACTAGCAGAAGGGAGAAAGACGCAGAATTGCCACGACATCCAGCCAATTGACGGCTCCTTTGGAAACACTGGTGACACATCGGCTAAGATATTTAGCACTACCAGTTCGCTGTATCAACAAATAGAGCACAATGCATACAGGTGATACATAGTCCAGGCAAGTTGTGTAAGCAGTTCAAAGTGGAGGAGTCTATCAATATGTCCATTTCCTCCCAAAGTAAATTAAGTCCTTGATTGAGCAGTTCAAAGTGGAGGAGTCTATCAATATGTCCATTTCCTCCCAAAGTAAATTAAGTCCTTGATTGAGCAGTTCAAAGTGGAGGAGTCTATCAATATGTCCATTTCCTCCCAAAGTAAATTAAGTCCTTGATTGAGCAGTCTTATTGAGTTATTTTGATTGATGTATCAGTTTGTACAGTTTATTGTGATAGCTATCATAAAAGTTGTAGTTTGGTCTTAGTCTTCACCGGCACTGGGATGGAGATGGGAATTATGGCCATGTTGCTAAAGAGACATTATCCTGAACAGAATTATGAAATATAATGAAAAGGAAAGGTGAAAGTAAACAAACAGATCTGTTAACCACCTTTAAAAGCAAAATTTAATAACAGCTGTTTACCTAAAGTAAATTAAACCATATAAGTCACGTGACTAAATTTTTTTTTTTGATATTTGTATCTATTTATACATGAGCGCTCCTTATAAATGAAATATGGACATACACACATACAGACATACAACACAAAACAGTGCATACATAACATAGAACATATAAGACAATAGTAAATAAAGGCCTTGTAGCTATAGTTAGGTGAAATCTCCATTGCAATGTTTAAAAACTTTACAGTTAAAAAAAAATATAAAACACAGTCAAAAAATAAAACTGATCAGAAAAACATTAACCTAGGTTTGTATGAGCTCAAAACATAAGGTAAAATAAAATAAAATAAAATAAAATAAAATAGAACTTTATGATGTGGGAAAAATGCAAATAATAAAATAGATATTGAAAAAGGCACCGTGGTAAATCACTGTCGCAGATGTAAGAATAGCCAGGCTGGAAATCTGGATATCAGCTGTTATGGATTTGAGTCAAATCATCTTCTTTTTCTGTAGAAATTGTTTTAGTTAATCTCTCTGGAATCCAAATTGGTTGCTGTTCCTCCTGTGGAAAAACACAGACGGAGCCCCGACTCCAGACTATTACTGGGTCCGGACCTTTCCATTGTCCTGTTAGAATATCTTTCCAAAGTACCTTAGGCTTATGTACATTTTTCGGATACATATGTCTTTCCGCAGCACTAAGTCCTGATGAATCCAAATTTAGAAAGTTTAGAGTAAAAAGGGTTATTTTAAGTTTATCTTTGGGGGATATATACCCCTTACTAATTCCCTCCTTTTGTTTTAATAAGTACATTTTTATAGTTTGATGAGCTCTTTCAACTATGCCTTGTCCCTGTGGGTTGTATGGGATTCCTGTTATATGAGTAATGCCAAATGATGAGCAAAATTGTTTAAAAGACTTGGAGGTGTAACCAGGGCTTTTATCAGTTTTTAACTGTTTAGGAACACCCACAGTGGCAAAATTTTGTAAGCAATGAGCTATAACATCTTTAGTTTTTTCTCCGGGATGAAGGGAGCCCATCAAAAATCCAGAAGATGTATCAACTGTAACATGTAAATATTTTAATTTTCCAAATTCTGGCAAGTGTGTGACGTCCATCTGCCAAATATGGTTAGGTATCAGTCCTCTAGGATTGACTCCAAGATTAACTTGTGGCAAAAATGTCACACAATTTTGACATTGTTTTATTATATGTCTGGCTTGTTCTTTAGTTATTTTAAAACGTTTTTGTAAAGTATTAGCATTGACATGGAACCTTTTATGAAAATTTATAGCTTCTTCTACTGTGGAGAAAATATGTTTGTCATGTGTAGATTTATCTGCTAGTTCATTACCCAAACTAAGGGCTCCAGGCAATCCTGTATGTGCTCTGATATGTCCTATAAAGAATGGATCCTTTCTATCCCAGATTAGACTTTGTATAGCAGAAAACAAAGAGAAAACAGTATAGGAAGGAGAAATCCTTCCAGCATCTTCAAGAGATACAATAGCATTAACTACATACTGACTATCAGAAAATAAATTAAATGTAGAATCTTTGAACATCATAAAAGCTTGCAATACTGCATTGAGCTCTACCTTTTGAGCTGATTGTTTGGGTACTAAAAATGTAAAAGTTTGATCAGGAGTAACTACTGCTGCTGTACCATTGTTTGACCCAGCAGTGAATATATTTGGAGCATTTATGATAGGGGTTTTTCTTGTCATTTTTGGAAAAACTACAGGATGCTTAGACCAAAAAGACAACAAAGGATTAGATGGCAAGTGATTATCAAATGCAACACTAGATTTACACATGATTATTGCCCAAGTATTTAACTCATTAGCTAACTCATCAATTTGATCCATAGTATATGCAGTAATAATTTTATTGGGAGAAATCCCAAACACTCCTTTTGCTGCTTTTATTCCTTTGAGTATTAATTGCCCTACAGCCTCAGGATATCTAGTAAGAATAGTATTAGGAGAATAAGATAAATGTATCCATAATAATGGACCTTCTTGCCAAAATACTCCTGTAGGAATATTTTTTGTCGGTAGTACAATAAATAGTAAAGGCAAACTTATATCAATTCTATCCAAATGCATATTTTCCATATATGTTTCAATGATTTTTAATGCCTTCCTAGCTTCAGGCGTTAACATGCGGGGTGAATTTGGATCTGATGGACCTTTTAGAATATCAAATAAAGGCCCTAATTCTCCTGTTGGTATGCCTAGATAAGGCCTTATCCAATTTATATCTCCCAATAACTTTTGAAAGTCATTAAGTGATTTGAGTTGATCTACTCGTATTTGAATTTTTGGTGGACGGACCATGGTTGAGGATAATAGAACTCCTAAATAATTAATTGGAAGATTTAATTGTACTTTATCTATTGCTATCTCTAGATTATAATTTTTTAATAAGTTTGTAAGCGTGGCATAACATTCTAGCAATGTGTTTTTATCTTTATGTGCCATTAACACATCATCCATATAGTGAAATATCTGTAGTTCAGGATTTTGATTTCTAAGTGGCTGGATTGCTTTCTCAACATAAATTTGGCACAAAGTTGGGCTGTTAGCCATCCCTTGAGGGAGTACTTTCCATTCATATCTCTGATCAGGACCTTCATGATTCAGTGCAGGGATAGTAAATGCAAAATGTGGACTATCCTCGGGATGAATTGGAATTGAGAAGAAACAATCTTTAATATCTATAGCTAGAACATGCCAGGTTTTTGGTAGAGCAGACAATTGGGGAATCCCTGATTGAGCAGGTCCCATAATAACCATCTCATTATTAATGGCTCTTAAATCTTGTAATAATCTCCATTTACCAGATTTCTTTTTAATAACAAAAATGGGAGTATTATGGGGAGATACGGAAGGTTGTATATGTCCTTCCGCTAATTGCTGTTTGACCAGATCATGGGCTACTTGTATCTTTTCTTTAGTTAGGGGCCACTGAGGAACCCACACTGGTCTTTCTGATTTCCAAGTAATTTTGATTGTCTCAGTGGCCCTTTTTGAAAACCCAATCCATGTTTATTTATCTCTTGATCTATTTGAATTGGTGCTGTTATATCTTGTTCTTGATCTCTTAATCTCTTTTCTTTTCTAAAGCCTTGTTTTGCCCTAGTAGTGGGCGCGTTAGGATTGACGTTATTTGTTAATGTCAATCCTAATTGATCTAGGACGTCTCGTCCCCATAAATTTATGGGGAGATGGTCCAATACATAGGGCTGTATAGTTCCTTCACATCCTTCAGGATCCTTCCAATCTAATACCATTGCACTTCTATGGGGATTAGTCGCCACTCCTAGGCCTCTAAGCGTTTGTGTGGCTTGCTGTAATGGCCAATGTTTAGGCCATTCCTGGCGAGATATGATGCTGAGGTCAGTGCCTGTGTCCAGCAGTCCATTAAAATCATGCCCTTGAATATTTAATTTTAGCATAGGGCGAGCGAGAATCTAAATTTAAAGATAGCATAGCCCAATCTACACCTGTGGAGCCTAATCCCTTGGAACCTCTTTCTACATTACAACTGGAAAATTTATCATGTAGGCTTGGTATTATTAATAACTGTGCTATTCTATCTCCTGATGAAATTACTGATATACCTCTTGGAGAACTAGCTATAATTTTTATTTCACCCTCATAATCGGGATCAATTACCCCAGGACTTATCATAAGTCCTTTAAGTGTAGAAGAACTGCGTCCTAATAATAAGCCTACTGTTCCCTGAGGAAGAGGTCCTTTTACTCCTGTGGGAATGATTTGAACTCCCATCTCTGGAGTTAATACTGCTCTGGCAGAGGCACAGATGTCCAACCCTGCGCTCCCTCTAGTCTGTCTGATGAGGGATCTAATGGATAATGCGTCCTGGGCACCACCTTGATGGTGCTGTTGGGTTCCTCCATTGCCCCGTATATTTGTGGTTTTGGGCCCCGGGGCATTGGGCCCTCCAATTCGTTTTTTGACAACGGGGCCTGATACCTTTCTCCACGATATCGTGGGTAGACACTTGGTCTTTGTCCATTTTTTGATAACGGAATACCCTCTATGGTGGTTTGAGAACGGCATTCATTAGCCCAATGTCTCCCTCTATGGCATCGTGGGCAAATACCCGGGATTCTACTCTTTTGATACCTAGCTTTGTTAAACCCTCCTCCTATGGGGCAATTTCTTTTAAAATGTCCTTCTTGATTGCAATTATAGCATGTTTTTGGCTTGGTACCTAAAACCTGTTTTACTTCAGCTGCCATGACTTGTCCTTGTTCATTAATGTCTCTACATAATTTAATATATGTGTTTAAATCTTCCTGTTTCCACGGTCTAATGACCTCTTTGCAGCAACGATTTGCTTGATCGTAAGCCAGTTGTTTTATAAATGGCATTGCCTGTTCTGTATTTTCAAATGTCTCAGAGGCTGCTTCAATAAGTCTAGCTACAAAGTCAGCGTAGGGCTCATTAACTCCTTGTATTATCTTAGATAGTTGACCTTGTAAATCCCCTTGTCCCTTCAAAGTTTTCCATGCCTTAATTGCATTTATAGCGATCTGAGCGTATACGCCAGGATCATATCTGATCTGTTGCATTTGTCCTTCAAATTCTTCTTTCCCTAGTAACATTTTAAGATCTCTTTCAGGGTAACCTGCTTCTGCATTTCGCCTAGCTGTCTCCTTGCAAAATTCCTCATTGGCAATTTTCCATAATAAATATTGTCCTCCATTTAGCACAGAATTACACACGTTAGCCCAATCTGCTGGTGTTAAGTCCCAGCTGGTAATAGATTCGACCATACTGACTGTGAAGGGAGCGGCCGGGCCGTAGGTTGCTACAGCTTCCTTTAATTGCTTTACTATTTTGAAATCTAAGGCACGGTAAACTCGTTCTCTTTCTTCTCCCGCTCAACTACAGGGCATGCTAATTTTTGGGGTCCCGCCTCAGGATTCCGTTCATCATCTATGGAGGCAGGTAAAGCTGTTGGTTGAATTATGCCCTCTGGTGGTGGAACGGAGTTAGTAGCAGCCTCCCTATCTGACGACCGTTTTTTCCCTGAGCTTGCCTTCTTCAAATTTTCTTCTATCTGACTAGCTTGAGAGACCTTTTGTTTTGCTTGACCTAATATGTTTTCTGCCATGGCCTGGATCTCTAACAATTTACTTAACAGTTTTTCGGTTTGTTTTTTACTAGATTCTAATCTACTATAAAGGTAACGTAACCCAATAAGATAGGATAGAAGAAAGCCAAAACAGAATGAAACAGAAACGGAGAGGAGGAAAATGATTATGTCAATTTTCTCTCTCTCAGGGCCGAATAACTTCAAACCTTGAGCCAACCATTTTTCCCAATTCACCTGAAAAAATTGTAAGGCTAGAGAGCCTGAAATAAAAGCAGAATAAATCAAAACAGGAATACCCATTCTGTCGCCTTTCCTTAGGGGAGAGCGATATTACTCACCTTTAAATTTTGGGCGTTCCCTGTACAGGGCCACCAAAATGCCACAGGTGGCTCGCCGGCCGCGGGTCAAGCGGGTTGGCTGAGCCCCGTTCCTGCTGCTGCTATCGCCGAGCACTGTCTGCCGCACCCCTGCTGAGCGCTTCCCTGCTGGGCTGTCAGTGCACGCGGGCTTGCAATCTTGCAACCCTGTTGGGCACAAAAACACAAGCCAGTCAAACTGAGACAAAGTTTTATTTTGTGAGAGGCCGTGTGCGTCCCCTAACAAGCGGGTCCACCACACGTGTGTGTTCTACCTGAGTTGGGGGGCCTCCACTTCCCCCGGAACACCCTCCTACCATCCTTTCCCAACCAATGGGAACTCTCCCACTACAAGAGTGACATGAGTAACCTGAGTCCTGAAACGGCCCAGGTAAACAGCATGAGTCCAATTACCATATGAATGTGAATTGCTGGCTGGCCATCACTAAACCCAAAGGTGCCTGTATCAATATTTTTGCTGTGGCTCCTAACAGGGTTTGTGTTAGGGTTAGGTTTAGTGTTTGTGTTAGTGTTAGTGTTTGAGAGTGAGTGTTAGTTTTCAGGTGAGGGTTAGTGTTAGGTTTAGGGTTATGGTTAGTGTGAGGGTTTGGTTTAGGGTTATGGTTAGTGCGAGGGTTAGGTTTAGGGTTAGGGTTAGGTTTATTATTAGGGATAGGATTAGGGTTAGGGTTAAGATTTGGTTTCAAGTTAGGATTAGGGTTAGTGTTAGGATTAGGGTTAGGGTTAGGGTTTCTGTTAGGATTAAAGTTAAGGTTAGGGTTAGGGTTAGGTTTTGGGTGAGGGATAGGCTTAGTGGTATGGTTAGGTTTAGGGTTCTTGTTAAAGTTAGGGTAGAGTTAGTGTTAGGGTTAGTGTTAGGGTTTGAATTACAGTTAGGGTTACATAAGCGTTAGCATTAGGGTTTGGTTAGGGTTAGGGTTAGGGTTCATGTTAGGGTTTGTGTTAGGGTTAGGGTTAGGTTTGTGTTTGGTTTACAGTTAGGGTTATGGTTAGGGTTAACTTTACATTTAGTGTTAATTTTGGGGTTAGGTTTAGTGTTAGGTTTAAGTTAGGGTAAGGTTTAGGGTTAGGTTAGTAGTAGGTTTAGGGTTAGGGTTTGTGTTAAGGTTAGGGTTAATGTTAGGTTTATATTTAGGGTTGGGTTAGGTTAGGGTTAGTGTTAGTATTAGGGTTAGTTTTAGTATTAGTATTTGGGTTTGGGTTATAGATATTTTTAGGGTCAGTGTTAGGATTAGGGTTAGGGTTAGTGTTTTGTTTAGGGTTAGGGTTAAGGTGAGGGTTAGGGTTAGGGTTATTGTTAGTGTTAGAGTTAGGGTTAGGGTTGTGTTAAGGTTATGGTTTGGGTTAATTATAGTATTAGGTTTAGGGGGAAGGTTAGAGTTAGGGTTAGGTATATGTTTAGAGTTAGTGTTAGGGTTAGGGTTATGATAAGGGTTAGTGTTATGGTTAGAGATATGTTTAGTTTATGGTTAGTGTTAGGGTTACAGTTAGGGTTAGTGTTATGGTAAGGGTTAGGTTTAGGGTTAGTGTTACGGTTAGTGTCAGGGTTAGTATTAGGTTTAGGGTTAGTGTTAGGGTTAGTTTTAGGGTTAGTGTTAGGGTTAGTGTTAGGATTAGCGTTAGTTAGGGTTAGGGTTAGGGTTAGGGTTGTTTAAGGGTTAGGATTAGGGTTAGTTTTAGTGTTAGGATTATGATTAGATTTAGAGTTACTGTTAATGTTAGTGTTAGGTTTAAGGGTAGAGTTAGGATTAGGGTTAGTGTTAGGATTAGGGTTAGGGTTAGGGTTTCTGTTAGGATTAAAGTTAAGGTTAGGGTTAGGGTTAGGTTTTGGGTGAGGGATAGGCTTAGTGGTATGGTTAGGTTTAGGGTTCTTGTTAAAGTTAGGGTAGAGTTAGTGTTAGGGTTAGTGTTAGGGTTTGAATTACAGTTAGGGTTACATAAGCGTTAGCATTAGGGTTCGGTTAGGGTTAGGGTTAGGGTTCATGTTAGGGTTTGTGTTAGGGTTAGGGTTAGGTTTGTGTTTGGTTTACAGTTAGGGTTATGGTTAGGGTTAACTTTACATTTAGTGTTAATTTTGGGGTTAGGTTTAGTGTTAGGTTTAAGTTAGGGTAAGGTTTAGGGTTAGGTTAGTAGTAGGTTTAGGGTTAGGGTTTGTGTTAAGGTTAGGGTTAATGTTAGGTTTATATTTAGGGTTGGGTTAGGTTAGGGTTAGTGTTAGTATTAGGGTTAGTTTTAGTATTAGTATTTGGGTTTGGGTTATAGATATTTTTAGGGTCAGTGTTAGGATTAGGGTTAGGGTTAGTGTTTTGTTTAGGGTTAGGGTTAAGGTGAGGGTTAGGGTTAGGGTTATTGTTAGTGTTAGAGTTAGGGTTAGGGTTGTGTTAAGGTTATGGTTTGGGTTAATTATAGTATTAGGTTTAGGGGGAAGGTTAGAGTTAGGGTTAGGTATATGTTTAGAGTTAGTGTTAGGGTTAGGGTTATGATAAGGGTTAGTGTTATGGTTAGAGATATGTTTAGTTTATGGTTAGTGTTAGGGTTACAGTTAGGGTTAGTGTTATGGTAAGGGTTAGGTTTAGGGTTAGTGTTACGGTTAGTGTCAGGGTTAGTATTAGTTTTAGGGTTAGTGTTAGGGTTAGTTTTAGGGTTAGTGTTAGGGTTAGTGTTAGGATTAGCGTTAGTTACGGTTAGGGTTAGGGTTAGGGTTGTTTAAGGGTTAGGATTAGGGTTAGTTTTAGTGTTAGGATTATGATTAGATTTAGAGTTACTGTTAATGTTAGTGTTAGGTTTAAGGGTAGAGTTAGGATTAGTGTTAGTGTTAGAGTTAGGGTTATGGTTATGGTTAGAGTTATTGTTAGGTTTGGGGTTATGTTTAGGGTTAGAATTAGTGATACGATTAGGATTGGGGTTAGGTTTACTGTTAGGGTTAGGTTTACGATTAGGTATAGTTTTATGGTTGGTGTTAGTGTTAGTGTTAGGGTTAGCGTTAGTTTTAGGTTTAGTGTTAGGGTTATGGTTAGACTTAGGGTTAATGTTAGAGTCAGTGTTATGGTTTGTATTAGGGTTAGTGTTAGTGTCAGGGTTAGGGTTAGGTTTAGGGTTAGGTTTAGGGTTAGGTTTAAGGATAGTGTTAGGGTTAGTTTTAGCATTAGGGTTAGGGTTAAATTTAAGTTTCATGTTAGGTTTATGTTTAGGGTTAGAGTTAGTGTTAGGGTTAGAATTAGTGTTTGTGTTATGGTTAGGGTTACAGTGAGTGTTAGGGTTGGGGTGAGGGTTAGGGTGAGGGATAGGGTTAGGGTTAGGTTTAGTTTTAGTGTTTGTATTAGGGTTACTGTAGGGTTTATTATACTGTTAGGGTTAGGTATAAGTTTAGAGTTAGTTTTAGGGTTAGGGGTACTTTTACGGTTAGTGTTAAGATTAGTGTTAGAGTTAAGACTACTCTTAGTGTTAAGATTAGTGTTAGGGTTTGTGTTAAGATTAGTGATAGGGTTAGGTTTAGGGTTAAGATTAGTTTTAGGGTAAAGTTTAGTGTTAGTGTTACAGTTAGGTTTAGGGTTAGGGTTATGGTTAGGGATAGGGTTATGGTTACTGTTAGGTGTGGGGTTAGGGTTAGGGTTAGTGTTATGTTTAGCATTAGGGTTAGGTTTAGAATTAGTGTTAGGGTTAGCATTAGGTTTAGGGTTAGGGTTAGAGTTAGGATAAATTTTATGGTTAGTGTTAGGTTTAGGGTTAGTTTTAGGGTTAGTGTTAGGTTTAGGTTAGTGTTGGGGTTAGTGTTACTGTTAGGGTTAGGGTTAGGGTTAGTGTTTGATTTAATTTTAGGGTTAGGGGTAGGGTTAGGTTTAGGGTTTGTGTTAGGGTTAGGGTTTGTGTTAGGGTTAGGTTTAAGGTAAGTGTTAAGTTACGTTTAAGGTACGATTAGGGTTAAGTGTTAGGGTTTGCATTAGGGTTAGGGTTAGGTTTAGAGTTAGTGTTAGGTTTAGTGTTTGCGTTAGGGTTAGCATTAGGTTTAGGATTAGTGATAAGGTTAAGGTTAGGGTTAGTTTTAGTGTTAGGTTTAGTGTTAGGTTTAGGGTAAAGGTTCATGTTAGGGTTAGGCTTAGGTTTAGTGTTAGTGTTAGAGTTAGGGTTCGGGTTATGTTTAGCAAGAGTGTTAGGGTTAGGGATGTTTAGGGTTAGCAATAATGTTAGGATTAGGGATGTTTAGGGTTACAGTTAGAGTTAGGGTTAGGTTTCGTGTTAGGTTTGAGTTACCGTTAGGTTTAGGGTTAGTGTTAGGGGTAGGATTAGGGTTGGTTTTAGGCTTAGTTTTAGGGTTACGGTTAGTATAAAGGTTAGGCTTACAGTTCGGATTACGGTTAGGGTTAGTGATAGGGTTAGGGTAAGGTTTAGGTGTTAGGGTTAGAGTTAGAGTAAGGTTTAGTGGGTCAGTTAAGTTTAGGTTTCATGTTAGGGTTATGGTTAGGGTGAGTGTTAGGTTTAGGGTTAGGGTTAGGATTAGGTTTAGTGTTAGGATTGGATTACTGTTAGGGTTAGGGTTATGGATAGTGTTAGGGTTAGGTATAGGTTTAAGGTTAATGTTAGGCTTAGGATGAGGGTTAGTGTTACGGTTAGGGTTAGGCTTCGGTTTAGGTTTAGTGTTAGGGTTAGTTTCAGTGTTAGGATTAGTGTTAGAGTAAGGGTTAGGGTTAGGGTTAGTGTTAAGTTTATAGTTAGGTTTAGGGTTAGGGGTGGTGTTACTGTTAGTTAGGGTTAGAATTAGGGTTAGTGTTAGGGTTAGGTTTAGGATTAGAGTTAGGGTTAGTGACAGGTTTGTGGTTAGTGTTAGTGATAGGGTTAGGATGGGGGTTAGGGTTTGTTTTAGAGTTATGGTTAGGATTAGTGTTAGATTTAGAGTTAGTATTAGACATAGGGTTAAGTTTAGTGTTAGGGTTAGTTTTAGGGTTAGGATAGTGTTAGGGTTTGTGTTAGGGTTAGGGTTAGGGTTACAGTTAGGCTTAGGAATAGGGTTAGGGTAAATGTAAGGGATAAGGTTATGGTTACGGATAAAGTTAGTGTTAGTGTTTGGGTTAGGGTTAGTGTTAGTGTTACAGTTAAGGTTAGGGTTAGTGTTAGGGTTTACGTTAGGGTTAGGGTTAGGTTTCGGGTTATTGGTATGTTTAGGTTTTGTGTTAGAGTTAGCATTAGTTTTAGGATTAGTAATAGAGTTAGGGTTAGGGTTAGTTTTTGTGTTAGGGTTATGGTTAGAGTTAGTGTTAAGTTTAGTATTACGATTAGGGATAGGGTTAGGTTTAGGTTTAGAGTTATGGTTATGGTAAGAGTTAGGTTTAGTGTTAGGTTTAGGGTTATTGTTTGTGTTAGGGTTAACGTTGGGGTAAAACTTAGGGTTTGTGTTAGGTTTAGGGTTAGAGTTAGGGTTAGCATTATGGTAAGGATTAGGGTTAGTTTTAGGTTTAGTGATAGGGTTAGGGTTATGTTTAGGGTTATGGTTAGGGTTAGGTTTTCTCTTAGGGTTAGTGTTATGGTTAAGTTTAGAGTTAGTTTAGTATTCAGTTTAGGATAAGTTTTAAGGTTAGGTTAAGGATTAGGTTTAGGTTTAGTGTTAGGGTTAGTGTTAGGGTAAGGGTTAAGGTTAGTGTTAGGGTTAGGTTTAGGGTTTGTGTTAGGGTTAGGATTTGTATCAGGGTTAGGGTTTGTGTTAGGGTAATGTTCAGGGAAAGTGTTAGGTTACATTTACAGTAGGATTACAATAAGTTTAGGGTTAGTGGTAGTGTTAGGGTTACAGTTAGGTTTAGGGTTAGGTTTAGTGTTAGAGTTTGGGTTTGATTTTGTGTTAGGATTAGGATTAGAGTTAGGGTTAGGGTTAGGGTTCGTGTTACTGTTAGGGTTACCATTAGGATTAGGTTAAGTGTTAGGATTAGTGTTTAGTGTTAGGGTTTGCATTAGGGTTAGTGTAAGGGTTAGTGTCACCCTTAAGGTTAGAATTAGCGTTAGGGTTAGAATTATGGTTAGTGTTAGTGTTACGGTTAGCGGTAGGTTTAGTGTTAGTGTTAGGGTTAGGGTTAGGGTTAGTGTTATGGTTAGGGTTAAGGTTCATCATAGTTTTAGGGTTAGAGTTAGAGTTAGAATTAATGTAAGGGTTTATGTGAGGGTTAGTGTTGGGGTTAGGGTTAGGGTTAGGGTTAGGTTTATTGTTAGGGAACGGTTTAGGGTTGGGGTTAGTGATAGGGTTAGGTTTTGAGTTAGGGATAGGGTTAGGGTTAGTGTTAGTGTTAAACTTTGTGTTAGAGATTGTGTTAGGGTTAGTTTTAGGGTTAGGTTTATGGTTATGTTTATTGTTAGGGTTGGGGTTAGGGATAAGTTTCGGGTTAGTGTTATGGTTATGTTTATGGTTAGGGTTAGTGTTAGGGTTAGGGTTTATGTTAGGTTTAGGTTTTGCGTGATTGTTAGTGTTAGGTTTGGTGTTAGTGTTTGGGTTACGGTTAAGATTATGGTTAAGGATAGTGTTAGGGTTAGTGATAGGTTTAGAGTTAGTTTTAGGGTTAGGGTTATGGTTAGTGTTATGGTTAGGGTTAGGGTTAGGTTTAGGGTTAGTATTGGTGTTAGGTTTAGGGTTATGGTTCGTGTTAGCCTAAGGGTTAGAGTTAGATTTAGGGTTAGGGTTAGGGTTGGAGTTAGGGTTAGGATTAGGGTTAGTTTTAAAGTTAGGGTTGGATTTAGATTTAGGATTAGTGCTAGGTTTTGTGTTAGGGTTACGGTTAGGATTTTTTAAGGTTTAGAGTGAAGATTTAAGTTACATTTAGGGTTAGGGTTAGTGTTAGGTTTAGGGTTTGCTTTAGGATTAGTGTTAGGGTTAGATTTAGTGTTAGGGTTAGGGTTGGGTTAGGGTTAGGGTTAGAGTTAGGGTTAGGGTTAGGGTTGGGTAAGGGTTAGGGTTAGAGTTAGGGTTAGGGTTAGGGTTAGAGTTAGAGTTAGGGTTAGGGTTAGGGTTGGGTTAGGGTTAGGGTTAGTGTAAGGGTCAGTTTTAGGGTTAGGGTTAGTGTTATGGTTAGGGTTAGGGTTAGGATTAAGGTTCATCATAGTGTTAGGGTTAGAGTTATAGTTAGGATTAATGTTAGGGTTAAGGTTAGGGTTAAGGTAGGTTTAGGTTAATTTTAGTGTAAGGGTTAGGGTGAGGGTTCATGTTAGAGTTATGGTTAGTAATAGGTTTTGTGTTAGTTAAGGTTAGTGATAGGGTTTGTGTTAGGTTTAGGTTTAGGGTACATGTTACATTAGTTTTAGGGTTAGCATTAGGGTTATGTTTAGAGTTAGAGTTAGGGTTAGCATTAGGGTTAGGATTAGGGTTAGATTTATGGTGGGTGATAGTGTTAGGGTTAGTGCTATGTTTAGAGTTATGGCTAGGTTTAGGTTTTGTCTTAGATTTAGTGTTATCTTTAAGGTTAGAGTTAGAGTTAGTGTTCAGGTTAGGGTAAGTTTTAGGGTTAGGTTAAGTGTTAGTGTTAGGTTTTCGTTAGGTTTAGTTTTCTGGACAGGGTTAGGGTTAGTGTTAGTGTTAGGGTTTGGGTTAAGGTAAGGGTTATGGTTAGGGTTAGTGTTAGTTTTAGACTTAGGGTTAAGGTTAGGTATAGTGTTAGGTTTAGGAATAGGTTTAAGTTTAGTTTTAGTGATAGGTTTAGATTTAGGGTTAGTGTTATGGTTACAGTTAGGGTTAGGGTTAGTGTTAGGTTTGTGTTAGGTTTATTTTAGGGTAAGTGTTAGATTTGGTTTATGGGTAGAATTAGGGTTAAGGTTAGGGTTAGTGTTAGTGTTAGGGTCTGTGTTATGATTAGGGTTAGTATTAGGGTTAGAATTTGTGTTAGGGTTAATGTTATGGTTAGCATTAGGTTTAGGATTAGTAATAGGGTTAGGGTTAGGGTTAGTTTTAGTGTTAGTGTTAGGGTTCATGTTAGGGTTATGGTAAGGGTTAGTGTTAGTGTTAGATTAGGGTTAGGGTTAGGTTTAGCAATAATATTAGGGTTAGGGAGAGGTTTACGGTTATTGTTAGGGTTAGGGATAGAGTTAGGGTTAGTGTTATGTATAGAGCTAGAGTTCATGTTAGGGTTAGTGTTAGGGTTATCGTTAGGGTTAAGTTTAGGGTTGGAGTTAGGTTTACCATTGGGGTTAGAATTAGGGTTATTTTTAAGGTTAATGAGAGGTTAGAGTTAGTGTTATGTTTAGGATTATGGTTAGGGTTAGGTTTTGTCTTAGGGTTAGTGTTATGTTTAAGGTTAGAGTTAGGGTTAGTTTTCAGGTTAGGGTAAGGTTTAAGGTTTGGTTAATTGTTAGTGTTAGGTTTTAGTTTTAGGGACAGGGTTAGGGTTAGTGTTAGCTTTAGCATTTGGGTTAAGTTTAGGGTTATGGTTTGGGTTAGTGTTAGGGTTAGGGTTAGGTTTAGGTATAGTGTTAAGTTTGGGAATAGGTTTAGGGTTAGTGTTAGCATTAGGGTTAGATTTAGGGTTAGTGTTATGGTGACGCTTAGGGTTAGGGTTAGGTTTGTGTTAGGGTTAGGGTTAGGGTTTGTGTTGGGGTTAGGGTAAGGTTTAGTGTTAGGGTATGGATTAGGGTTAGGATAAGTGTTAGGGTTAGGGTTAGAGTGTTAAGTAAGGTTAGGGTTTAGGTTAGGGTTAAAGCTAGGGTTATGGTTAAGATTAGGGTTTGGGTTAGGGTTAGTGTTCATGTTAAACTTAGTGTTAGAGTTAGTGTTAGGATTAGTGTTAGGGTTAGTTTTATAGTTACGGTTAGTGTTAGCGTTGAGGTTAGGGATAAGTATAGGGTTACTGTTAAGGTCAGGGTTAGGGTTACATTTAGGGTCAGTGTTAGGTTTAGGGTTCCGATTCATCTTAGGGTTAGGGTTAGGGTTAGGGTCAGTGTTGGATTCAGGGGTTAGTTTAAGAGATAGATTTAGTGTTAGGGTTAGGGTTAGATTTAGAGTTAGGTTTAAGGTTAGGGTTAGTGTTAGGGTAAGGTTTAGGATTAGGGTTAGGGTAAGTGTTAGGGCTAGTTTAAGAGTTAGGTTTAGGGTTATGGTTAGTGTTAGTGTTAAAATTAGGTTTAGGGTTATGTTTACGTTTAGTGTTAGTGTTAGAGTTAGGTTTAGGATTCAAGTTAGGGCTAGGTTTAGCATGAGTGTTAGGGTTAGGGTTAGGTTTAGGTTTGGTGTTAGTGTTTGGGTTTGGGTTCGGGTTAGGGTTAAGGATAGTGTTAGGGTTAGTGATAGGTTTAGAGTTAGTGTTATGGTTAGGGTTAGGGTTAGGTTTAGGGTTAGTGTTAGTTTCAGGTTAGTGTTAGGGTTAGGGTAAGGATTAGGGTTAGTTTTATAGGTAGGGTTGGATTTAGGGTTAGGGTTATTGTTAGGTTTAGTGTTAGATTTAGGGTTAGGATTTAAGTTAAGGTTTGGTTTAGGGTTAGTGTTAGTGTTAGTTTCAGGCTTATGGTTAGTGTTAGCCTAAGGGTATGCTTAGGGTTAGGGTTAGGATTAGTGTTGAGTTTAGGGTAAGGATTAGGGTTAATTTTATACTTACGGTTGCATTTAGGGTTAGGGTTAGTGTTAGGTTTAGTGTTAGGGTTAGGGTTAGGGTTTAAGTTAAGTTTAGGTTTAGGGTTAGTGTTAGGGTTACAGATAGGATTAGGGTTAGATTTAGGTTTAGGGTTAGGTTTAGTGTTGGTGTTAGGTTAAGGGTTAGGGTTAGTGTTAGGGTTAGGGTTAGTGTTAGCTTTAAGGGTAGGATCAGTGTTAGGGTTAGGGTTACTGTTAGTGTTAGGGTTAGGCTTAGTGTTAGGGTTAGTTTTAGGGTTAGATTACGGTTGACAGGGTGTTAGGTTTAGTATTAGTGTTTATGTTAGGGTTAGTGTTAGGGTTATGGTTAGGTTTAATATTAGAATTAGGTTTAGGGTTAGTGTTATATTTAGGGTTAGGATTAAGGGGTTAGGGTTAGGGTTAGTGTTAGGGTTAAAGTTATGGTTAGGCTTGGTGTTAAGGTTTGAGTAAGGTTTAGGGTTAGTATTAATGTTGGGTTAAGTTTAGGATTAGTGTTAGGGTGAGCATTAGGTTTAGGTTTCACGTTAAGGATAGGTTTAGCCCTAGGGTTAGGGTTAGTGTTAGGCTTAGTTTTAAGGTAGGGTTAGGTTTAGTTTTCGGGTTACAGATAGGATTAGGTTTAGTGTTAGTGTTAGGTTTATGGTTAGATTAAGGGTTACAGTAAGTGTTAAGTTAGGTTCAGTGGTAGGATAAGGGTTAGTGTTAGTGTTAGGTTTCTGTTAGGGTTAGTGTTAGGGTTATTTTTAGGGTTAGGGTTAGGATTCTGTTAGCGTGAGTGTTAGTGTTAGGGTTAGGGTTTATGTTAGGGATAGTGTTAGGGTTAGGATTAGATTTAGGATTAATGTTAGGCTTAGGATTAATGTTAGGGTTAGGGTTGAAGTTAGTGTTAGGGTTAGTGTTAGGGTTAGGGTAGGGTTAATGTTAGAGTTAGTGTTAGTGTCAGGGTTTGGTTTAGAATTATTGTTAGTGTTAGGGTTAGGTTTAGTGTAGGGTTAAGTTTAGGATTAGTATTAGGGTTAGGATTAGGATTAGTGTTAGGGTTGATATAGGATTAGGTTATGGTAAGTGTTTGGATTAGTGTTAGAGTTAAGGTTAGAGATAGTTTGAGGGTTAGGTTTAGGGTTAGCGTAGTTATGGTTAGGGTTGGGGTTAGGTTTAAGGTTTGTGTTATGGTTAGGATAAGGATTTGTGTTAGGTTTAAATATAGGGTTAGGGTTAGGTTTACGGTTACAATTAGGATTTGAGCTAGAATAAGGGTTATGGTTATGGTTAGGGTTAGCGTAAGGTTAGGTTTAGTGTTAGGTTTAGGGTTAGTGTTAGGGATATGGTAAGAGTTAGTATTAGATTTAAATTAGGGTTAGAGTTAGTGTTAAGGTTAATTTTAGTGTTAGGGTTAGGGTTAGGTTAGGGTAAGTATTTGTGTTATGGTTAGATTTAGGGTTAGGTCTAGGGTTAGGTTTAGGGTTAGAGTTAGGTTTAAATGTAATTTTAGGGTTAGAGTTGGGTTAGGTTTAGGGTTAGGGATAGGTTAGGGTTAGGGTTAAATTAGGGTTATGATTATGGTTAGGTTTAGGGTTTGTGTTAGGGTGAGGGTTAGTATTAGGTTTGGGATTCAGGTTAGGGTTAGGGTGAGGTTTAGAGTTATGGTTAGGATTAGGTTTAGGGTTTGTGTTAGTGTTAGAGTTAGGGTTAAGGTTAGGTGTAGGATTAGGGTTAGTTATAGATAAAAAAAGTATTGGATTTAGGGTAAAGGTTAGAGTTAGTGTTAGTGTTAGGATTACGATTATTGTTAGGATTAGTGTTAAGATTAGAGTTAGTGTAAGTGTTAGTGTTAGGTTTATGGTTAGAGTTAGGTTTAGGATTAGTGCTAGGGTTAGATTTACATTTAGGGTTAGGGTTAGGGTTAGTTTTCAGGTTATGGTTACTGTAAGGTTTACGGTTAGGGTTTGGGTTAGGGTTAGGTTTAGTGTTAGGTTTAGGGTTATGGTTAGGGTAAGTTTTAGGGAGTGTGTTATGGTTAGGGTTACGGTTAAGATTAGGATTAGGGTTATTGTTAGAATTAGAGTTAGTGTTAGTGTTAGGGTTAGGGTTAGGTTTAGTTGTAGGGTTAAATTCTATGTTAGGTTTAGGATTAGGATTAATGTTAGGGATACGTTTATGGTTAGAATTAGGGTTAGGGTTAGAGTTAGTGTTAGTGTTTGTGTTTGCATTAGGGTTAGTGTTAGAGAGAGGGTTATGGTTAGTGTTATGGTTAGTGTTAGAATTAGGGTTATGGTTAGGATTCATATTAGGGTTAGATTTAGTGTTACGGCTAAGATTAGGGTTAGGGTGAGTGTTAGGGTTAGGTTTAAGGTTGCGGTTAGGGTTAGTGTTAGGTTTAGTCTTATGGTAAGATTTAATATTAGAATTAGTTTTCAGGTTAGGTATAGAATTAGTGTTAAGGTTAGGGTTAGGGTTTGTGTTAGGGTTAGGGTTAGGGTTACGGTTAGGGTTAGAATTAGGGTTAGTGTCAGTGTTAGGGTTATGTTTACAGGGTTAGGGTAAAGGGTAGTGTTAGTGTTGGTGTTAGGGTAAGGGTTGGGTTAGGATTAGTTTTAGAGTTATGGTAGGAGTTAGGGTTAGGGTTAGTGTTAGGTTTCGTTAGCATTAGGGTTACTGTTAGGGTTAGGGTTAGGTTTAGGGTTAATGATAGGTTCAGGTTTATGGTTAGGGTTAGGGTTACTCATAGGTTAGGATTGGGGTTAGGGTTAATGTTAGTGTTATGGTTTGGGTTAGGGTTAATGTTAGTGTTAGTGTTAGGGTCAGTGTTAGGGTTATGGTTAAGTTAGGGTTAGTGTTATGGTTTGGGTTACGGTTAGTGTTAGGTTTAGGGTTAGGGTTAGGGTGAGTGTTAGTGTTAGTGTCAGGATTAGGTTTATTTTTAGCGTTAGGTTTCAGATTAGGGGTAGGTTTAGGTTTAGTGTTAGTATTAGCGTTAAGGTTAGTATTAGTGTTAGTATTAGGGTTAGTGTTAGGAACAGGATTAGGGTTAGTGTTAGGGTTAGGGTTAGGTTTATTGTTAGGGTTAGGGTTTGGGTTCGGATTAGGGGTAGCATTAGGGTTAGGTGTAGGTTTAATGTTAGGGTTGGGGTAAGGGTTGGGGTTATGGTTCATGTTTCGATTAGGGTTATGGATAGGGTTAGGTTTAGTGTTAGAGTTAGTGTTAGGATTAGGGTTTTTGTTTGGGTTAGTGTGAGAGTTAGGGAAAGGTTTAGGTTTAGGGATAGGTATAGCGTTAGTTTTAGTGTTAGGGTTAGTTTTAGGATTATGGTTAGTGTTAGGTTTAGCATTTAAGATTAGGTTTAGGGTTAGTGTTAGAGTTAGTGTAAGGGTTTTCTTAGGGTTAGGGTTAGTGTTAGGGTTAGGGTTACAGTTAGAATTAAGATGAGGTTTATGTGTAGTGTTAGGATTAGTGCTAGGATTATGGTTAGGGTTAGGGTTCATGTTAGGCTTAGGGTTATTGTAATTTAGGGTTAGGGATAGGGTTAGTGTTAGGGTTACAATTAGGATTAAGGTTAGGTTTAGGGTTAGTTTTATTGTTAGGTTTTGCATTAGGTTTAGTGTTAGGGTTAGCGTTTTAATTAGAGTTAGTGTAATGTTACGGATAGGTAAGGGTTAGTGTTCGTGTTATTGTTAGGGTTAGAGTTAGGGTTAGTGTTATTATTGTTAGGGTTAGAATTATGGTTAATCTTAGTGTTAGCATCAGAGTTAGGGTTAGTGTTAGGGTTAGTGTTAGATTTATGGATATGGTAAGTGTTAGTGTTAGTGTTAGAGTTAGAGTTAGGGATAATATTAGGGTTAGGGATATTTTTAAGGTTAGTATTAGGATTATGATTAGGGTTAGAGTTGGTGTTACTGTTAGGGTTAGGGTTAGGGTTAGTGTTAGGGTTAGTGTTAGATTTAGGGATAGGGTAAGTGTTATTGTTAATGTTAGAGTTAGAGTTAGAGATAATGTTAGGGTTAGGGATTTTTAAGGTTAGTGTTAGGATTATGATTAGGGTTAGGGTTGGTGTTAATGTTACAGTTAGGGTTAGGGTTAGGGTTAGGGTTAGTGTTAGGGTTAGTGTTAGATTTAGGGACAGGGCAAGTTTTAGTGTTAGTGTTAGAGTTAGGGATAATTTTAGGGTTAGGGATATTTTTAAGGTTAATGTTAAGATTACGATTAGGGTTAGGTTTGGTGTTACTGTTTGGGTTAGGGTTAGGGTTAGGATTAGTGTTAGGGTTAGGGATAGGATTAGGTTTAGCAGTAGGATTAAGGTTAGTTTTAGCGTTAGGTTTAGTGTAAGGGTAAAGATTAGGGTTAATGTCAGGTTTAGTTTAAGAGTTAGGGTTAGGGTTAGTGTTAGTGTTAAGGTTAGTGTTAGGGGTAGGGTTAGGATTTGTGTTATGTTTAAAGTTAGGTTAAGGGGTTGTATTAGGGTTAGGTTAAGTGTTTGGGTTAGGTTTATGTACAGGATTAGGTTTAGATTTAGGGTTACGGTTTGGTTTAGTGTTAGTGTAAAGGTTAGGATTAGGGTTAGGATTAGGGTTTGTGTTAGGTTTAGAGTTAGGTTTCGTGGTTGTGATAGGATTAGGTTTAGGGTTAGGGTTAGGGTTATGAATAGCATTAAGTTTAGTTTTAGGGTTAGGGTTAGTTTTAGGTTAAGGGTTAGGTTTAGGTTTAGGGTTAGTGATAGTGTTAGGGGTTAGGTTTTGTGTTAGGATCCAGGTTAGGGTTAGTGTTAGTGTTAGTGATAGGGTTAGGTGTAGGGTTAGTGTTAGGTAAGATTTAGTGTTAGGGTTAGGTTACGTTTATGGTTATGGTTTGGGTTAGTGTTTGTTTTAGGGTTAGGGTTAGGGTTACAGTTAGGGTTAGGGTTAGAGTTAGGATTAGGGTTAGAATTAGGCTTAGGGTAAATGTTAGGTTTAGGATTAGGGTTAGGTTTAGGGTAAGTTTTATAGTTAAGTATAGGGTTAGGGTTTGTTTTAGGGTTAGTGTTAGTGTTAGGTTCAGTGTTTTTATTAGGTTTATGCTTAGGGTTAGGGTTTGTGTTAGGGTTAAGATTAGAGTTAGGGTTAGGATTAGGGTTAGTGTTAGGGTTACGGTTAGTGTTAGGGTTAGGGTTAGTGTTAGGTTTAGGGTTAGGTTTAAGCTTAGGGTTAGAAATTAGGTTAGGATTAGTGTTAGGGATAGGACTAGGTTTTGGTTTAGCTTTAGTGTTAGTGTTAGGTTTAGGGGTAGGGATATTTTTAGGATTAGGCATAGGGTTAGGTTTAGGACTAGGGTTAGGTGTAGGGTTAGTGTTATTGTTAGGGTTAGGATTAGTGTTAGGGTTCGTTTTAGAGTTAGGATAATGGTTATGGTTAGGGTTATGTTTGGGGTTAGGGTTAGGGTTAGGGTTTGGATTAGGATTAGGGTTAGTTTTAGAGTTAGGTTAAGGTTTAGAGTTAGTGTTAATATTAGTGTTAGGTTCAGATATATGTTTTGTGTTAAGGTAAGGGTTAGGTTTAAGGTTTCTGTTAGGGTTAGTGATAGGGTTAGGTTTAGAGTTATAGTTAGGATTAGAGTTAGAATGAGGCTTAGGATTATGTTTAGGGTTAGTTTTAGTGTTACAGGTAGGATAGGGTTAGTGTTAGTGTTACAGTTAGGGTTAGGGTTATAGTTAGGGTTAGGGTTTTTGATATGTTTAGATTTAGTGTGAGGATTAGGGTTAGAGTTAGGTTTAGTGTAGGTGTTTTTGTTAGTGTTAGGGTTAAAGTTAGGGATAGTGTTAAGGTTAGGGATATGTTTAGGGTTACTTTTATGGTTAGAGTTTGGGCTAGAATTAATGTTATGGTAGGGTTAGGGTTTGGTTAATGTTAGGGTTAGAGTTAGGGTTAGGGTTAAGGTTAGTTTTGGGGTTAGGTTTAAGTTTAGGGTTACTTTTAGAATTAGCAAGAGCATTAGAAATATGGTTAGTGTTAGGGTAAGAATTATAGTTTGTGTTAGGATAAGGTTTAGATTTAGGTTTTCTGTAAGGGTTAAGGTTAAAAGATAGGTTTAGTGTTAGGGTTAGGTTTAGCGTTAGTGTCACTTAAGGTTATGGTTAAATTTACGATTAGTGTTTGGGTTAGTTTTATACATAGATTTAGGATTAGTGTTAGGGTTAGAGTTAGGGTTTGTGTTACACTTAAGGTTATGGTTATTAAGAGGGTTAGAGTGAGGTGTAGGGTTAAGGTTAGTTTTACGGTACAGGTAGGATAGGTATAGTGTTAGGGTTAGCGCTAGTGTTACTGTTAGTGTTAGGGTTAGGCTTAGGACAGCGTTGGTGTTGGGGTTAGGGTTAGTGTTAGATTAGGTTTAGGGTTAGTGTTACGGTTAGTGTTTGTGTTAGGGTTAGGGTTACAGTTAGGTAAGGGTTATGGTTAGTGTTAGGTTATGGTTAGGGTTATGTTTTGCTATACAGATTGTGTTAGGTTTATGTTTAGGATTAGGGTTAGGGTAACATTATGTTTATGGTTAGGGTTAGGGTTAGGATTAGGATAGAATTAGGGTTACTGTTAGGGTTAGGGTTAGGGTTAGGTTTAGTTTTACTGTTATGATTAAGGTTAGGGTTAGGTTTAGTGTTAGTGTTATGTTTAGAGTTAGGGTGTGTGTTAGGTTTACAGTTATGCTTAGGATTCTTGTTAGGTTTAGGGTTAGGGTTAGTGTTAGAGTAAGGTTTAGGGTTATGGTTAGATTTAGGATTAGGTTTGGGGTTTGTGTTAGGCTTAGATTTAGGGTCACTCTAGGGATAGAGTTAGGGTTAGTGTTATTGTTAGGGTTAGGTTTACAGTGAGGCTTAGGATTACTCTTAGGTTAGCGTTATGGTTAGGGTTAGAGTAAGGTTTAGAGTTAGGTTTAGGGTTATTGTTAGGATTAGGTTTAGGTTTAGGATTAGGGTTAGTGTTTGAGTTAAAGTTACTGTTAGGGTTAGGGTTTGTATTAGGGTTAGTTTTAGGTTTTGTGTTAGGGTTAGGTTTAGTGTTAGTGTTAGGGCTAGGGCTAAGGTTAGTGTTAGTGTTAGGGTTAGGGTTAGGGTTAATGTTAGAGTTATTGTTAGGGTTAGGTAGGGTTGGGTTTTGATTTAGTGATAGATTTAGGGTTAGTGTTAATGATATGTTAGGGATAGGATTAGAGTTAGAGTTAGGGATAGGGTTAGGATTAGGGTTAGGTTTAGGTTTAGGGTTAGGGTTATATTTAGATTAGGTTTAGGGTGAGGGTTAGGGTTAGGGTTAGGTAAGGGTTAAGTTAAGTTATAGGGTAAGGGTTAAAATTAGGATTTGGTTTAGGATTAGGGTTAAGGTTAAAGTTAGTATTAGTTTTAGGGTTAGGGTTAGTGTTAGGGTTAGGGTTTAGTTTATTGTTAAAATTAGTGTTAGTGTAGGTTTAGGGTTGGTTTAGTGTTAGGGTTAGTGTTAGGGTTAGAGTTAGGATTTGTCTTAGGGTTACAATTAGGATTATGCTTAAGCCTCTGGTTACAGTTAGGATTAGAGTGAGGGTTAGGGTTAGGGTTAGTTTAGTGTTAGGCTTCAAGTTAGGGTTAGGGTTAGGGTTAGTGTTAGGGTTAGGATAAGGCTTAGGGTTAGGTTTAGGCTAGGGTTAGGGTTACGGTTAGGGTTCATGTTAGGTTTAAGTTTAGGGTTAGTATCAGCTTTAGGTTTAAAATTAGGGTTAGGGTTAGGGTTAGGGTTATAGTTAAATTTATGGTTAGTGTTAGGATTAGGGTTAGGTTTAGGGTTACTTTACGGTTAGAATTAGGGTGAGGGTTAGAGTTAGGCTTAGGATTAGGGTTATTGTTAGAGTTAGTTGTAGGCTTAGGGTCAGGGTTAGTTTTAGGGTAAGGGTTAGTGTTAGAGTTAAAGTTATGGTTAGTGTTAGGGTTAGTGTTAGGGTAAGGGTTAGGGTTGCTGTTACGGTTAAAGTTAGGGATAGGGTTATGGTTTGTGTCAGGATTAGGGTTAGGGTAAAATTTTGGTTTAGGATTAGGGTTAAGGTAAAAGTTAGTATTAGTTTTAGGGTTAGGTTTAGGTTTAGTGTTAGGGTTAGGGTTTAGTTTAATGTTAACTTTAGGGTTAGAGTTTGTGTTGGGTTTACAGTTAGGAGTATGGTTAGGAATATGATAAAGGTTAGGATTAGGGTTAGATTTAGGTTTAGGGTTCTGGATAGGTTAGGGTTAGGTTTATGTTTAGGGTTATTGTTAGGGTTAGCATAAGGGTTAGGATTAAGATTAGTGTTAGTGTTAGGGTTGTGATTTGGGTTATATTAGGTTTAGGGTTAAATTTATGGTTCATGTGAGGATTAATTTTAGGGTTCATGTAAGATTTAGGTTTAGGATTAGGGTTCGTGTTAGGGTTAGTTTTATTGTTAAGTTTAGGGTTAGGGTTATATTTAATATTAGTGTTAGGTTTAGGATTAGTATTAGTGTTAGGGTTAGGGTTAGGTTTAGAGTTATGGTTAGGGTTAGGTTAGGGTTAGGGTATGGTTAGGGTTAGTGTTAAGGTTAGGGTAAGGGTTTGGATTAATATTAGTGTTAGGGTTAGACTTATGATTCGTGTTAGGATTAAGGTTAGGGTTTGTGAAAGGTTCGGGTTTAGGTTAAGAATAGGGTTAGGGTTAGTGTTAGGGTTAGGTTTTGGGTTAGGATTATATTTAGTGTTAGACTTAGGGTTAGAGTTAGGGTTAGGATTAGGGTTCGGGTTATGTTATGGTTAAAATTAGGGTTAGCGTTAGGTTTAGTGTTTGGGTTAGGGTTCGTGTTAGGATTAGTGTTAGGTTTAGGGTGAGACTTAGGGTTAGTGTCAGGGTGATGGTTAGTTTTAAGGTTAGAATTAGGGTTGTGGTTAGGGTTATGGTTAGTGTTAGGTTAAAGTTAGAGTTTAGTTTAGGGTTAGTGTTCGGGTTATAGTTAGGGTTACTGTTAGGGTTGTGTTTGTGTTAGGATTAGGGTAAGGGTTCATGTTAGGGATAGGGTTAGAATTAGTGTTAGGTTTTGGTTTAGGATGAGGGTTAGAGTTAGGATTAGGGTTAATGTTAGTGTTAGGTTATAATTAGAATTAGGGTTAGGGTTAGGTTCAGGGTTAAGGTTAGGTTTAGGATTATGTTTACTGCTTGTGTTAGGGTTAGGTTAGGGTTAGGGTTAGGGTTAGGTTTAGTGTTAAGGATAGTTAGGGTTAGGGTTAGCATTAGTGTTTGGGTTTGGGTTATAGTTAGGTTTAGGTTAATGTTAGTGTTTGAATTAGGGTTAGTATTTGGTTTAGCATTAGGGTTAGGGAGCAGGTTAGGTTCATGTTTCGGGTGAGGGTTAGGTAAGGTTTAGGTTTAGGGTTAGGTTAGGTTTAGGGTTTTGGTTTGGGTAAGGTTTGGGTTAGAATTAGGGTTAGGTTTAGGGTTAGGGTAACATTAGGATAATGGTTAGGGTTAGGGTGAGGGTTAGGGTTAGGATTCGGTTAAATTTAGGGTTAGGGTTAGGTTAGTGTTAGTATTAAGATTAGGTTTAGTGTTAGTGTTTGGGTTTGGGTTATAGTTAGATTTAGGTTAATGTTAGTGTTTGAATTAGGGTTAGTATTTGGTTTAGCATTAGGGTTAGGGAGCAGGTTAGGTTCAGGGTTCGGGTGAGGGTTAGGTAAGTGTTAGGTTTAGGGTTAGGTTAGGTTTAGGGTTTTGGTTTGGGTTAGGGTTTGTGTTAGAATTAGGGTTAGGGTTAGGGTTAGGGTAAAATTAGGATAAGGTTTAGGGTTAGGGTGAGGGTTAGGGTTAGGATTCGGTTAAATTTAGGGTTAGGGTTAGGGTTAGTGTTAGTGTGAAGGTTAGGGTTAGTGTTAGTGTTTGAGTTTGGGTTATAGTTAGATTTAAGTTAATGTTAGTGTTTGAATTAGGGTTAGTATTTGGTTTAGCATGAGGGTTAGGGAGCGGATTAGGTTTAGGGTTCAGGTGAGGCTTAGGGTTAGGATTAGGGAAGGGTTAGGTTTAGTGTTAGGTTAGATTTAGGGTTTTCGTTTCTGTTAGGGTTTGTGTTAGAATTAGGTTAGGGTTAGGGTAACATTAGGGTTAGGGTAAGGGAATTCGCATAAAATCTCTCCTAGGCTTGCCGGGAGAGGGAGTATCAAGCTGAGCCTCCATACAGGCTAGGGGGAAACCAGAGACACCTGACCTCCAACCCCTCCTCCCAGTAGCAGCCAAAAGGAAACCTGGCTAGCCAGCGCTGGGGGAGGGGCAAGCAGAAAAAATCAAAGTGATAGAGTGCCAGGGATCCCAGCAGCCTGCAGCAGGGCCCGGAGAGCCAGGCCAACTGATTCGCGTGGCCTGCCCTGCGGCTACAGAAGGCGTGGCGCCTCAGTGAAGCCATTAATTGGCAAGCAGGGAGGTTAGGGAAGGCCATTAGGTGGAATCCCACCAGCCAAGCCCACACGGACCCTTGGGCCGAGCACGGGTTCTCAGAAGGGGAAGGAAGCGGTACAGTCCCATCCCCCACAGCGGACACTCCGCCGAGGCAGTCAGCGGCCACCATCCGGGAAAGCTGAAGGATACACCGCCACTCTCCTTCAGAGTGCAACATCAAAACAGCGGACACTCCATCCAGGCAGTCAGTGGCCACCATCCGGGAAAGCTGAAGAATACACCACCACTCTCCAACAGCTTGCAACATCAAAACAGCCAGCAGCAGGACCCCGGAGATCCAGGCCAACTGATTCGCGCGGCCTGCCCCGCAGCTACAGAAGGCGTGGCGCCTCAGAGAAGCCATTAATTAGCAAGCAGGGAGGTTAGGGACTGCCATTAGGTGGAATCCCGCCAGCCAAGCCCACCGCCCACGCCCGGAACAGGCCCAGCGATCTGCCAGCATTGTAGTCACGACACCCCAATTGGAATAGGGACAGAGCAGAGCCGCCTTCCACTCCCGGAACAGGCCCAGAGAGCCGCCAGCGTGGTAGAAACGTCACCCCAATTGGAGTAGGGGCACAGCCGCCGCCTGCACCTGCAAGGGAGAATTTTCAAGTATACAAGAGCAACATAAATAAATAGGGGGTAAATTTCAAAACACAACAGTTGCACCAAGCAGAAAGAAACGCGAGCAGTATGAAAAGACAAGGAAAGAAAGGACCACAAGCAATGCAGGTCAACTCAACTTTAGAAGAGGTAATAGCTGCAACAGATGGAATATCAGATAAAGAGTTCAGGATATATATGCTTCAGATGATCTGGAGTCTCAAGGAAGACATGAGACAGCAAAATCAGACAATGAAAGATCACATTGACAAACAAATCCAGGAAGTAAAAGATCAATTTCACAGGGAGATAGAGGTAATAAAAAACAAACAAATTGAAATTCTAGAAATGCAGGAAACAATAAACCAACTTAAAAACTCAATTGAGAATACTACCAGCAGAGTAGATCACTTAGAAGAGAGAACATCAGACAATGAAGACAAAGTATTTCAACTGGAAAAGAACATAGACAGCTCAGCAAGTCTGCTAAGAAACCATGAGCAGAACATCCAAGAATTATGGGACAATATCAAAAGACCAAATTTAAGAGTCATTGGGGTACAGGAAGGCACAGAGCTCCATTCCAAAGGAATAAACAGTCTATTCAGTGAAATAATACGAGAAAACTTCCCAGATGAAGATTGAGACAGAATCCCAAATCCTAGAAGCCTACAGGACGCCGAATGTGCAAAATCATAAGAGATCCACACCTAGACACATTATAATGAAGATGTCCAACATACAGAATAAGGAGAGAATTTTAAAAGCTGCAAGAGAAAGAAAGCAGATTACATTTAGGGGTAAACCAATCAGGATAACAGCTGATCTCTCAACACAGACTCTGAAAGCTAGAAGATCCTGGAATAACATATTTCAAACACTGAAAGACAATGGGCTCCAACCAAGAATCGTGTATCCGGCGAAATTAAGCTTCAGGTTAGAAGATGAAATTAAAACCTTCCACAATAAACAAAAGTTAAAAGAATTTGCAGCTAGAAAACCATCTCTTCAAAAAATCCTTGGCAAAACATTACAGGAAGAGGAAATGGAAAACAACATTGAAAACCAACAATGGGAGGTAGGACAGTAAAGGGGGGAAAGTAGTCAAAGAGGATAACAAATCAGGTTTAGTAACATCAATAAACAAATATGGATAGAAGAACAAACCATATCTCAATAATAACCCTAAATGTTAATGGCTTAAACTCACCAATTAAGAGACACAGGCTAGTAGAATGGATCAAAAAACAAGACCCAACAATATGCTGTCTACAGGAGACGCATTTGATAGGAAAAGATATACATAGACTGAAGGAGAAAGGTTGGGAAAAATCATATCACTCATATGGACCGCGGAAACAAGCAGGAGTGTCCATACTCATATCTAATAAAATAGATTTCAAGCCAAAGCTAATCAAAAGGGATATAGAAGGACACTTCATACTGCTCAAGGGAACCATACACCAACAAGACATAACAATCATAAATATATATGCCCCAAATAATGGTGCAGCTGTATTCATCAAGCAAACTCTTCTCAAGTTCAAGAGTCTAATAGACCAACATACAATAATCATGGGAGACTTCAACACACCTCTCTCACCACTGGACAGATCTTCCAAACAAAAGTTAAATAAGGAAACTATAGAACTAAATAACACAATTAACAACCTAGACTTAATTGACATATATAGACTATACCACCCAACATCAAGTAGCTACACTTTTTTCTCAGCAGCACATGGAACCTTCTCAAAAATAGACCATATACTATGTCACAGGGCAACTCTTAGACAATACAAAGGGGTAGAGATAATACCATGCATCTTATCTGATCATAATGGAATGAAACTGAAAATCAATGATAAAAGAAGAAAGGAAAAAGCAAGCATCACCTGGAGAATGAACAATAGGTTGCTGAGTGATCAATGGGTTTTAGAAGACATCAAGGAGGAAATTAAAAAATTCCTAGAGTTAAATGAAAACACAGACACAACATATCGGAATCTATGGGACACATTGAAAGCAGTTCTAAGAGGAAAATTCATTGCTTGGAGTTCATTCCTCAAAAAAAGAAAAAACCAACAAATAAATGATCTCATACTTCATCTCAAAATCCTAGAAAAAGAAGAGCAAAACAACAGCAAAAGAAGTAGAAGGCAAGAAATAATTAAAATCAGAGCTGAAATTAATGAAATTGAAACAAAAGAAACAATTGAAAAAATTGACAAAACTAAAAGCTGGTTCTTTGAAAAAATAAATAAAATTGACAGACCCTTAGCCATGCTAACGAAGAGAAGAAGAGAGAGAACCCAAATTACTAGCATACGGGATGAAAAAGACAATATTACAACAGACACTTCAGAAATACAGAAGATAATCAGAAATTACTTTGAATCCTTATACTCCAATAAAATAGAAGATAGTGAAGGCATAGATAAATTCCTTGAGTCCTATGATCTGCCCAGATTGAGCCAGGAGGATATAGACAACCTAAACAGACCAATAACAATAGAGGAAATAGAAGAAACCATCAAAAGACTACCAACTAAGAAAAGCCCAGGACCGGATGGGTATACAGCAGAGTTTTACAAAACCTTTAAAGAGGAACTAACACCAATACTTTTCAAGCTATTTCAGGAAATAGAAAAAGAGGGAGAACTTCCAAATTCATTCTACGAGGCCAACATCACCCTGATTCCGAAACCAGACAAAGACACATCAAAGAAGGAAAACTACAGACCAATATCTCTAATGAACCTTGACGCAAAAATCCTCAATAAAATTCTGGCGAATCGGATTCAAATACATATCAAAAAAATTATACATCATGATCAAGTAGGATTCATCCCTGGGATGCAAGGCTGGTTTAATATACGGAAATCAATAAATGTTATTCACCACATCAATAGACTTAAAAATAAGAACCATATGATCATCTCAATAGATGCAGAAAAAGCATTCGACAAAGTACAGCATCCCTTTATGTTCAAAACGCTAGAAAAATTAGGGATAACAGGATCATACCTCAACATTGTAAAAGCAATCTATGATAAGCCACAGGCCAGCATCATTCTGAATGGAGAAAAATTGAAGGCATTCCCTCTAAGATCTGGTACAAGACAGGGATGCCCTCTCTCACCACTTCTGTTCAACATAGTCCTCGAAACACTGGCCAGAGCAATTAGACAGTCAAAAGAAATTAAAGGCATAAAAATAGGAAAAGAAGAACTTAAATTATCACTATTTGCAGATGATATGATTCTATACCTAGCAGACCCAAAAGGGTCTACAAAGAAGCTATTAGAGCTAATAAATGAATTCAGCAAAGTGGCAGGATATAAGATCAACACGCATAAATCAAAGGCGTTCCTGTATATGAGCGACAAATCCTCTGAAACGGAAATGAGGACAACTACTCCATTCACAATATCCCCCCAAAAAATAAAATACTTGGGAATCAACCTAACAAAAGAGGTGAAAGATTTATACAATGAAAATTACAGAACCCTAAAGAAAGACATAGAAGAAGACCTTAGAAGATGGAAAAACATACCCTGCTCATGGATAGGCAGAACTAACATCATCAAAATGGCGATATTACCAAAAGTTCTCTATAAGTTCAATGCAATGCCAATCAAAATCCCAACAGCATATCTTGTAGAAATAGATAAAAGAATCATGAAATTCATATGGAATAATAAAAGACCCAGAATAGCAAAAACAATACTAAGCAGGAAGTGTGAATCAGGCAGTATAGCGATACCAGACTTCAAACTATACTACAGAGCAATAGTAACAAAAACAGCATGGTACTGGTACCAAAACAGGCGGGTGGACCAATGGTACAGAATAGAGGACACAGTAACCAATCCACAAAACTACAACTATCTTATTTTTGATAAAGGGGCTAAAAGCATGCAATGGAGGAAGGATAGCATCTTCAACAAATGGTGCTGGGAAAACTGGAAATCCATTTGCACCAAAATGAATCTGAATCCCTATCTCTCGCCGTGCACAAAAGTTAACTCAAAATGGATCAAGGAGCTTGATATTAAATCAGAGACACGGCATCTGATAGAAGAAAAAGTTGGTTATGATCTACACGCTGTGGGATCGGGCTCCAAATTCCTCAATAGGACACCCATAGCGCTAGAGTTAACAAATAGAATCAACAAATGGGACTTACTCAAACTAAAAAGTTTTTTCTCAGCAAAAGAAACAATAAGAGAGATAAACAGGGAGCCTACATCCTGGGAACAAATCTTTACTCCACACACTTCAGATAGAGCCCTAATAACCAGAATATACAAAGAACTCAAAAAATTAGACAATAAGATAACAAATAACCCAATCAATAAATGGGCCAAGGACCTGAACAGACACTTCTCAGAGGAGGACATACAATCAATCAACAAGTACATCAAAAAATGCTCACCATCGCTAGCAGTCAGAGAAATGCAAATCAAAACTACCCTAAGATACCATCTCACTCCAGTAAGACTGGCAGCCATTAGGAAGTCAAACAACAATAAGTGCTGGAGAGGATGCAGGGAAAAGGGCACTCTTGTTCATTGCTGGTGGGACTGCAAATTGGTGCAGCCAATTTGGAAATCAGTATGGAGATTTCTCGGAAAGCTGGGAATGGAACCACCATTTGACCCAGCTATTCCCCTTCTCGGTCTATTTCCTAAAGCCCTAACAAGAGCATGCTACAGGGACACTGCTACATCGATGTTCATAGCAGCTCAATTCACGATAGCAAGACTGTGGAACCAGCCTAGATGCCCTTCAATAGATGAATGGATAAAAAAAATGTGGCATTTATACACTATGGAGTATTACTCTGCATTAAAAAAATGACAAAATTATAGAATTTGGAGGGAAATGGATGGCATTAGAGCAGATTATGCTAAGTGAAGCTAGTCAATCTTTAAAAAACAAATACCAAATGACTCCTTTGATATAAGGGGTGTAAACAAGGACAGGGTAGGGACGAAGAGCTTGAGAAGAATATTTACAGTAAACAGGGATGAGAGGTGGGAGGGAAAGGGAGTGAGAAGGGAAATTGCATGGAAATGGAAGGCGATCCTCAGGGTTATACAAAATGTCATATAAGAGGTAAGGAGGGGTAAGTCAAGAGAATACAAATGGAAGACATGATTTACAGTAGAAGGGGTAGAGAGAGAAAAGGGGAGGGGAGGGGAGGGGAGGGGAGGGGGGATAGTAGACAATAGGACAGACAGCAGAATACATCAGACACTAGAAAGGCAATATGTCAATCAATGGAAGGGTAACTGATGTGATACAGCAATTTGTATACGGGGTAAAAGCGGGAGTTCATAATCCACTTGAATCAAACCGTGTAATATGATGTATTAAGAACTATGTAATGTTATGAACGACCAATAAAAAAAAAAAGAATTAGGGTTAGGGTAAGGAATATGTAAGGTTTAGGGTTAGGGTTAGGGTTTGGGTTAGGGTTTTTCTTAGTGTTAGGATTAGGTTTACATCAGGGTTAGGGTTAGAGGTTAGGGTTAGGGTTGGGTTAGTGTTAGGGTTAGGGTCTGTTATAGGTTTATGTTTAATATTAGATTATGGTTACGTTTAGGGTTAGAGTTACAGTTAGGGTATGTGTTAGTTTAAGGGTTAGGGTTAGGTTTGTGGTTAGTGTAAGGTTAGGGTGAGGGTTAGGTTAGGGTTTGAGTTAGGGTTAGGGTTCCAGTTTGGGATAGGTTAGGGTTATTTTGGGGGTTAGGATTAGGGTTAGGGTTAGTGTCATGATTAGGGTTAGATTAGGGTTAAGCTTAGGGTTAGTTTTAGGATTACATTTAGGGTTATGGTTAGGGTTAGTTTTGGGGTTAGAATTAGAGTTAGAATTCGGGTTATGTTTAGTGTTAACTTTAGGGTTAGGGTTAGGGTTCTTCTTAGGGTTAGGGATAGGTTTAGGGTTAGGGTTAGGTTTAGGGTTAAGGTTAGGATTAGGGTTAGGGTTAGTGTTAGGGTTACTATTAGGGTTAGAGTTATGATATGTGTTAGGGTAAGTGTTATGGTTAGGGATTGTGTTAGGTTTAAATTTAGATTTAGGTTTGGGGTTATGGTTAATAAGAGGTTTAAAGTGAGGCATAGGCATAGGGTTAGGGTTAATTTTATTGTTATGAGTAGGTTAGGGTTAGTGTTAGTGTTAAGGTTAGGGTTAGGGTTAGTGTTAGGTGTAAGGTGAGGGTTAGGGATAGGGTTAGTGTTAGGTTTAGGGTTAGAGTTAGGGTTAGGCTTAGGTTTATTGATAAGAATAGTGTTGGGGTTAGGATTAGTGTTAGGATTAGGGTTAAGTTTAGTGCTAGGTTCAGTGTTAGGGTTAGGGTTAGGGTTAAAGTTAGAAACGATTAGGGTTAGTATTATCTTAGGGTTAAGGTTACATTTTGCATTTGGGTTTCTGTTAGGTTATGGTTAATGTTAGTGTGAGGGTTACTTTAGGTTTAGGGTTACAGTTAGTGTTAGGGTTAGAAATGGGTTTAAGGTTTGTGTTTGGGTTAGGTTTATGGTTAGGGTTAGGCTTATGGTTAGTGTTTGGGTTAAGTTTAGGGTTAGGTTTAGTGTTAGTGTTAGGGATAATATTAGGGTTAGTGTTTTCCTTAGATTTAGTGTTAAGGTTTTTCTTACCATTAGGTTTAGGATTAGGGTATGGTTAGTGTTAGCAATAGGGTTAGGGTTAGTATTAGGGATAGTGTAAGGGTTTGGGTTAGTGTTAGGTTTTGGTTAGGGTAAGGTTTCAATTATGGTTAGAATTAGGGTTTATGTTACAGTTAGGGTTAGGGTTAGGGTTAGGGTTGGGTTTAGAATTATGGTTAGGATTAGGGTTAGGGTTAGTGTTAGATTTAGGGTTAGGTTAAATTTTGGGGTTAGGGTTAGAATTAGGCTTAGAGTAAATTTTAGGGTTAGGATTAGTGTTATGTTTACAATTAGTGTCAGTTTTAGTGTTAGTGATAAGTTTAGGGTTAGGGTTAGGGTTAGTGTTAGGTTTAGGGTTAGGGTTTATATTGGTGTTATAGTTACTCTTATTGTTTTGTTGGGGTTTTGTTCGGGTTAGGGTTATTTTTATGTTCAGGGTTACAGTTAAAATTAGGATTAGGTTTTGGTTAGTTTTAGGGTTAGTGTTGGGGTTAGGTTTAGGATTAGGTTTAGTTTTAGGGTTAGAGTTAGGTAAGGATTAGGATTAGGGTTAGGTTTAGCGTTAGTGTTTGGGTTAGGGTTAAGTTTAAGATTACTGTTTGTGTTAGGGTTAGGGTTAGGGTTCATGTTAGAGTAAGCATTCGTGTTAGGTTTATGTTTAGTGTTAGATTTAAAGTTAGGGTTAGTGTTAGGGTTAGGGTTATTGTTAGTGTTTGAATTAGGCTTATATTTAGCTTCAGGGTTACTGTTAGTGTTAGGGTTAGGGTTATTGTTAGTGTTTGAATTAGGATTATAGTTAGCTTCAGGGTTACTGTTAGTGTTAGGGTTAGTTATAGGCTTAGGGTTAGGTTGAGGGTGAGGGTTAGGGTTAGGGTTACAGTTAGGGTTAGGGTTAGGGTTAGGATTCGGGTTAGGTTTACTGTTAGTGTTTGTGTTAGGAATAGTGTTAGGGTTAGTTTTAGGGTTAGGGTCAGGTTTGGGTTAGGGTTAGTGTTAGGGTTATGGTTAGGTTTAAGCTTAGGGTTAGGGTTACGAATAGTGTTATATTTAGGGTTAGGTTTAAGGATAGGGTTAGTGTTAGGGTTAGCATTAGGTTTAGCTTTAGGGTTAGTGTTAGGGTTAGCATTAGACTTAGGGTTATGGTTTGTTTTAGGTTTAGTTTTAAGGTTATGGTTAGTGTTAGTGTTAACCCTATGATTAGGGTTAGGTTTGGTATTAGCGTTAGGTTTCTTGTTAGGTTTATGTTTAGGTTTATTGTTCAGCTTAGGGTAAAGTTTAGGGTTAGGTTTACTATTAGATTTAGGTTTAGGGTTATGGTTAGTGTTAGGGTTAGGAATTGGGTTAAAGTTAGGGTTAGGGTTAGTGTTAGTGTTAGGGTTTGTGAGAGGTTTAGGGTCAGTGTTAGGGTTAAGGATACATTTAGGATTAGGGTTAGGGTTAGGATTAGTGTTAGGGTTAGTGTTAGGTTTAGGGTTAGTTTTAGTGTTAGGTTTAGGGTTAGGGATTGAGTTAGGGATAAGGTTAGGGTTAGTGTTAGTGTTAGGGTTACGGTTAGGAATAGGTTTAATGTTAGGATTAGTGCTAGTGTTCGGGTTTGCATTAGAGTTAGTGTTAGTGTTTGGGTTAGTGTTAGGGTTAGGATTAGTGTTATTGATTATGTTAGGGTTAGAGTTAGGGTTACATTTAGGGTTAGTGTTAGGGATAGGGTTCCGGTTCATCTTAGGGTTACTTTTAGGTTTAGTGTTAGTGTTAGGTTTAAGGTTAGTGTTAGGGTTAGTTTTAGGGTTAGGGTTATAGTTAGGGTTCGGGTTAGGGTTAGTGTTGGTTCAGGAAAGGGTTTAGGGTAAGTGTTAGTGTTAGGTTTAGGTTTTGGTTTAGTGTAACAAATAGGGGGATCAGGTTAAGCTTAGGGTTAGTGTTAGATTTAGGGTTACAGTTAGGGTTAGTGTTATGGTAAGGTTTAGGAGTTGGGTTAAGTGTAAGGTTTAGTTTAAGAGTTAGGTTTAGTGTTAGGGTTAGATTTAGAGTTAGGTTTAGGGTTAGTGTTAGTGTTAGGGGAAGGTTTAATATTAGGGTTAGGGTAAGTGTTAGGGTTACTTTAAAAGTTAGGTTTAGGTTTAGTTTTAGGGTAAGTGTTAGGGTTAAGTTTAGGGTAAGGGGTTGTTTTAGGGTTAGTTTTAGGGTTAGGGTTGGGGTTTTGGATAGGAATAGGGTTAGAATTAGGGTTAGGTTAGGGTTAGTGTAAGTGTTAGGGTTATGGTTAGGGTTACTTTTAGTGTTAGGTTTAGGGTTAGGGTTATATTTAAGTTTAGGGTCAGTGATAGGCATAGAATTGGAGTTAGAGTTAGTGTTAGGGTTAGTGTTAGGTTAGGATTGGGATCACGGTTAGGATTAGCATTAGGGTTATGGTTAGGGTTAGTGTTAGGGTTAAGGTTATGGTTAGGGTTTGTGTTAGGGTTTGAGTTAGGTTTAGGTGTTAGTGTTAGGGTTGGGTTCGGTTTAGGGTTAGTGTTAGGGTAAGCATTAGGTTTAGGTTTAGGTTTAGGGTTAGGGTTAGCCTTAGGTTTAGGTTTGGGGTTAGGGTTAGCCTTAGGTTTAGGTTTAGTGTTAGGGTTAGTGTTAAGGTTAGGGTTAAGGTTGGGTTCTGGTTCTGGTTAGTGTTAGTGTTAGGGTTAGGGTTGGGTTTATGGTTAGGTTTAAGGTTACAGTAAGTGTTAGATTAGGTTTAGAGGTAGGTTAAGGTTTAGGGTTAGGGTTAGTGTTAGTTTTAGGTTTGTGTTAGGGTTAATGTGAGGGTTATTGTTAGGGTTAGGGTTAGGATTGGTTAGGGTTAGTGTTAGTGTTAGGGGTAGGGTTTTTCTTAGGGTTAGTATTAGGGTTAGGATTAGATTTAAGCTTAGTGTTTGTTTTAGAAATAGGGCTAGGGTTCGTGTTAGGGTTAGAATTAGGGTTAGTTTTAGTGTTAGGGTTAGGAGTAGGTTTTGCAATAGTGTTAGGGTTAGGTATAGGCTTATGGTTCATGTTAGGTTTAGGGTTAGGGTGAGGGTTAGTGTTATGTTTAGGGTTATGTTTAGGGATAGGGTTAGTGTTAGGGTTAGCCTTAGGATTAGGTTTAGGTTTTGTGTTAGGGTTAGCATTATGGTTAGGTTTAGGGTTAGTTTTAATGATAGTGTTAGGATTAGGTTTAGTGTTAGGGTTTGGGTTATGGTTAGGTTTAGGTTCAATGTTAGGGTTAGTTTTATGGTTAGGGTTAGTGTTGGTGTTAGGATTAGGGTAAGACTTAGGGTTAGGTTAAAAATTAGGGTTAGGTTTAGTGTTAGGGTTAGGGTTAAAGTTTGTATTAGGGTTAGGGTTATGTTTAGTGTTAGTGTTTGGATTACCTTTAGGATTAGAGTTAGTGTTGGGTTTGCATTAGGGTTAGTGTTACAGTTAGGGTTAGGGTTGGTGTTAGGTTTAGGGTTATTGTTAGGTTTAAAATTAGTGGTAGTTTTAGGATTAGGATTAAGGTTAGCGTTAGTGTTATGGTTAGGGTTAAGGTTCGTCATAGTGTTAGGGTTAGAGTTAGGATTAATGTTAGGGTTAAGGTTAGGGTTAGTATTAGGGTTAGGGTTAGGGTTAGGTTTAGGTATAGTGTTAGGTATAGGAATATGTTTAGGGTTAGTTTTATGGTTAGTGTTAGGTTTAGGGTTAGTGTTATGGTTACGGTTATGGTAAGTGCTAGGGTTTGGGGTAGGTTTAGTGTCAGAGTACAGGTTGGGGTTAGGTTTAGTGTTAGGGTTAGGGTTAGGGTTTGAGTTAGGGTTTGGTTGTGTTTAGGGTTAGGGCTAGGGTTACGGTTAGAATTAGGTTTTGAGTTAGTGATAGTGTTAGTGTTAAACTTTTTTTTAGAGTTAGTGTTAGGGGTAGTTTTAGGATGAGGTTAATGGTTATGGTTAGTTTTGGGGTTAGGGTTAGAAATAATTTTAGGGTTAGGGTTATGTCTACGGTTAGGGTAAGTTTTAGGGTTAGGGTTAGGATTCATGTTAGGGTTAGGGTTAGCGTGAGTGTTAGGGTTAGGTTTAGGATTAGGTGTGGTGTTTTTGTTTGAGTTAGTGTTAGGGTTAGTATTAAGGATAGTGTTAGGGTTAGTGATAGGTTTAGAGTTAGAATTAGAGTTAGGGTTATGTTTAGTTTGGGTTAGAGTTAGGTTTAAGGTTATGGCTAGTGTTAGTCTAAGGGTTAGAGATAGGTTTAGGGTTAGGATTAGGATTAGGGTTAGTTTTAAAGTTAAGGTTGGGTTTGGAGTTAGATTTAGTGTTATGATTAGAGTTAGGGTTTTTTTTAGAGTAAGGGTTAGGAATTGAGGTTAAGTTTAGGGTTAGTGTTAGGGTCACAGATTGGATTAGGGTTAGATTTAGGGCTTTTGTTAGGGTTAGGTTTTGTGTTTGTGTTAGGGTTAGGGTTAGTGTTAGGTTAGGTTTAAGGGTAGGGTTAGTGTTAGTGTTAGTGTTTGCATTAGGAATTGTTTTAGGTTTAGTTTTAGGGTTAGGTTTAGGTTTGGGTAAGGGTTTGTGTTAGGGTTAGGGTTAGGGTTTGAGTTAGGGTAAGTTCTAGGGTCGTGGTTAGGTTGAAAATTAGGGTTAGGGTTATATTTAGGGTTAGGTTTAAGGATAGGGTTAGTGTAGGGTTAGCCTTAGGGTTAGGTTTAGGGTTAGAGCTAAGTTTAGCCTTAGGCTTAAGGTTAGGGTTAGTTTTAGATTTAGTGTTACGGTTAGGGTTAGTGTTAGTGTCAGGGTTAGGATTAGGGTTAAAATTAGCAATAGGTTTAGTGTTAGGTTTAGCGTTAGTGCTAGGATTAGTTTTAGATTTAGGTTTAGGGTTACCGTAACGGTTAGAGATAGTGTTAGGCTTAAGGTCATAATTTGAGTTAGGGTTAGTGTTATGATTAGGTTTAGGCTTAGGGTTAGGGTTAGATTAAGTTTAGGGTTAGGGTAAGGGTTTGTGTTAGGGTTAGATTCAGACTTAGGTTTGGAGTACAGATGAGTCCTGAAACATATCAACAAGATTGGGTGAAAAAATATTTGCTGGGATTTCTGTAAACTGGGAATTCTGAGGAAGCTTGGTAATGCTTTCAAATGTTAGTGATTTTTCCTTGCTTCAATTTAAGGCTACAGCAAGAGGGAACAATGCATTGAGAGTGTACTGAGAACTAATTCAGTGTGTCAAGTTTCAAGCAGCTAGCACAAACCATGTTTGATTTAGAGTTCCGATGAGGAGTATACCTCTTGGGGAAAATGAAGTGAAACCTAAAAATTCAAAGTGTTCCTACAAACAAATGCTTTAACGTAGAAGAATGAAATTTGGAGTGTCAAGGGCAGCTAGAGTACTGATGGTTTCTGCAATGTAAAAACAAATAAAAAGATTGGATGAAAAAATATTTGCTGGAATTTCAGGAAACTTGGTGTTCTGGAAAAGCTTGGCAAACGCTTTCAAATGAAAGTGATTTTTCCTTGCCTCTGCTTAGGGCTACTTCAAGATGGAACAAAGCATAGAGAGCGCTCTGAGAAGTAATTCAGTCTGTCAAATTTCAAGCAGCTAACAGAAACCTTGTTTCATTTAGATTTCCAACTGGGAGTATATCTATAGGGGAAAACAAAGTGAAAACTAAAAATTCGAAGTGTACCTGCAAATGAATGCATTATCCTAAAAGTACGAAATTTGGGGAGACAAGTGCGACTTGAGTACAGATGATTCCTGAAATGTATCAATAAGATTGGGTGAAAAAAAATATTTCCTGGGATTTCAGTAAACTCAGAGTTCTGTGGAAGCTTTACAAATTCTTTCAAATGAAAGTGATTTTTCCTTGCCTCTGCTTAAGGCTACTGGAAGAGGGAACAAAGCATAGAGAGGATACTGACAACAAATTGAATTTGTTAAGTTTCAAGCAGCTATCACAAACCATGTTTGATTTAGATTTCCAACTGCATCTATCCCTATAGGGGAAAATGAAGTGAAACCTAAAATTTTAAAGTGTTCCCACAAAGGAACACTTCAACCTAGAAGACCAAATTTGGGTGCCCATTATGGCCAAATATCAAAAAGATCGGGTGAAAAAACGATTAGCTAGAATATCAGAAAAATCGGAGTTCTGTGGAAGCTTTGCAAACGCTTTCAAATCAAAGTGATTTTTCCTTGCCTCTGCTTAAGGCTACTGCAAGAGGGAACAAAGCATAGAAAGTGCTCTGAAAACAAATTGAGTGTGTCAAGTTTCAAGCAGCTAGCACAAACCATATTTGATTTATATTTCCATCTGCATCTATTCCAATAGGGGAAAACGAAGTGAAACCTAAAATTTCAAAGTGTTCCTTGAAAAAAACACTTCAACCTACAAGATCGAAATTTGGGAGCTAAGTGCTATTGGAGCATTATGGCCAAGTATCAAAAAGATCAGATGAAAAATATACTTGCTGTGATTTCAGTAAACCGGGAATTCTGAGGAAGCTTGGAAAACGCTTTCAAATGATATTGTTTTTTCCCTCCCTCTCCTTCGGGCTATTTCAACAGGGAACAAACTATACAGCACACAATGAGAACTCATTCAGTCTGTCAAGTTTCAAGCAGCTAGCACAAACCATGTTTGATTTAGAATTCCCACTGCGAGTATACCTATTCTGGAAAACCAAAGTGAAACCTAAAAATTCAAAGTGTTCCTGCAAACGAAGGCTTTAACCTAGAAATACGAAATTTGGAGAGCCAAGTACGGCTGGAGTACAGATGATTCCTTGAATCGGTCAACAACATCGGGTGAAAAAAAAATATTTGCTCGGATTTTAGTAAACTTGGAGTTCTGTGGAAGCATGGCAAACACTTTCAAATGAAAGTATTTTTCCTCAGTCTCTTCTTCGGGCTACTTCAAGAGGAACAAAGCAAAGAGACATCACTCAGAACTAATTCAGTGTGTCAAGTTTTAGGCAGATAGCACGAACCATGTTTGATTTGGAGTTCCAACTGCATCGATCACTATAGGAGAAAACAGAGTGAAACCTAAAATTTCAAAGTGTTCCTGAAAACGAAAGCTTGAACATAGAAGAACGAATTCCGGGGCCCATGTGGGAAGAAATTACTACTCATTACCGCCAGATATCATCAAGATTGGGTGACAAAACATTTGCTGGGATTTTAAGAAACTCGGAGTTTTGTGGAACCTTGGCAAACGCTTTTCAAATAAAATTGTTTATTCCCTGCCTTTCCTTTTGAAAACTTTGAGAGGGAACAAAGCTCAGAGAGCACACTGAGAACTAATTCAGGGTGTCAAGTATCAAACAGCGAGCACAAATCCTGTTTGATTTAGAGTTCCAACTGCTTCTCTCCCTAAAGAGGAAAACGAAGTAAAACCTAAAAATTCAAACTGTTTCTGATAACGAAAGTTTCAACCTAGAAGAACGAAATTTAGGGGGCCATGTGGGATTGGTGTACTGATCATTACCACCTAGTATCATCAAGGTTGGGTGAAAAAATATTTGCTGAGATTTTAGGAAACTGGGAGTTCTGTGGAGGCTTGGCAAATGCGTTCAATTGAAATTGGTTGTCCCCAGTGTATTGTTAGAGCTATTGAAGAGGGAACAAACCAGAGGATAGCACTGAGAAGTGATTTTGTGTGTCAAGTTTCAAGCAGCTAGCCAAACCGTGTTTGACTTAGAGTTCCAACTGCATCTATCATTATAGGAGAAAATGAAGTGAAACCTAAAAATTCAACCTGTTACTGCAAAAGAACGCTTCAACTTAAAAGAATGAAATTTGGGGAGCCAAGTGGGATTGGTGTACTGATCATTTCCGCCAAAGATCCTCAATATTGGGTGAAAAAATATTTGCTGAGATTTCAGGTAACTCATAGTTTTCTGGAAGCTTGGCAAACGCTCTCAAATGAAAGGGTTTTTCACTAGCATCTGCTTAGGGTTGTAAAAGAGGGAAAAAGCATAAAGTGCGCACTGAGAACGAATTCAGTGTTTCAAGTATCAAGCAGCTAGCACAAATCATGTTTGATTTATAGTTCCAACGGCATCTGTCACTATAGGGGAAAACGAAGTGAATCCTAAAATTTCAAAGTGCTCCTGCAAACGAAGGCTTCAACATAGATGAACAAAATTAATGGGAACAAGTGGGATTGGTGTACTGATCATTACCGCCAACTATCATCAAGATTGGGTGAAAAAATATTTGGTAATATTTGAGGTAACTCATAGTACTTTGGAAGTTTGACAAACTCAAATGAAAGTGTTTTTAACCAGTGTGTGCTTAGGCTATCTAAGAGGAAACAAAGCCTAGACATAGCACTGAGAACTAATTCAGTGTGTTAAGTTTCAAGCAGCTAGCACAAACCATGTTTGATTTAGAGTTCCAACTGCTTCTATCACTATAGGAGAAAACAGAGTGAAACCTAAAATTTCAAAGTGTTCTGCAAACGAATGCTTCAACTTACAAGAACAAAATTTGGGGGGCCAAGTGGGATTGGTGTACTGATCGTTACCACCAACAATCATCAAGATTGGGTGAAAAAATATTTGCTGAGATTTCAGGTAACTTGGAGTTCTTTGGAAATTTGGCAAACACTTTCAAATAAAAGTGTTTTTCCCCAGTCTCTGCTCAGGGCCATACAAGAGGGAACAAAGCATAGAGAGAGAACTGACAAGTAGTTTAGTGTGTCAAGTTTCAAGTAGCTAACACAAACCATGTTTGATTTACAGTTTCAACTCCATCTATCACAATAGGGAAAACAGAGTGAAATGTAATATTTCGAAGTGCTCCTGCAAACGAATCCTTCAACGTAGAAGAACGAAATTTGGGGGGCCAAGTGGGATTGGTGTACTGATCATTTTCACCAGGTATCATCAAGATTGGGTAAAAAAATATTTGCTAAGATTTCAGGTAACTCGGAGTTCTTTGAAGTTTGGCAAACACTTTCAAATGAAAGTGTTTATATTCAGTATGTGCTTTGGCTATTCAAAAAGAAACAAATAGTAGAGACAGCACTGAGAACTAATTTAGTGTGTTAGGTTTCAAAAGCCTAGCACAAAACATGTTTGATTTAGAGTTCCAACTGCATCTATCACTACAGGAGAAAACAGAGAGAAAGCTAAAATTTCAAAGTGTTCTGCAAACGAATGCTTCAACCTAGAAGAATGAAATTTTGGGGGCCAAGTGCGACAGAAGTAAAGATCATTACCCCAAAGTATCATCAAGATTGGGTGAAAAAGTATTTGCTGAGATTTCAGGGAACTCGGAGTTCTGAGAAATCTTGGCAAACGCTTTCAAATGAAATGATTCCGTGCCTTTACTTTGGGTTACTTAAAAAGGGAAAAAAACATAGAATGCTCCCTGAGATGGAATTCAGTGTGTCATGTTTCAAGCAGCTAGCACAAACCGTGTTTGATTTAGAGTTTCAACTTCATTTATCACTATAGGAGAAAACACAGTGAAACCTAACAATTCAAATCCTTACTGCAAACGAACACTTCAACCTAGAAGAACGAAATTTGGGGGGCCAAGTGGGATTGGTGTACTGATCATTACCGCCAAGTAGCATCGAGATTGAGTGAAAAAATATTTGGTACTATTTCAGGTAACTTGGAGTTCTTTGGAATTTTGACAAACGCTTTCAAATGAAAGTGTTTTTAACCAGTGTGCTCTTAGGCTATTCAAGAGGAAACAAAGGGTAGAGATAGCACTGAGAAGTAATTTAATGTGTTAGGTTTCAAGCAGCTAGCAAAAACCATGTTTGATTTAGAGTTCCAACTGCTTCTATCACTACAGGAGAAAACAGAGTGAATCCTAAAATTTCCTGCAAAAGAACCCTTCAACCTAGAAGAACGAAATTTGGGGGCCAAGTGGGATTGGTGTACTGATCATTACCACCAAGTATCATCAAGATTGGGTGAAAAAGTATTTGCTGAGATTTCAGGAAACTTGGAGAGCTGTGAAATCTTGGCAAACGCTTTCAAATGAAATGATTCCCTGCCTTTCCTATGGGTTACTTCAAGAGGGAACAAAGCATACAATTATTCCTGAGAAGGAATTCAGTGTGTCAAGTTTCAAACAGCTAGCACAAACCGTGTTTGATTTAGAGTTTCAATTTCATCTATCACTATGGGAGAAAACATAGTGAAACCTAAAATTTCAAAGTGTTCCTGAAAACGAACATTTCAACCTAGAAGAATGAATTTTGGGGGCCAAGTGGGATTGGTGTACTGATCGTTACCACCAAGTGTCATCAAGATTGGGTGAAAAAATATTAGCTGAGATTTCAGGTAACCGGAGTTCTTTGGAAGTTTGGCAAATGCTTTCAAATGAAAGTGTTTTTCCCCAGTTTGTGCTTAGGCTATTCAAGAGGGAACAAAGCACAGAGATAGAACTGACTGTATTTTAGTGTATCAAAGTTCAAGCAGCTAGCACAAAGCGTGTTTGATTTAGAGTTTCAACTCCATCTATTACAATAGGGAAAACAGAGTGAAACCTAAAATTTCAAAGTGCTCCCACAAACGAATGCTTCAACCTAGAAGAAAGAAATTTGGGGGGCCAGGTGAGATTGGTGTACTGATTGTTTTCACCAGGTATCATCAAGATTGGGTGAAAAAATATTTGCTAAGATTTCACGTAACTTGAAGTTCTTTGAAGTTTGGCAAACGCTTTCAAATGAAAGTGTTTTTAACCAGTGTGGGCTTCAGCTATTCAAAAGGAAACAAAGTGTAGAGACGGCACTGAGAACTAATGTAGTGTGTTAAGTTTCATAAGCCTAGCACAAACCATGTTTGATTTAGAGTTCCAACTGCATCTATCACTACAGGAGAAAACAGAGTGAAAGAGTTCGTTCTGCAAACGAACACTTCAACCTAGAAGAACGAAATTTGGGGGGCCAAGTGGGATTGGTGTTCTGATTATTACTGCCAAGTACCATCAAGATTGGGTGAAAATATATTTGCTGAGATTTCTGGAAACTCGGAGTTCTGTGGACACTTGGCCAATGATTTCAATTAAAAGTGGTTTTCCCCAGGCTCTTCTATCACTATAGGAGAAAACAGTGTGAAACCTCAAATTTCAAAGTTTTCCTCCAAACGAACGCTTCAAATTAGTAGAATGCAATTTGGGGGGCCAAATGGGATCCTTTACGTCAAGTAACATCAAGATTGGGTGAAAAAAGTTTTGGTAATATTTCAGGTAACTCTGAGTTTTTTTGAAGTTTGACAAAAGCTTTCAAATGAAAGTGTTTTTAACCAGTGTGCCCTTAGGCTATTCAAGAGGAAACAAAGTGGAGAGGCAGCACTGAGAACTAATTTAGTGTGTTTAGTTTCAAGCAGATAACACAAACCATGTTTAATTTAGAGTTCCAACTGCATTGATAGATAGGAGAAAACAGAGTGAAACCTAAAATTTCAAAGTGTTCTGCAAATGAACGCTTCTACCTAGAAGAATGAAATTTGGGCGGGCAAGTGCAACTAAAGTAAAGATTATTACTGCAAAGTATCATCAAGATTGGTTTAAAAAGTATTTGCTGAGATTTCAGGGAACACTGAGTTCTGTGAAATCTTGGCAAAGGCTTTCAAATGAAATGATTCTGTGTCTTTACTTCGGGTTACTTCAAGAGGGAACAAAGCATAGAATGCTCCCTGAGAAGGAATTCAGTGTGTCAAGTTTCAAGCAGCTAGCACAAACCGTGTTTGATTTAGAGTTTCAACTTCATTTATCACTATAGGAGAAAACAAAGTGAAACCTAACAATTCAAATCCTTACTGTAAACGAACACTTCAACCTAGAAGAATGAAATTTTGGGGGCCAAGTGGAAATGGTGTACTGATCATTACAGCAAATTGTCATCAATATTGGGTGAAAAAATATTTGTTGAGATTTCTGGAAACTCGGAGTTCTGTGGAGGCTTGGCAAACGCTTTCAATTGAAAATGGTTTTCCCCAGTCTCTTCTATCACTATAGGAGAAAACAGAATGAAACCTAATATTTCAACGTGTTCATGTAAAGTAATGCTTCAACCTAGAAGAATGAAATTGGGGGGACAAAGTGGGAATGGTGTACTGATCCTTTCCGCCAAGTATCATCAAGATTGGGTGAAAAAATATTTGGTACTATTTCAGGTAACTAGGAGTTTTTTTGAAGTTTGACAAACTCTTTCAAATGAAAGTGTTTTTAACCTGTGTGCCTTTAGGCTATTCAAGAGGAAAAAAGCATAGAGATAGCACTGAGAACTAATTTAGTGTGTTAAGTTTCAAGCAGCTAGCACAAATCATGTTTGATTTAGAGTTCCAACTGCATCTATCACTACAGGAGAAAACAGAGTGAAACCTAAAATTTCAAAGTGTTCTACAAACGAACGCTTCAACCTAGAAGAACGAAATTTGGGGGTCCAAGTGTGACGGAAGTAAAGATCATTACTACAAAGTATCATCAAGTTTGGATGAAAAATTTTTTCTGAGATTTCAGGGAACTCGGAGTTCTGTGTAATCTTGGCAAAGGCTTTCAAATGAAATGATTCCCTGCATTTTTTTCGGAGTCCTGCCAGAGGGAACAAAGCATGCAATGCTCCCTGAGAATGCATTCAGAGTGTGAAGTTGCAAGCAGCTAGCACAAACCGTGTTTGATTTAGAGTTTTAACTTCATCTATCAGTATAGGAGAAAACAAAGTGAAATCTAGAAATTTAAACTGATACTGCAAACGAACGCTTCAACCTAGAAGAACGAAATTTGGGGGGCCAAGTGATAATGGTGTACTGATCATTACCGCCAAGTGTCATAAAGATTGGGTGAAAAAATATTTGCTGAGATTTCTTTAAACTCGGAGTTCTGTGGAGGCTTGGCAAAAGCTTTCAATTAAAAGTGGTTTAACACAGTCTCTTCTATCACTATAGGAAAAAACAGAGTGAAACTTAAAATTTCAAAGTGTTTCTGCAAAGGAATGCTTCAACCTAGAAGAATGAAATTTGGGTGGCCAAGTGGGATTGGTGTACTGATCCTTTCAGTCAAGTATCATCAAGATTGGGTGAAAAAATATTTGGTACTATTTCAGGTAACTCGGAGTTTTTTAGAAGTTGGACAAAAGCTTTCCAATGAAAGTGTTTTTTACCAGTGTGTGCTTAGGCTATTCAAAAGGAAACAAAGCATAGAGATAGCACTGAGAACTAATTTAGTGAATTTCTCTTCAAGCAGCTAACACAAACCGTGTTTAATTTCGAGTTCCAACTGCATCTATCACTGTAGGAGAAAACAGAGTGAAACCTAAAATTTTAAAATGTTCTGCAAATGAACGCTTCTACCTAGAAGAACAAAATTTGGGCGGCCAAGTGCGACTGAAATAAAGATCATTACCTCAAAGTATCATCAAGATTGGGTGAAAAAGTATTTGCTGAGATTTAAGGGACCTCGGAGTTCTGTGTAATCTTGGCAAACGCTTTCATATGAAATGATTCCCTGCCTTTCCTTTGGGGTTCTCCAAGAAGGAACAAAGCATAGAATGCTCCCTGAGAATGAATTCAGTGTGTCAAGTTTCAAGCAGCTAGTACAAACCGTGTTTGATTTAGAATTTCAAATTCATTTATCACTATAGGAAAATACAAAGTGATATCTAGAAATTCACACTGATACTGCAAACGAATGCTTCAACCCAGAAGAAAGAAATTTGGGGGGCCAAGTGGAAATGGTGTACTGATCATTACCACTGAGTGTCATCAAGTTTGGATGAAAAATATTTGCTGAGATTTCTGGAAACTCGGAGTTCTGTGGAGGCTTGACAAACGCTTTCAATTTAAAGTGTTTTTCTTCAGTCTCTTCTATCACTATAGGAGAACACAGAGTGAAACCTAAAATTTCAAAATGTTCCTGCAAACGAACGCTTCAACCTAGAAGAATGAAATTTTGGGGCCAAGTGGGATTGGTGTACTGATTGTTACCGCCAACTATCATCAAGATTGCGTGAAAAAATATTAGCTGATATTTCATGTAACATGGAGTTCTTTGGAAGTTTGGCAAACGCTTTCAAATGAAAGTGTTTTTTCCCAGTCTGTGCTTAGACTATTCAAATGGGAACAAAGCATAGAGATAGAACTGACAAGTACTTTAGTGTGTCAAGGTTCAAGCAGCTAGCACAAACCATGTTTGATTTAGAGTTCCAACTTCATCTATCACTATAGGAGAAAACAGAGTAAAACCTAAAATTTCAAAGTGTTCTGCAAACGAACGCTTCAACCTAGAAGAACAAAATTTGGGGGGCCAAGTGGGATTGGTGGACTGATCATTACCGCCAAGTGTCCTCAAGATTGGGTGAAAAAATATTTGCTTAGATTTCAGGAAACTCGTAGTTTTGTGGAAGCTTGTCAAACGCTTTCAAATGGAAGAGTTTTTCCCCAGTTAAACCTAATGTTTATCAGAAGCTTAGGGTTATCATTAATGTAATAGATAGTGTTAGACCTACGATTAAGGCTGGGGATATGTATAGGATTATGGCTCTTTGGGGCATTAATGTTAGGTTTAAATTTAGGGTTAAAGCTAAGTTTAGGATTTGGATTAAGGCTAGGTTTTGGGTTAGGTTAGGGCTAGGGTTAAGGCTATGGTTAATGTAAGAAGCAGGGTTATGACTGGCACTAGCAATAGGGTTAGGGTTAGGGTAGGTCTAGTGTTAGGGTTAGTTTTATGGTTATGACAATAATTAGAGCTAGAGCTTGTGTTAGGGTCAGAGTCGGTGTCCAGATTACTTTTCAAGTTAGATTTAGGACTACAATTTGAGATAGGTGTAGGGCTAGGTGTAAGGTTAGGGTTTGGTTTAGGTTAAGGGTTAGGGTTAGGGCTATGACTCTGTTTTGTTTTAGGGCTAGGAGTAGGGTTAGGGCTAGTTTTTGGATTAGTGTTAGGGTTAAGGCTAGTGTTAGTGTGAAGTTTGGGCTTAGGTTTAGTGTTAGATTTAGAGTTAGGCTTAGATCATGGGTTTGAGCTAGCAATAAGGATAGGGCCTAGGGTAAGGGCTAAGTTTAGGGCTAGGTTTAGGGGGATTGGGTTAGAACTCGGTATAGGTCTAGGGCGAGAGTTAGTCTTAGGGCAAGGGTTAGTGTTAGGGTTAGGCCTAGGGTTAGAGCTAGGGTTAGTGTTTGATTTAGGGTTAGGGTTAGTTTTAGGGTAAGTGTTGGGATTATACCTAGTTTTATGGCTAGGCTGAGAGTTATAATTATGGTTATGGTTAGTTTCATGATTAAGGTGAATTTTATGGCTAGGATGTGTGCTAAGACTTGTGTTAGGGTTAGGACTAGGATTAGAGCTAGGGAAAAAGTCAGATCTAGGGTTACAGTTAGGGATAGTTTAGAGTTAGGTTTATAGCTAGGTCTATTTTAAGGGTTTGATTTATGGTTAGGGTCAAGTTTAGAGCTACGGGTATTATTAGGGTTAGGGTTAGGTTTAGGGTTTTGTTAGGCTAAGGTTGAGGTTTAGGGCTCGAATTAGCATTATTTTTAAGGATAGGGCAATGATAGTTTGAGGTTTAGTGTTCAGGTTAAGTGTAGGGTAATGGATAAGTTTATGGTTAGGGATAGGATTAGGGTTTGTCCTAGGGTTAGCATAAGGTTTAGGGTTATCATTAGAGTAATGGATAGGTTAGAGCTAGGGTTAGGGCTAAGGTTATGCTAAGGAATAGGTCTAGGCTTGGGCTTAGGGTTAGGGTTAGGGTTATGGTTAGGTTTAAAATTAGCTTTATGGTTAAAGCTAAGGTAGGCCTTGGATTAGGACTAGGATTTGTGATAGGTTAAGGCTACAGCTAATGTAAGAACTTGTTATGATTCAGGCTAGTTTTAGGGTTAATGTTAGAGCTAGGTATAATTTTAGGGTTAGGTTTAGGGTTGTGGTGTTGTTTAGACCTAGGGTGACTGTTAGTGTCAGGGTCAGTGTTCAGGTTAGGGTTATTGTTAGAATTAAACCAGAATGAGGTCTAGGGGAAGAGTTAGTGTTTGGCTTAGGCTAAGTGTTTTTGTTAGGGCTATGTCTAGGTTTATCATTAGGTCTAGGATTTGAGTTATGGCTAGATTTAAGATTAGGTTTAGGTCTAGGGCTAGTGTTAGGGTTAGGTTTAGGTATAAGGTTACCGGAAGGGCTACTGTCAGGGTTCAGTTTATTGTTAGGTTCAGGTTTAGACCTGCGATTAGAATAGGGGTCAGGGTTAGGGTTAGGGTTTGGGTTATGGTTAGAGCTAGAATGTGTGCTAGGGTTAGGACTAGTAATAGGATAAAGGTTTGGGTTTGGTTAAGGATTAGATTTAGCATTAGGGTTAGGTTTTGGCTTAGGGTAAGGGATAGGGTTAGAGCTAGTGTTAGAGCTTGGATTAGGGCAAGGGTTAGGGTTAAATCTAGGTTTAGGGCTAGGATTGGGGCTAGTTTTCTGTTAGGTTTAGGGCTAGGCAAGGGCTAATGTAAGAACTGGGGTTACAATTAGGGTTAATTTTTGGGTTATAATTAGGGGTTAAACCTCTAGTGTTAGGATTAGGTTTAAGGTTAGGGTGATATTTAGAGCAAGTGTTAGTGTTAGGTTAATAGTCAGGGTCAGAGTTAGTTTTAGGGTTAGGGTTAGGACTAGAAATAAGGCTAGGGTTACTGTAAGGGTTTTGGTTAAAGTTAGGGTGGTGTTTAGAGCTAGGGTCAGGGATAGGATATGAGTCAGAGTCAGGGTTAGTATTCAGATTAAGGTTAGGACTCGAATTAGGGCTAGGGTTATGTCTTTGTGTAGTGCTAGGGTTTGGTTTAAGTTAAGGTTTAGTGTTAGGGGTATTACTCGGTTTTGTTTTACTGCTAGGGTTAGGGTTAGGGCTAGTTTCGTGATTAGTGTTAGAGTTAGTGCTAGGGTTAATGTTAGGCTTAGGCTTAGGGTTAGTGTTAGAGTTAGAATTAGATCTAGGGTTGGGACTAGGAATAAGGATTAGGCAAGTGTTATGGCTAGGTTTATGACTATGTTTAGGGCTAGGGTTAGTGTTAAGTTAAGGGATAGTGTTAGAACTAGGGATAGGGCTAGTGTGAGTGTTAGATTTAGTCTTAGGGCTATGATTATCATTAGAATTAGGGATAGGGTTAAATTAGGGCTAGGATTAGTGCTAGAGTTTGTGTTCGGTTTAGGTCTAGTGTTAGGGTTAGGGTTAGGATTAAGTTTAGGGTTAGGGATGGTGTTATAGCTAGGTTTAGTGGGAGGGTGAGGGTTAGAATTAGGTGAGGGATATGGTTAAGGTTAGGGTTATGATTAGGGCTAGGTTGAGGCTAGGATGAGGGCTAGGTTTTGTTTTAAGTTTAGGACTAGAATTAGGGCTAGGGAAAATATCAGGTCTTGGGTTATGGTTAAAGATAGTTTTAGTGTTAGGTTTATGGATACATGTAGTGTAAGGGTTAGTTTTAGGGTTAGGGTCAGGTTTAGAGCCAGGAGTATTTTTACATCCAGGGTCTAAGTTAGGGTTTGGGATAGGTTAAGATTTAAATTTAGGACTCAAATTAGCATTAGGGTTAGTGTTAGGTTAATGATAGGGTGAGTTTTAGGGTCTAGGTTTGGATTAGGGTAATGGATAGGGTTAGGATTAGGTATAGGTTTAGGTTTAGGACCAGGTTTAGCATTAGGGTTAGGGTAATGTTTATGGCAATGGATAGGGTTAGAGCTAGGGTTAGGGATAGAGTTATGTTTATGATTATGGCTAGGGTTAGGGTTAGGTTTAGGGTTAAAACTGGGGTTACAGCTCGGATTAGGGCTAGGTTTTGTGTTAAGGTTGTGCTAGGGTTAGGATTATGGCTAATGTAAGTACCAGAGTTATGTTTAGGGCTAAATTTAAGGTTAGGGTTAGGGTCTAATATTAGGTTTAGGTTTAGGGTTAGAGTTATGTTCAGAGCTAGGGTTAGTGTTATGGTCAGAGTCAGGGTGAGGGTTAGTTTTGGGGTTCGGATTAAAACTCAAATTAGGGCTTGGGTTAGGGTTAGGTTTGGTTTAGGTTAAGGGTTAGGGTTAGGGCTACTTTTAGGATTAGCATTAGGGTTACAGCTAGTGTTATGTTTAGGTTTATCTTTAGGGTTAAAGTTAGATTTAGAGTTTGGGTTAGGATTAGGGTTAAGCTTAGGGTTATTATTAAATTTAGAGTTAAAGTTTTATCTAGTTAGCGCTAGGGCTAAGGATAAGGCTAGGGTTAGGGCTAGGATTACGGTTCTGGTACGGGATTAGGTTAGAACAAGGGATGGGGCTAGGGTGAGAGTTAGAGTTAGTCTTATGGCTAGGGTTAGGGCTAGGGTTAGGAATAGGGCTAAATTAGGGCTAAGATTAGGGCTAGGTTAGTGTTAGGGTTAGGGCTAGTGTTAGGGTTAGAATTAGGAGTAAGGATACGTTTAATGTTATGATAAGGGCTGTGATTTGTGTTAAATTTAGGGCTAGGATTAGGGCTAGGGCTAATGTCAGGTCTATGCTTATGGTTGGGAATAGTTTTAGGATTATGGTTATGGCTAGGTCTAGTGTAAGTGTTAGGTTTAAGGTAGGGTCACCTTTAGAGGTAGGGGATTTATTTGGGTCAGGGTCAGAGTTAGAGTTTGGTTAAAGTTAGTGTTTAGGGTTTGGGCTCGAGTTAGCATTTGGGTATGTGTTAGGGTAATGATAGGGTTTTGTTTAGGGTTCAGGTTAGGTTTAGCTAATTGTTAAGGTTAGGGTTAGGTCTAGGGTTCGCATTAGGGTAAGGGTTAGGGTTAGTATAATGGACAGTTTAGGGCTACATTTTGGTCTAGGTTTATGGTTAGGAATAGGCCTTGAGTTATGGTTAGGTTTAGGGTTAGAACTAGGGTTAGGGTCAGGGTTATGTTTAGCATAAGGGTTAGGTTTTGAGCTAAGTTTATGCCTAGGGTGAGAGTTAGGTTTAGGGTTAAGTCTAGGGATAAGATTACAGTATGCTTAGGGTTAGAGTTAGGATTAGGGCTAGGTCATCATTAGGGGTAGGGTTAAGGTTAGGGTAATGTATAGGTTTAGATGTAGGTTTAGAGTTATAGTTAGGGTTAGATAGAGGTTTAGGCTTAGGGTTAGAGCTATGGTTATATTTAGGTTCATGATAAGGGTTAGGGTTTGAGCTAGGGTTAAGTCTATGTCGATGTGAGGTTGAGGGTTAGGTCTAGGGTTAGTTTTCCAGTTAGTTATAGCGTTAAGGTTAGGCCTAGGATTATCCATAGGATTAGGGTTAGTTTTAGGGTAAAGGATAGGTTTAGGGCTAGGGTTAGGATAGGATTAGGACTAGGGTTAGGGTTATTTTTAGGGATAGATGTAGGTTTATGTTTAGGGTAAAGGTTAGGCTTTGAGATAGAATTAGGTCTAAAGTGAGGGTTTGGTTAGGGTTAAGGTGAGGGTTAGAGTTAGGTTTATGCTTAAGGCTAGGTTTTGGCCTGGGATTAGCTCTAGGTTTTGGGTTAGATTTAGGCCTAAGGTTAGAGTTATGAGTAATGTAAGAGCTAGGGTTATATTTAAGGCTAATTTTAGGGTTAAGGTTATGGCTAGGTATAGTGTTAGGTTTAGATTTTTGGGTAGGGTCAAATGTAGAGATAGGCTTACTATAAAGGCAGGGTCAGTGTTCGGGTTAGAGTTACATAGAGGATAGGAAAGATAGCAGAATACAACAGTCACTAGTATGGCAATATGTAAAAACATGGATGTGTAACCAATGTGATTCTGCAAACTATATTCGGAGTAAAAATGGGAGTTCATAACCCACTTGAATCAAATGTATGAAATATAATATGTCAAGAGGTTTGTAATATTTTGAACAACCAATTAAAAAATAGAGTCAGAGTTACAGTTACAGCCAGAATTAGGACTAGGTTTAGGTCTAGGGGTAGGATTAGTGTTTGTGTTAGGTTCAGTGTTATTGTTAGAGCTAATGCAAAGTTTTTATTTAGGTCTAGGGCTAGAGTTAAGTCTAGATTTAGGATTAGGTTTAGGTCTAGGGCTAGTGTTAGGGTTTGGTCTAGGGTTAGGGTCAGGTTTAGACCTAGGGTTAGTGTTAGGATATGAATAAGGATCAGGGTTAGTATTAGGGTTTGGGATAGGGTTAGAGCTAGAGTGATGCCTTGGTTGAGGACTATTAATAGGGTTAAAGTTTTGGTTAGCCTAAAGATTAGGGATAGGTCTACGGTTACCATTAGTGTTAGTGTTTTTCTTAGGGTAAGTGATAGCCTTAGAGCTACGGTTAGCACTAGGTTTAGGATTAGGGTTTGGTTTTAATCTAGGTTTTGGACTCAGATTAGGGCTAGTTTTCATGTTAGGGTTAAGCAAATGGCTAATGTAAAAACTAGGGTTACAATTAGGGTTAGTTGTAGGGTTAGGGTTAGGGGTAGGTGTAGTGCAAGTGTTAGGTTTAAGATTAGGTTAATATTTAGAGCTAGGGTTATTGTTAGGATCTGAGTAAGAATCAGAGTTTGTTTTAGTGTTAGGGTTAGGACTCAAATAAGGGCTAGGATTACCGTTAGGGTTGTGTTTAGAGCTAGGGTGACTGTTAGGATATGAGTTAGGGTCAGGGTTAGTTCGCAGAATTAGGTCTAGTTGTAGTGTGAAGGTTTGGTTTCAGTTAGGGTTAGGGCTATTGCTCAATTTGGTTTTAGTCCTAGTTTTAGGGTTAGCACTAGTTATATGATTAGCATTAGGGTTAGGACTAGTGTTAGTGTTAGGCTATGCTTAGGGTTAGGGTTAGATTTGAAGTTAGCATTAGATCTAGGGTTTGGGCTAGGTCTAAGGATAGGGCAAGGGTTAGGGCTAGGGTTAGGATTATGGTAATGGATAGGTTTAGAAATAGGGATAGGGCTAGGACGAGAGTTAGAGTTAGTCTTAGAGCTAAGGTTATGGTTAGTTTTAGGGATAGGGCTAAATTAGGGCTAGGATTAGGGCTAGGTTTAATGTTCAGCTTAGGCCTAGCATTAGGACTAGGCTTATGGTTATCTTTAGGGCAAGGTATGTTGTTATAGCTAGGTTTAGAGGTAGGGTGAAGGTTAGAATTAGGGTTGGGGCTAGGGATAGGGTTAGGGATATGATTAAGGCTAGGTTTAGGGCTAGAATGAGTGCTAGGGTTTGTTGTAGGTTTAGATCTAGAATTAGGGCTAGGGCTAATGTCAGGTCTAGTGTTACAGTTAGGGGTAGATTTCGGGTTAGGTTTGTGTCTGGGTCTAGTGTAAGTGTTAGGCTTTGGGTAAGGTCAAGTTTAGAGCTAGGTGTATTTTTAGAGTCAGGATCAGGGTTAGGGTTTGATTAAGCTTAATGTTTAAGGATAGGGCTCAAATGAGCATTAGGGTTAGGATTAGAGTAATGGATAGGGTTAGGTTTAGGGTTCATGGTAGGTTTAGGAGAATGGAGAAGTTTCAGGTTAGCAAAACAGGGTTAGGCCTAGGGTTAGCATTAGGATTGATATTATAATAAGGATAATGTATAGAGTTAGAGCTAGGGTTAGGGCTAAGGTTATTGTTAAGATTAGGTCTAGAGTTAGGCTTAGGGTTTGGGTTAGGGCTAGTAACCCTAACTTAAGGTAGGGTTAGGGTTAGGTTTAGGGTAAAGTTAGGTTTTGAGCTAGGGTTAGTCCTAGGGTGAGGGTTAGATTTAGTGTTAGGTCTAGGGTTAGGGTTATGGTTATAGTCAGGGTTAGGTTTAGGGTTAGGGCTAGGCTTTTCCTTGGGGTTAGGGTTAGTTTTACAGTAATATATTGGGTTACATGTAAGGTTACCTTTAGTGTTAAGGTTAGATTTAGGGTTAAATTTAGTTTTAGGGCTAGGTTTACTGTTGGGTTTAGGGTAAGGTTTATGGTTTGAGTTAGGGTTAGTGCTACAGCAAGGGTTAGGTTTAGGGTTAGGTTTATAGTTTGTATTAGGATTTTGGTTATGGTTAGGACTAGGGTTATCATTAGGGTTAGGGTTAGAGTTAAGGTAATGGCTAGCATTAGAGCTAGGGTTAGGGTTAGGGTTAACGTTAGGATTAAGGCTAGGGTTAGGGTTATGGTTAGGGATAGTCCTAGGGTTATGTTTAGGCTAAGGGTTAGGCTTTGAGTTGGGTTAGGACTAAGGTGTGTTTTAGGGTTAGAGTTAAGACTATGGTTCGGGTGAGGATTATACTTAGGGTAGTTTTATGCCTCAGATTAGGGCTAGGTTTTGTGTTAGGTTTAGCGCCTAGGGTTAGTGCTATCGTTAATGTAAGATCTAGAGTTCTAATTAGGGCTAGTTTTAGGGTTAGGGCTATGGCTAGGTCTAGTGGTAAATTTAGATTTTGCTTTTGGGTCGATTTAGAGCTAGGTTTAGTGTTAGTGTCAGGGTCAATGTTCAAGTAAGTATTAGAGTTAGGGGGAAAGCCAGAATTAGGACTAGGGTTAGGTATAGGGGTAGGGTTAGTGCTTGTTTTATGTTAATGGTTATTGTTAGGGCTAGGACTAAATTTTTGTTTAGGTCTAGGGCTAGAGTTATTCCTAGATTTAGGATTAGGTTTAGGTGTAGGACTAGTGTTAGGTTTAGGTTTAGGTATAAGGTTACTGGTAGGGCTAGTTTCAGGTTTTGGTTTAGGGTTAGGATCAGGTTTAGACTTATTAATGAATAAGGTTAGGGTTAGCGATAAGGTTACTGTTAGGCCAAGGGTTACCATTAGGCTTATGGTTATAGTTAGGGTAATGGATAGGATTAGAGCTAGTGATAAGGCTAGGGTTATGGTTAGGATCCTGGCTAAGGTTAGGGTAATTTTTAGGGATAGGTTTTGGGTTAGGGTTAGGTTTAAAAGTAGGGTTAAGTCTCAAATAAGTGCTAGGTTGTGGATTTGATTAGGGCTAGGGTTAGGGCTATGGCTAATGTATGAACTAGTGTTACAATTAGTGCCAGTTTTAGGGTTAGGGTGATGTTTAGAACAAGGGTTATATTTAGGGTCAGTGTCAGTGTTATGTTTAGGACTCAAATTAAGGCTAAAGTTAGTGCTAGGTGTAGGGTTAGGTTTTGGTTTAGGTTAAGGGTTACGGTTAGGGCTATGGCTCCATTTTGTTTTAGGGCTAGGGCTAGGGTTAAGGCTACATTTTGGATTAGCGTCTGGGTTAGGGCTAGTGTTAGAGTGAAATTTAGGCTGAGGGTTAGGGTTATATTCAGTGTTAGGGTTGATCTAGAGTTAGGGCTTGTGCTAGGTTTAGGGCTACGGAAGGAACATGGTTAGAATTAGGGATACGTCTAGGGTGAGAATTAGAGTTATTCTTAGGAATAGGCTTAGGGTGAGGGTTAGAGTTAGGGCTAAACTAGGGCTAGGATTAGGACTAGGGTTAGTGTTAGGGTTAAGCCTAATGTTTTGGCTAGGGTTAGGGTTAGCACTGGGGTTAGGTTTAAATTTAGGGAAATAGGTGGGGTTATAGCTAGGTTTAGGGCTAGGGTGAGGGTTAGAATTAGGATTAGGCCTAGGTTTATGGTTCAGTTTAGATTAAGGCTATGATTAGGGCTAGAATGAGGGGTAGGTTTTCTGATAGGGTTAAGGCTAAGACTCTGGCTAGGGCTAATATCAAGTCTAGGGTTATGTTTAAGGATAGTTTTAGGATTAGGCTATGGCTAGATCTAGTGTAAGGGTTAGGTTTAGGTTAAAGGTCAGATTTAGAGCTAGAATTATTATTAGTGTCACCGTCATGGTAAGGGTTAGCATTTGGTTTACCTTATGGTTAAAGGGTTAGGGCTCGAATTAGCATTGAGGTTAGGTTTAAAGTTAAGGTAATGGAAGGATTTACTTTAGGTTTTAGTTAAGGGTTAGGGTAATGGATGGGTTAGGTTTCAGTAATCGGGTTAGGGTTAGCATTAGGTTTAGGGTTATGTTTAGTGTGATGGATAGTTTTAGAGCTAGGATTAGGGCTCGGCTATGATTTGGATTAAGTCTAGAATTAGGGTTATGTTTAGGGATAGGGCTAGGGTTTGGTTTAGGGTAAGTGTTAGGGTTAGGGTATGTGTTAGGGTTAGGGTAAGTGTTAGTTTAGGGCTTGGGTAACCTTTAGGTTAGGATAAGGGTTAGTATTTGAGCTAGGGTTAGGTCTAGTGTGAGGGTTAGGTTTAGGTTTAGTTCTAAGTTAAAATTTATAGTTAGAGTTAGGTTTAGTCTTAGTTATATGGTTTTAGTTAGGGTTATGGTTAGGGTTAGGGTAATGGATATGGTTAGAGGTAAAGTTTGGGCTAGGGTTAAGGTTAGGATTAGGGCTAGGTTTAGGATTAGGATTTAGGATAGGGCTAGGGTTATGTTTAGTCTAAGGGGTTAGGTTTTTTTTTTTTTTAGAGAGAGAGAGAATTTTTTAATATTTATTTTTTAGTTTTTGGCAGACACAACATCTTTGTTTGTATGTAGTGCTGAGATATGAACCCGGGCCGCACACATGCCAGGCAAGCACACCAGCACTTGAGCCACATCCCCGGCCTAAGAGTTAAGTTTTGAGCTAGGGTTAGGTCTAGGGAGATGGTTAGGGTTAGAGTTAGGGTTAGGGTTAGGGCTAGGCTTAGGTTTATGCTTAGCGTTAAGTTTAAGTCTAGAATTAGCTCTAGGTTTTATGTTAAGCTTAGTGCTAGGATTAGGATTATGGTAATGTAAAAGCTAGGGTTATGTTTAGGGCTAGTTTTAGGTTTAGGGTTATTTATGGCTAGGTTTAGTGTTAGGTCTAGGTTTTGGGTTAGTGTCAGGTTTAAAGCTAGTTTAAGTGTTAGGATGAGGGTCAGTGTTCAGGATAGGGTTAGAGCCAGAATTAGGACTAGGGTTAGGTCTAGGGATAGGGTAGGTGTTTGGTTTAGGTTAAGGGTTATTGTTAGGGCTAGTGATAGGATTTTATTTAAGTCTAGGGCTAGAGTTATAGCTACATTTAGGATTAGCTTTGGGTCTAGGTGTAGTGTTAGGCTTAGGTATAAGTATAGGGTTACCGGTAGGTCTAGTATTAGGTTTTGGTTTAGGTTTAGGGTCAGGTTTAGACCTAGGGTTACTTTTAGGGTCAGATACAAGTCAGGGTTAGGTTTAGAGGTAGAATGAGGGCTAGGGTTAAGACTAGTAATATGGTTAGAGTTGAAGTTAGGCTAAGGATTAGGGTTAGGACTAGGGTTAGAATTTGGTTTAGGGTTTGGCTTAGGGTAAGGGATAGGATTAGAGCTAGTGTTAGGGCTAGGGTTAGAGTTAGGTTTAGGGCTAGTGTTAGGGTTAAGATGAGGGTTAAAGCTAGATTTAGGGCTTGGATCCAGGGTAGGATTTGTGTTAGGGTTAATGCTAGGGTTAGGATAATGACTAATGTACTAATTAGAGTTATGATTAAGGCTAGTTTTACGGTTATGGTTAAGGCTAGTTCTTGTTTTAGGGTTAGTTTATGTTACAGTGATGATTAGACCTAGGATTAGTGTTAGGGTCAGTGTCAGGGTCAGAGTAATTTTTAGAGTTAGGGTTAGGGCTAGGTGTAAGGTTTGGGCTTGGTTTAGGTTAAGGGTTTGGGTTAGGGATATGGCTTGGATTTGTTTCATGGCTAGGGCCAGGGCTAGTTCAAGTTTTGGGATTAGCATTATGGTTAGAGGTAGTGTCAGGGTTTGGTTTGGTTTGTGATTACAGTTAAATTTAGAGTTAGGTTCAGATTTAGATTTAGGTTTAGATCTAGAGCTAGGACTCGGGCTAAGGATAGAACTAGGGCTAGGGGTAGTGCTAGGGCAAGAGTTATAGTTAGTCTTAGGGCTAGTGTTAGGGTTAGAATAGTATTAAATTAGGCCTAGGATTAGCGCTAGGCTTAGTGTTAGTATTAGGCCTAGGGTTTAGGTTTAGGGTTAGGTTTAGTGTTATGGTTAGGTTTATGGTAAGGGATGGGGTTATAGGTAGGTTTAGGGCTAGGGTAAGAGTTAAAATTAGGTTTAGGGCTTGGGTTATGTTTCAGGTTAGAATTAATGCTAGGTTTAGGGCTAGGATTATGATTTGGGCTAATTTCAGGTCTAGGGTTATGGTTAAAGATAGTTTAAGTTTAGGTTTTTGGCTATGCCTTTTGTAAGCATAAGGTTTAGGGTTAGTGTAAGGTTTAGAGCTAAGGGTATTATTAGGGTCATGGTCATGATTAGTGTTTTGGATAGGTTAAGGTTTAAAGTTAGGACTCAAATTAGCATTAAGGCTAAGATCAGCATAATGATAGGGTTAGGTTTAGTTTTCAGGTTAGATTTAGGGTAATGGATAGGGTGAAGATTAGGAATAGGGTTAGGTTTAGGCCTAGGGTGAGCATTAGGGTTAAGGTTATGGTTAGAGTAATGGATAGGGTAAGAGCTAGGGTTACAGCTAGGGTTATGGTTACAACTAATGATAGGGATAGAGTTAGGTTTAGGGCTAAATCTAGGGTTAGGGCTTGGAATAGGGCTAGGACTTGGGTTAAGTTAGGGCTAGGGTTAGGGTTATGGCTAATGTAAGTACTAGGGTTATGATTAAGGCTAATTTTAGTGTTAGGGATTAGGACTAGGTCTAGTGTTAGGTTTAGGTTTAGGGTTAGGGTGATGTTTAGTCCTAGGTTTAGTGTTAAGATCAGAGTCAGGATGAGGGTTACTTTTAGGGTTCAGCTTAAGACTTGATTTATTGCTAGGGTTAGGGCTAGTTGTAGGATTAGGTCTTGGTTTATGTTTAGGATTAGGGTTAAATCTATGGCTTGGTTTTGTTTTAGAGCTAGGGATAGCGTTAGGGCTAGTTTTATGATTATCCTTCGGGTTAGGGCTAGGGCTAGGTTTAATTTTAGGCTTATTGTTAGGGTTGGATTTTGAGTTAGTGTTAGATATAGAGTTATGGCCAGGGACATAAATAGGGCTAGGGTTAAACCTACAGTTCAGGCTAGGATTAGGCTTCTTTTAAAGTATAGGGTTAGAACTAAAGATAGGTCTCAGGTAAGAGAGTTATTCTTTAGGCTAGGGTTAGGCTTAGGGTTAGGGATAGGGCTAAATTAGGGCTAAGATTAAGGCTATGGTTAGTGTTAGGTTTAGGCCTAGGGTTAGTGTTAGGGTTATAATTAAGGCTATGTTTAGCATCTAGAATAAGGACTAGGGTTTGTGCTAAGGTTGGGGCTAGGATTATGGCTAGGGCAAAAGTCAGGTATAGGGTAATGGTTAGGGATAGTTTTAGGGTAAGGTTTATTGCTAAGTTTAGTGTAAGGGTTAGGTATAGGGTAATATTCAGGTTTAGAGCTAGGGGAATTATTAATGTCAGAGTCAGTGTTGGGCTTTGGTTTAGGTTTTAGTTTAGAGTTAGGGCTCGAATTAGCATTAGGGTTAGCATTTGGGTAATGATAAGGTTAGGTTTAGGGTTAAGTTTAGGGTAATTGACAGTTTGGGGGATATTGATAGGGTTAGTGTTAGGCCTAGGGTTAGCATTATGGTAAGGGTAATGTTTAGGGTAATGGATACAGTTAGAGTTAAGGTTAGGGCTAGGGTTATGGTTATGATTTGGTCTTGAGTGAGGGTTAGAACTAGGGTTAGGGTTAGATTTAGGGTGATGTTTAGTTTAAGGGTTAGGTTCTGAGCTATGGTTAGGGCTAGGCTGGGAGTTAGCTTCAGGGTTAGGTCTAGGAATAGGATTATCATAGGTTTTGGGTTGTAGTTAGGGTTAGATTTAGACCTAGGATTAGTGGAAGTGTCAGTATAAAGCTCAGGGTAAGGATTAGAATTTGGGATAAGGTTAGAGCTAGAATGAGAGCTAGGGTTAGGCTACTAATAGATTTAAGGTTTTGGTTAGCCTAAGGATTAGGGATAGGTCTAGGTTTACCCTTAGTTTTAGGGTTTTGCTTAGGGTAAGTGATTGGTTTAGAGATAGGTTTAGGGATATGGTTAGGGTTGGAGTTAGAGTTAAATCTATGTTAAGGGCTTGGATTAGGGTTAGTGTTTGTGTTAGGGTTAGGGATAGTATTAGGGCCAAAGCTAATGTAAGAACTCGGGTTAAATTTAGGTTAGTTTTAGTGTTATGGTTAGGTTTAGTGTTAGGGTAGGTTTAAGTTTAGGGTGATATTTATAGCTAGGGTTTGTGTTAAAATAAGAGTTAGGTCAGGGTTCATTTTAGGGTTAGGGAAAGGACTCAAATTATTGTTAGGGTTATTCTTAGCATTCGGTTTAAGTTGAATGAGGTGTTTAGAGCTAGGTTGAGTGTTAGGAAATGAGTCAGGGTCAGTGTTAGCTTTAAAGTTAGTGTTAGAACTCAAATTATGGCTAGGGATAGGTCTAGGTTTAGTGTTAGAGTTTGGTTTAAGTTAATGTTCAGGGTTAGGGCTATTGCTTGGTTTTGGTTTAGTCCTAGGGTCAGGTTTAGGGATAGTGTAAGTGTTAAGCTTAGGCTTAGGATTAGGGTTAAATTGGGAGTTACGGTTAGATCTAGGTTTAGGGCTGGGACTAAGGATAGGGCAAGGGTTAGGACTAGGGATAGGGTTATGGTAAGGGATAGAGATAGAACTAGGGATAGGTATAGGGCAAGAGATAGAGTGAGTCTTGGGGCTAGGGTTAGTGTTAGGTTTAGAGATAGGGCTTGCCGCAGTCTGGCTGGGCACAAAGTAACCGAGCCGCCATGAGGCACATGTAGGTTCAAACAGGAACTCCTTTTTTGCCCGAACCCCCTCGAATGCCACCCACCACGGCCCTTCCAGTAACACCACACACAGGAACTCCCTCCCCCGGGCCTTCACCAACCAATGAGAACTCTCCAGGAACCCCTGAGAGAACTCAACTGGAACTCAATGGGAACTCCATGAGAACTCAAAAGTAGCGAGAGCCAGAGGCAGCAGGAGCTGCCCTATTCTGGAGCTGCCCTATTGCCGGACAGCAGGGGTCTATATACAACTGAATACACAGCCTGTTTCAATCCAGAATCATCCAGTCACAGCAATTATACACAGCTTAACTTAATTATCATCATCTTAATGGCTCACTGTCACCTCTCAACCATTCCTTCTGGCAAAATGCTAGGGGCCATTCCGATTCGGCTGTGGCTCTCAACATCTCCCCCCTTTAGTTTAATTAAACAACAAGCATGTGGCTTAGGGACCTTGCTGGCATTGACTACCAGCCCAACATATAGCCGTACTTGTGCATAGGCCTTTGCACCAGTGGGAGGGTGAGGTTCTTTGTCTCACCTCTGTTGGCCCCCAAATTTTAGGCCTTTGCACCAGTGGGGAGGTGAGGTTCTTTGCCTCACCTCTGTTGGCCCCCAAATTTTAGCTGAATGACCATCACAATCAGGAGGGAGGAGGATACAAAAATTCCACGACACCAAGCCAATTGATGGCTCCTTTTGGAAAAATTGTACCACAGATGACACCATAAGGAAAGATACCCCAGCACTACCACAATTTGCTGCACCAACATATAGTTCACAATGCACACAAGTGATACATAGTCCAGGCAAGTTCTGTAAGCAGTTCAAAGCAGAGGAATCTATTAATATGTCCATTTCCTCCCGAAGTAAATTGACTCCTTCATTGAGCATCACTTGTTGAGTTACATTATTCATTGATGCATCAGTTTATACAGTTTGTTGTGATAGCTATCGCAGAAGCTGTAGTTTGGTTTTATCTTTGTCTTCACAGGCACAGGGATGAAGATAGGAATTCTGGCAATGATGGTCAAAAAAAATTATGTAACATTCCAGCACGCACTAAAAGAAAGCAATTTTCTAAACAATTTAGTATCCTGAATATAATTAGATATAATGAAAAGAAAAGGTGAAAGTAAACAAACAGATCTGTTAACCTCCTTTTTTGTTCACATATTAAAACAATCCTCAACAGCTGTTTACCCAATTAAAATTAAACTATTTAAATCACGTGAATAATAAAAAAAATATTTGAATCCATTTTTTCATGAGCACTCCTCATGTACAATATATGGACATATGCACATACAGGCATACAACACAAAACACAAGTGTGCACACTTAATACAACACATACAACACATAACATAATAGTAAAGGCCTTGTAGTTTTCACAAGTGAAATCTCCATTGAAATGTTTAAAAACTCCACAGTCAAAAAATAGAACTGATCAGAAAAACATTAACCTAGGTCTGTATTACCTCAAAAAATAAAATAGAAATTCATGATGTGGGAAAGGGCAATAAGAAAAAAGATATTGAAAAAAACATCCTGGTTTCATTAGCCTCCAGGTGTGGAAGAACCACTGTCACAGATGTAAGGATATCAGATATCGGCTCTTATGGATTTGAGAAAAGTCATCTTCTTTTTGGTCTGTAGAAATCACATTAGTTAGTCTCTCTGGAATCCAAATTGGCTGCTGTTCTCCCTGTGGAAACACACAGACCCCTGACTCCAGATAATCACTGGGTCAGGACCTTTCCATTGTCCTGTTAGAATATCCTTCCAAAGTACCTTGGGCTTATGTACATTTTTTGGACACATGTGCCTTTCTGCAGCACTAAGCTCTGATGAATCCAATTTAAAAAGTTTAGAGTAAAAAGGGGTATTTTAAGTTTATCTTTGGGGGATATATACCCCTACCCAATTCCCTCTTTTTGCTTTAATACATACATTTTAATAGTTTGATGAGCTCTCTCAGCTATGCCTTGTCCCTTTGGATTGAATGGGATTCCTGTTATATGAGTAATGCAAAATGATGAGCAAAATTTCTTAAAAGAGGTAGAAGTATAGCCATGGCCAAAATCTGTTTTTAATTGTTTTGAAATGCCCACAGTGGCAAAATTTTGTAAGCAATGAGCTATAATATCTTTAGTTTTTTCTCTGGCATGAAGGGAGCTCATCAAAAATGCAGAAGAAGTATTAAGTGTAACATGCAAATATTTTACTTTTCCAAATTCTGGCAAATGTGTGACGTCCATCTGCCAAATATGGTTAGGTATCAGTCCTCTAGGATTGACTCTAAGATTAACTTGTGGTAAAAAAGTTCACACAATTTTGACATTGTTTTATTATTTGTCTAGCTTGTTCCTTAGTTATTTTAAAATGCTTTTGTAAAGTATTAGCATTGACATGGAACCTTTTATGAAAATTTATAGCTTTTTCTAGTGTAGAGAAAATATGTATGTCATGTGTAGTTTTATCTGCTAAATCATTGCCCAAACTAAGGTCTCCAGGCAATCCTGTATGTGCCCTGATATGTCCTATAAAGAATGGATCTTTTCTGTCCCAGATTAAACTCTGTATAGTGGAAAGCAAAGAGAAAACAGTAGAGGAAGGTGAAATCCTACCAGTATCTTCAAGGGATACTATAGCATTAACTATATACTGACTATCAGAAAATAGATTAAATACCGAATCTTTAAACATCACAAAAGCTTGTAATACTGCATTAAGATCTACCTTGTGAGATGATTGTTTTGGTACTAAATATGTAAAAGTTTGATCAGGTGTAACTACTGCTGCTGTACCATTATTTGACTCATCAATTAATATATTTGGAGCATTCATGATAGGTATTTTTCTTGTCATTTTTGGGAAAATTACAGTATGAGAAGACCAAAAAGACAACAAAGGATTAGATGGTAAGTGGTTTTCAAATGAAACATTAGATCTGCACATGATTATTGCCCAAGTATTTAACTCATTAGCTAACTCATCAATTTGATCCATAGTATACGGAGTAATAATTTTATTGGGAGAAATTCCAAACACTCCCTTTGCTGCTTTTATCCCTTTGCGTATTAATTGTCCTACAGCCTCAGGATACCTAGTAAGAATAGTGTTAGGAGAATAAGATAAATGTTTCCATAATAATGGACCTTCTTGACAAAATACTCCTGTAGGAATATTTTTTGTTGGTAATACAATAAATAGTAAAGGCAAACTTATATCAATTCTATCCAAATGCATATTTTCCATATATGTTTCAATGATTTTTAATGCCTTTCTTGCTTCAGGCGTTAACATGCGGGGTGAATTTGGATCTGATGGACCTTTTAGGATATCAAATAAGGTCCCAACTCTCCTGTTGGTATAACTAGATAAGGCCTTATCCAATTTATGTCTCCTAATAACTTTTGAAAGTCGTTAAGTGATTTGAGTTGATCTACTCGTATTTGAATTTTTGGTGGACGGACCATGGTTGAGGATAATAGAACTCCTAAATAATTAATTGGAAAATTTTGTTGTACTTTGTTTATTGCTATCTCTAGATTATAATTTTTAAATAAGTTTGTAAGTGTGGCATTCTAGCAATGTGTTTTTATCTTTGTGTGTTAATAATATATCGTCCATATAGTGAAATATTTGTAGTTCAGGATTTTGATTCCGAAGTGGCTGGATTGGTTTGTTAGCATAAATTTGACACATAGTTGGACTGTTAGCCATACCTTGATGGAGAACTTTCCATTCATATCTCTGATCAGGACCTTCATGATTCAGTGCAGGGATAGTAAATGCAAAACGTGGAGTATCCTCAGAATGAATTGGAATTGAAAAAAAAAACAATATTTAATATCTATAACTAAAACATACCAGGTTTTTGGCAAAGCAGACAATTGAGGAATCCCCGATTCAGCAGATCCCATAATAACCATCTCATTATTAATAGCTCTTAAATCTTGTAATAATCTCAATTTACCAGATTTCTTTTTGATGACAAAAATGGGAGTATAATAGGGAGATACAGAAGGTTGTGTATGTCCTTCTGCTAATTGTTGTTTGACCAGGTCATGGGCTCCTTGTATCTTTTCTTTAGTCAGGGTCCACTGAGGAACCCATACTGGTCTTTCTGATTTCCAAGTAATTTTTATTGTCTCAGTGGCCCTTTCTGAAAACCCAATCCATGTCTGTCTCTTCCTTGATCTATTTGTATTGGTGCTGCTATACCTTGTTCTTGTTCTCATAATTTTTTCCTTTCTTAAAACCTTGTCTAGCGATAATAGTGGGTGCATTTGGATTGATGTTATTTGTTAATGTTAGTCCTAATTGATCTAGAACTTCTCGTCACCATAAATTTATAGGAATATGATCCAACACATATGGCTGTATAGTTCCTTCACATCCTTCAGGATACTTCCAATCTAATACCATTGCACTTCTATGAAGATTAGTCACCACTCCTAGGCGTCAAAGCATTTGAGTCGCTTGTTGTAATGGCCAATGTTTTGGCCATTCTTGACAAGAGATGATGCTAAGGTCCGCACCTTTATCCAGTAGCCCATTAAATTCATGTCATTGAATATTTAGTTTTAGCATTGGGAGAGAATCTAAATTTAAAGAAAGCATAGCCTAATCTACACCTGTGGAGCCTAATCCTCTGAAACCTCTTTCTATTGTACGACAGGAAAATTTATCATGTAGGCTGGGTATTATTAATAACTATGCTGTTCTATCTCCTGGTGAAATTTCTGATATACCCCTTGGAGAACTGGCAAGTGCTGATGCAGCAGGAACCACCCTATTCTGGAGCAGCCCTATTGCCAGACAGCAGGGGGCTATATACAACTGAATACACAGCCTGTTTCAATCCAGCATCATCCAGTCACAGCAAGTAGACACAGCTTAACTTAATTATCATCATCTTAATGGCTCCCTGGCCTCTCAACCATTCCTTCTGGCAAATGCCAGGGGCCATTCCGACTCAGCTGTGGCTCTCAACAAGGGTTAAATTAGTGCTAGGATTAGGGCTAGGTTTATTGTTTGGCTTAATCCTAGAGTTAGGGTTAGGGTTAGGGTTAAGTTTAGGGTAAGAGATGGCATTATATCTAGGTATAGAGGTAGGGTGAGGTTTAGAATTATGGTTAGGGGTAGGGTTAGTGTTATGGTTATGATTAAAGCTAGGTTAGGGCTAGGATGAGGGCTAGGGTTTGTTTTACGTTGGGGCTAGGGCTAATTTCAGGTCATGAATTATGGTTAAAGATAGTTTTAGGGTTAGGATTTTGGCTACGTCTTGGGTAAGGGCTAGGTGTAGGGTTATGTTCAAGTTTAGAGCTAGGGGTTTTATTAGAGTCAAGGTTAGTGTTAGGGTTTAGGATAGGTTAAGGTTTAAAGTTAGGGCTCGAATTAGTGTTAGGTTAGTTTCAGGTTAGGGTCAGGGTAATGGATTGGGTTAAGATTAGGGATAGGGCTGGGATTGTGGCTCAAGTTGTAGCGCACTTGCATGGCATGCGTGTGGCCTGGGTTCCATCCTCAGCACCACATACAAACAAAGATGTTGTGTCCGCCAAAAACTAAAAAATACTCTCTCTCTCTCTCTCTCTCTCTCTCTCTCTCTCTCTCTCTCTCTCTTAAAAAAAATTAGGGTGATGTTTAGGTTCAAGCCTAGGGTTAGCATAAGGGTTATCAATATGGTTATGGTAATGGATAGAGTTAGAGATCGGTTTAGGGCTAGGTTTATGGTTACGAATAGTGCTAGGGTTAAAGCTAGGATTAGGGCTAGGTTTTGGGTTAAGTTAAGGATAGTGTTAGGGATAGGGTTAGGTTTAGGGTTAGTGTAAGTATTATGGTGATGTTTAGGGCTAGTTTTAGTGTTTTATGGCTAGAGTTAGTGTTAGCGTTAGGTTTAGGGTTAGGGTGATATTTAGAACTAGTGTTGTTAGGGTCAGTGTCAGGTTCAGGGTTAGTTTAAGGGTTCAGCTTACAACTCATATTAGGGCTAGGGTTAGGGCTAGGTTTAAGGATAGGGTTTGGTTTAGGTTAAGGGTTAGGGTTATAGTTATAGCTCGTTTTTTTTTGGGGGGGTGGGCTAGGGCTAGGGTTAAGGCTAGTTTTAGGATTAGTGTTATGGTTTGAGCTAGTGTTAGGGTTTGGCTTAGTCTATGGGTTAGGGCTTGATTTAGAGTTAGGTTTTGTCTAAGGTTAGTGCTAGGGCAAAGGATAGGGCAAGGGTTATGACTAGGGTTAGGGCTAGGATTTGGGTTATGGTACGGGATAGGGTTAGAATGAGTGAAAGTTCTAATGTGAGAGTTGGAGTTAGTCTTAGGACTAGGGTTAGGGATAGGGCTAAATTAGAGCTAAAATTAGGGCTATGGTTAGTGTCAGGTTCAGTCCTAGAATTTTGGATAGGGTTATAATTAAGGCTATGTTTAGGGCTAGGATAAGGGCTAGGGTTTGTGTTAGGGTTAGGGCTAGAATTATGGCTAGGGCAAATGTCAGGTCTAGGGTTAGATTTAGGGATAATTTTAGGGAAAGATTTATGGCTAGGTCTATTGTAAGGGTTAGGTATAGGGTAATAGTCAGATTTAGAGCTAGGGTATACTTAGGGCCAGGGTCAGTGTTAGGGCTTGATTTAGGTTTGAGTTTAGGGTTACGGCTTGAATTAGAGTTAGGATTAGGGTTAGCATAAAGATAGGATTAGGGTTAGGGTTCAGATTATGTTTAGGGTAATTGATAGTTTTGGGGATAGTGATAGGGTAAGGGTTAGTCCTAGGGTTAGTATTAGGGTAAGGGTTATGTTTAGGGTAATGGATACAGTTAGAGTTAAGTTTAGGGCTAGGGTTATGGTTAGAATAAGGTCTTGGTTTAGGGTTAGGGTGAGAGTTAGGATTTAGACTATGTTTACGTCTCAGATGAGGGTTTGTGTTAGGGCTAGGATTAAGGCTAGAGCTAATGTCAGGTCTAGCATTACAATTAAGTGTAGTTGTAGGGTTTGGTTATGAATAGGTCTACTGTAAGTGTTAGGTTTAGGGTAAAGGTCAGGTTTAGCACTAGGTGTATTATTACAGTCAAGGTCAGGATTAGGGATTGGTTTCGGTTAAGTTTTGGGGTTAAGGCTCAAATTAGCATTAGGTTTAAGGTAATGGATATGGTTAGGTTTAGGGTTCAGGTTAGATTTAGGTTTTTGAATAGCCTTAGGGATAACTATACAGTTAGGTTTAGTGCTATTGTTAGTATTTGGGTTAGGCTTATGGTTAAGTAAAAGATAGGATTACAGCTAGGGTTAGGGCTACGTTTATGGTTAGGATTAGGGATAGTGTTAGGGTTACGGTTAGGGTTATTATTAGACCTAGGGTTAGGTTTAGGTTTAGGGTAAGTGTTATGTTTGGAGCTAGATTTAGGGCTAGGGCAAGGGTTAGGGTTAGAGCAGGTCTAGGGTAAATGTCAGGGTTAGGGCTATGTTTAGCATTAGGGCAAGGGTTAGAGTTATGGTAATGGATAGAGTTAGAGCTAGGGTTTGGGCAATGGTTACAGTTAAAATTACAGTTAAAGTTAGGATTAGGGATAGGGATATGTTAATGTTTAGAGTTAGTATTAGGGCTCAGTTTATAGGTAGTGTTAGGGTTAGAGTTACTTTATTCAAATTTCTTTGATACAATCCAGGATTCATCTTTAACTAACCTTACTCTGTTTCCCATGTTTAGGCCTTTTGGTTCAACTGTTGGGTGTCAGGAACAGTTAATATTTTCATTTTACTTCTTTTTGACCTACATGACTAAATGTAAATGGACCTGGAAATCAAACAGGGTTTATGCTAGCTGCTTGAAACTGCACACACACCATAAATTCTTTGTGGAGACACTGTGGTAAGTTCCTTATGAGTGTAGGCCTAAGCTGAAACATGCAAAAACAACTTTTTCCAAGAGCCCTTTAGGAGAAAGCAGGGAATATGCATGCACTTAAATTACTCCCATTAATTATTTTGTCTGAGTAGGATTCATTATTTAGCTTGCCCCACAAAGCTTCCAAGTGTGGGACTTCTAGTATCAATGGTTCTCTAATCAGGTTAGGGTTATTGTTAGGTTTAGGGTTAGGGCTAGGGTTAGATGTAGTGTTAGGTTGAGAGTAAGTTTTGGACAAATTTCTTTGATACTTGGAAGGAGTCATATTTTACCTAGCCTTAATATAATCCTCAGGTTTGGGCCTTCTCATTTTAATGGTTCGCTAACAGCGACACTGTATTTTAAGGTTTCACTTCATATTGACCTATATAGGTAAATGAAAATGGAGGTGCTAGCTGCTTTAAACTTCAAACACTGAATCAGTTCTCTGTGGGAACACTCTGGTTTGTCCCTTGTGAAAGCAGCCCTAAGATGAAGATGGCAAAAATAACTTTATCCGAGAGCCCTTTAGCAGAAAACAGAGAAATATGCGTGAACTGAAATACCACCTCAATTATTTGGTCATATATCTTTAATACTGCATAGGATTCATCTGATAGCTTATCCCACTATGCTCCCCAAGTTTGGGACTTCTAGGATCAACAGTTTTTCAAACAGGTTAGGGTTTGTGTTAAGGTTAGTGTTAGGGTTCTTATCCAAAGCCTCAACCAAGCCCTAACACTTACTCAATCCCTGACTCTTACCTTTAACATAACCCTAGCTTAAAGCTGAATCATAAACCAAACCCCAAACTTAGCCCTCATCCTAAACTTAACCCTAGCCTAAACCCTAGCTGTAACCCCACCCATTACCCTGACTCTAACCATAAACCTCATGGTAACCCTATCCGTATCGCTAAACCTACTGTAATCCTAACCGAATACCTAACTCTAGACCTAACCATAAACCTAACACTTACCGTAGTCCTAACCCTAGCTCAAACCCTAAATACTATGCTAAACCTAACAGTAACCCTAGTCCTAAATGTAAACCTAACCCTAACTCGACATAAAACCCTGTCCACTACCCTTACTCTAATGATAACCCTAGCCTTAACTCTAATACTAATCCCAATCCTAGACCTAACGCTAAACCTAACCATAGCCTTAGCACTAACCCTAGCTCAAACCCTAACCCATACCCTAAACCTAACCCTAGCATAAACCCTAAAACTAACCCTAACTCTAACCCTAATACTAAACATAATCCTAGCCATAACCCTATCCATTATTCTAATGATAACCATAAACATAATGCTAACCCTAGGCCTAACTCTAAACCTATTCATTACCCTAAACCTAAACTGAACCCTAAAACTAAGTTGAAGCCTAAACCTAATTCTATTCATTACCCTAACCCTAACTCTAAACCTAAAGATAATTTGAGCCCTAACCCTAAACTTCAATCTAACCCAAACCTGAAACCTGACCCTGACCATTTTTATACCCCTAGCTCTAAACCTAAACCTTACCTTAAACCCAACTCTGACACTAGACCTAGCCATAAATCTAACCCTAAAACTATCCCTAACCATAATCCTAGAACTGATATTAGCCCTAGCCTTAATACTTGCCATAACCCTAACGCAAATGCAAGCCCTCATCCTACCCTAAATCTAGCCTTGATCCTAACGCAAACCCTAACTCTAGCTCTATCCCTAATTTTATCCCTCGCCCTAGTTCTGAACATTACTATTACCCATCCCTTCGCCTAAATCTAACCCTAACTCTAACCCTTGACTTAATCTTTACACTAATCCTAGACCTACCTGATCCTAGCCCTGATTTATCCCTAACCCTAACCCTAACACTAGCACTAAGACTACCTCTAACTCACGCCCTAGCCCTATTCCTGAATCTAACCCTATCCCTTACCATAACCCTAACACTTACCTAACCTTATTCCTAACACTAGCCCTAGCCCTAACCCTAGCCCTAGCCCTAACCCTATATCTAACCATAACTCTAGCCCTAACCCTAAGTCTAAACCTCACACTAACACTAGCCCTAACACTAATGCTAATCCTAAAACTAGCCCTAACCTAGTCCTAGACCTAAAAATAAAGATCCATAATCCTAACCCTAACCCTTAACCTAAACCAAAACTTAATCCTACACCTAGATTAATTTTAGCCCTAATTCCAGTCTGCCCTTACCCTAAAACTAACCTTGACCCTGTCTCTGACCCTAACACTAACCCTAGCTCTAACATCACCCTAAAATTATACCTAACCCTAAAATCTAGACATAGCCCTAACCGTAACCCTAAAAGCAGCCCTAATTATAATTCTAGATCTTACATTAACATTATCTCTAATCCTAGCTGTAACCTAACCCAAAACCTAGCCCTAATCCAGTCCCTGCACCTGTTTTTAATCCTAACCTAACCATAGCCCTATTACACTAAACCTAATCCTAACCCTAAAACTTGCCCTAACCCTAAACCTAACCCTAGCCTTAATCCTAACCATAACCCTAGCCCTAACCCTAGCTCTAACACTATCCATTACCCTAACCATATCCCTAACCCTAATGCTAACCCTAGGATAACCCTAACCCTATCTATAACCCTAAATTCATCCATTACCCTAAACCTAACCTGAACCCTAAACTTAACCATAAACATTACCCTAACCTTAACCCTAACCCTAACACTAATGAGAGCCCTGACCCTAAAACTTAACCTAACCCAAACCTTAACCATGACTGTGACCCTAATAATAACCCTGTCTCTAAACCTGACCCTAACCCTCAACCTAACCCTTACATTAGAACTAGCCATAAACCTAAACCAAAACTAACCCTAACTATTAAACTAGACCAGAAATTACCCCTAGCCCTAATCATAGCCCTTACCATAACACAAAATCTAGCCATAATCCTAGCCTTAAACCTCGCCCTAATACTAGCCCTAAACCTAGGCTTAATCCTCATCCTCACCCTAACCCTAGCCCTAACCATATTTGGACCCTCACCCTAAACCTAGCTATAACATCATACCTTACACTAATCCTAACCCTAAACCTAGCCCTAAACCTAGGCCTAGCCCTAAGACTAACCCAATAATTAATCCTAGAACTAATTTAACCCTCAACCTAACCCTACAACTATCACCCTAGAACTAACCCTAGTTCTAAACCTATCTCTTAACATAACCCAAACCCTAGCCCTAAACCTAGCCCCAACACTAGCCCAAAATTTGTCCTAACTTTAAACCTAGACCTAACCCTAACTCTAAAGCAAACCCTAAATCTAAGCCTAAACCTCATCCTAAAACTAGCTTTAATGCTAATGCTAATTGGAAAACTAGCCCTAACCCTAGACCTAACACTCAAACTAAACCCAGTCATAGGATTAACACTAATCCTAACCCAAACAAAACCCTAAGCTTATACCTAGCCCTAACCTAGCCCTAATTCGAGTTTTAAGCCTAACTCTAGAACTTAACCTGACCCTGACTCACACCCTATCACTAACCCTAGCTCTAAACATCACCCTAACCCTAAACCTAAACTGAACACTAGACCTAGCCCTTACTCTAACCCTAAAACTAGCCTTAATCATAATGCCAGTTCTTACATTAGCCATAGCCCTGTAATAATAGAAAACCTATCACTAATCCGAGAACTAAACCTAGCATTAAACCTAACCCTAACCTCAAGCCTAGCCCTATCCCTAACCATAACACTAGCCCTAATCCTAGCTCTTAACTTATCCCTTACCCTAAGCCAAACCCTCAACCTAATGCTACCCTAGTCCTAACATTAATCCTTAGCCTAACCAAAACCATAACTCTAATACTAATCCTAATCCTAGCCCTCATTCTAGCTCTAACCCTAACCCAAAACCTAACCCTAACCCTAAACCTGACTCTTATTCTGACCAACTATATATAACCCTAGGTTGAAACCTGAACCTAACTCTAAACCGAACCCTAACACTAGCCCAATGGGTAACCCTATATCTAAATATAAACTTAATACTCAACCTAGACAAAAGCCTAATCCTAAATCTAGCTATATCTCTAGCCCTAACCCTAACAATAACCCTTAACCTAACCCAAACACTAACCCTACCTCTAGACCTAACACTAGGCCTAATTCTGGCCCCCAAAATAAACCTAACCCTAACACAAACAAAGACTCTTCTCCTAACAAAAACCCTAGCTCTAAACTTTATGCTAACCCAGAATCTAGCCATAACCCTAAGCCTAGACCTAACCATAATTCTAACCCTAGCTCTTACATTACCCATACCCTTAATGCTAGCCCTAAAACTCAAACAAAATGTAGCCCTAAACCTAGCACTAAACCTAGCCCTAAGTGTAACCCTAACCCTAACTCTCACCTTAGCCCTAACCCTAGCTCAAACACTAACTCTTACCATAAACATAATCCTAGCCATAACCCTAACCTGAACACTAATTCTAGCCCTAATCCCAACCATAACCAAGGCCAAACCCTACCTCTAACTCTATCCATTACCCTAAACAAACCTTAACCCTAATGCTAACCCTAGCCCTCAACTTATGACTAATCCTAAACCTACACCTAACACTAACCCTAACACTTTCCCTACCCCTAACAATAGCTCAAACCTTAACACTTATGCTAAAACTAACCCTAACCCTAACCCTAGGCCTAACTCTAACCCTAACCCTTCCCATAATCCTAAACATAAACCTAGCCCTACACCTATCCGTTACCCTAAATATAAGCCTAACCCAAATGCTAACACTAGGCCTAACCCTAAACCTATTGCTAACACTAACCCTATCCATTACCTAAACCTAACCTGAACACTAAAACTAAACCTATCAATTACTCTAGCCCTAACCCTAACCCTAATGCTAATTTGAGCCCTAAGCCTAAACCATAACCTAAACCAAACTCTAAACAAGACACTGACTCTAATAATACACCTAGCTCTAAACCTGGTCCTAATCCTAATCCTAACCCTTACACTAGACCTAGCCATAAAACTAACCCTAACAGTATTCCTAACCATAACCCTAGACCTGACATTATCCCTCTACCTAATTCTTGCCTTGAGCCTAACACAAAACTGATCCCTCATCCTAGCCCTAAACCTAGCCTTAATACTAACCGGAACCCTAACCCTAGCCCAATTCCTAATTTCAACCCTCACCTTAGTTCTGAACCTAGGTATAACCACATCCCTTCCCCTAACACTAACCCTAACAGTATCACTTACCCTAACCCAAGCCCTAACCTTAGGCCTAACCCTAACATTAACCCTAGCTCTAATCCTAGCCCTAATTTATCACTAACTGTAATCCAAACTCTAGCCCTAGTCCTAAAACTAACTCTAACTCTCACCCTAGACCTATATCTAGTACTAACCTTATCTGTTACTATAACCCTAAAACTAGCCCTAACCTTAGCCCTAACCCTAGCTCTAACCCTAGATCTAACATAACTCTAAATCTAACCCTAACCCTAAGACTAAACCTTACCATACCACTAGCCCAAACACTATCGCTAATCCTAAAACTAGCCCTAAACCAAGCCCTAGACCTAAAACAAAACCGAGCCATAGCCCTAATGCTAATCCTAACCTAACCATAACCCTATACCTGACATTAGCCTTAGTCCTAATTCTTGCCATAACCTTAACACAAAACCTAACCATACACCTAGCCTTAATCCTATCTCTAATATGAGTCTTATTCCTAACCCTAAAACTAACACTGACCTGAAACTGACCCTAACAATAACCCCATCTCAAATCTTCACCCTAAAGCTTAACTTAACCCTAATACTAGACCTAGCCCTAACCCTAGTCATAAAACTAGCCCTAATCATGACTCTACTTTTTACATTAGCCGTAGCCCTAACCCTAGCCCTAAGCTAATCTAAAACTTAAACTTAATCCAAGCCCTAACCCTAGCTTTAACTCTAACCCTAACCATAAACCTAAACCTAGCCTTAATCCTAACCATAACCCAAACCCTAACTCTAGCTCTAATTCTATCCATTAGCTTACCCTAACTCTACCCTAATCCTAACCCTAGGATAGCCTTAACCCTATCCATAACCCTAACCCTATCCATTACCTTAAACCTAACCTGAAACCTATACCTAACTATATCCATTACCCTAACCCTAAATCTAACACTAAAGCTAATTTGAGCCCTAAGCCTAACCCTCAACCTAAACAAACCCTGAATCTGACCCTGAACCTAATGATACCCCTGCCTCTAAAGCTGACCTTGAACACTCAACCTATACTTTTCACTATACCTAGCCATAAAACTAACCCTAAAACTATCCCTAAACATTACCCTACACCTGATATTAGCCCTAGTCCTAATGCTAGCCCTATCCCTAACAAAAACCATAGCCCTAAACCTGGCCCTAAACATAGCTTTAATCCTAATCCTAATTCTAACACTAACCCTAACCCTAAGTTTACCCCTTGCCCTAGGCCAAAACCTCGCTATAACATCATACCATACCCTAATCCTAATGCAAACCCCAGTGCTAAACCAAGACCTAACCCTAGTACTAACCCTAACTCTAATCCTAGCCCTAATTTACCCTAACCCTAAACTTAATCATATTGCTAGCCCTAAGACTAACTCTAACTCTCGCCCTAGCCCTATCCCTAGTTATAAGCTTATTCCTTACCATAACCCAAAGCCTAGTCCTAACCCTAGCCCAAACTTAGCCCAAAACTTAGCCCTAGCCCTACATATAAATCTAACACAAACCTAAATCTAATCCTAACCCTAAACCTAAACCTCACCCTAACACTAGCCCTAACCCTAATGCTAATTTGAAAATTAGCCCTAACCCTAGCCACAGTCCTCAAACAAAACTAAGCTATACCATAATCCTAACCCTTGACATAAACCAAATCCTAACGCTACACCAAGTCCGAAACCTATCCCTAAAACTAATACTGACCCTGAGTCTGACCCTAAAATTATGCCTAGCTATAAATATAACCTTAACCTAAACATAACCCAAACACTAGACCTAGTCCTAACCCTAACCATAAAACTACCCTGAGTTGTAAAGCCAGTTCTTTCATTAGCCATAGCCCTAACCCTAACACAAAACCTAACTCTAATCTGAGCCCTAACCCTAGCTTTAACCCAAACCCTAAATATAACCCTAGCCCTAACCATAACCAAAATCCTAACCCTAGCTCTAACCCTATAACTTACCCTAAGCCAAACCCTCACCCTAATGCTACCCTAGCTCTAACACTAATCCTTAGCCTACCCCAAACCCTAATTTTATTACTAGTCCTAACCCTAGCCCTCATTCTATCTCTAACCCTATCCCAAAGCCTAAGCCTAACCCTGACCCGTATTCTGACCCTAACACTAACCCTAGGTCACAGCCGGACCCTAACGCTAAACCAAACCCTAACACAAGCCCTACCGGTAAACCTATACCTAACCTATCCATAATACTAGCAGTAGACCTAAACCTAATCCTAAACATAGCCATTACTCTAGCCCTATCCCTAAAAAAATCCTAGCCCTAGCCATAAAAATAACCATAACCTAATGCAAAGACTAACTCTACCCCTAGACATAACCCTAGTTCTAATTCTGGCCCTAACCTAAACCCCAATGCTATCCCGAACACTGAACCTTATCCTAACACAAACTCTAGCTCTAAACCTTATCCCAACCCAAACTCTAGCCCTAACTATAGACCTATCCATAACCCTAACTCTAAAACTAGCCATAATCATAAACCAGGCTCTTTCATTACCCATAGCCCTAATTCTAGCCATAAATCTCACACAAAACCTAGCCCTAGCCCTAGCCATAAGCGTAAACATAACCAAAACCTGAGCCCAAACCCTAACCCTAATGCTTGCCCTAGTCCTCACCCTAGATGAAACTCTAACCCTTACCCTAAACATAACTCTAGCCCTAACCCTAAGCCCAAACCTAGCCCTAATCTTAACTGTAACCATAGCCCAAATCTTAGATCTAACTTTATCCATTACCTTAAACAGAGCCCAGAACCTAATGCTAATCCTAGCCCTAACCATAATCTTAACCCTAAACCTCGCCTTAGACCTAACCCTAGCTCAAACCCTAACACTTACCCTAAACCTAACCTTAACTCTAACACTAACCCTATGCCTAACCATAACTCTAGCCCTACTCCTAAGCTTAACACAAGCCCTAACACTAGCATTAACCCTATCCTTTATCCTAAACATAAACCTAACCTAAATGCTAACCTTAGGCCAAACCCTAACCCTATCCCTAACACTTAACCCTATAAATTACTCTAAAACTAACCTGAATACTAAACCTAACCCTATCAATTACTCTAACCTTAAAACTCACCCTAACTTTAACCATAAAACTAATCCTGATTGTAAAGCCATGTCTTAACCCTAATGCTAATTTGAGCTCTAACCCTAAACCTTAACCCAAACCAAACCCTAACATGACACTGAACCTAGTAATACACCTAGCTCTAAACCTGACCCCTACACTAAACCTAACACTTACACTAGACCTAGCCATAAAACTAAACCTAACACTGTCCCTAACCATAACCCTAGACCTGACATTAGTCCTAGCCCTAATCCTAGCCCTAAACCTAACACAAACCCTAGCCCTCATCCTAGCCCAAAGCTAGCCTTAATCCTATCCAAAACTTTCACCTTAGCCCTATACTAAATTTTAAAGCTCGTCCTAGCCTTGAACCTAGCTATAACCCCATCACTTCCCCTAAAAATAACTCTAAGCCTAACACTATCACTAACCCTAACCCTAGTCCTAACAATAGACCTAACCCTAACACTGACCCAAACGCTAATCCTAGCCCTAGTTTAGCCCTAACGCTAACCCTACCCCTAACCCTATCCCTAAGACAAACATCACCCTAGCCCTATTTCTAACCCTATCCATTATCATAACCCTCACACTAGCCCTAACCTTAGCCCTAACCCTAGCCATATCCCTAACACTAGATATAAACATAACTCTAAATATACCTTAACCTAAGCCTAAACCTCACCATACCACTAGCCCTAACACTATTGCTAATCCTAAAACTAGCCCTAACCATAGCCCTATCCCTAAAACAAAACTGAGCCATTGCTCTAACCCTAAACCCTTCCCCTATAACTAGCCATAACCCTAGCTCTAATTCGAGTCCTAGGCCTAAAACTAACCCTGACCCTGACTCTTATCTAAGCACTAACCCTAGCTCTAAATATCACCCTAATCCTAAAGATAATGCTAGCACCATTCCTAGCCCAAACTCTAACCCTAAAACTAACCCTAATCATAACCCTAGTACTTACATAGGCCATAGCCCTAACCCTAACACAAAAGTAGCACTAATCCAAACCCTAACACTAGATTTAACCCTAACCCTAATCCTAGACCTAAACCTAACCCCAAATGTAGACCTAACCCTAGCTATTACCCTATCCGTACCCTAAGCCAAACTCTATCCATAATGATAACTTAGTCCTAACATTAATCCTTAGACAAAATCAAACACTAATCCTATAACTAGTCCTAACCCTAGCCCTCATTCTACCTCTAACCCTAACCCAAAATCAAACTCTAAACTTCACCCATATTCTGAGCCTATCACTAATTATAGGTATAAATCTGAACCTAACCCTAAACCGAACCCTAACACTAGCCCTATATGTAACCTCATACCTAAACCTAACCTTAACACTAGCCCAAGACCTAAACGTAATCCTAAATCTTGCAATAACTCTAGCCCTAGACCTAAACAAAAACTAAGTCCCATCCCTAAATATAACCCTTAAAATAATCCAAACACTAACCCTACCTCTATACCTAACCTTGTTCTAATTCTATCTCTCACCCTAACCCTAACTATAACCTGAACACTGACTCTGACATTAACACTAAATGTAGCTCTAAATCTGACAATAAACCAAAATCTAAACTTAACACTAGAACTAGCCATAACCATTACCCTACAATTAGCTCTAAATAGAACTTTAGACCTTGCATTACCCATAGTACTAACCCTAGGAATAAACATAATACAAAACTTAGCCATAATCCGTGGCCTAAACCTACTTTAAGCATAAACCTCAGCCTAACCCTATCACTAACCCTAACCCTAACCCTCACCTTAGTCCTAACCCTAGTTCACACCCTAACCCTTAGCCTAAAAATAACTGTAGCCCTAGCCCTACCCTTAACCCTAACCCTAGCCCTAATCCTAAACTTAACAATAGCTCTAACCCTAGTTCTAACCCTATCCATTACCCTAACTCTAAAGCTAAATGTCATGATAACCCTAGCCCTAACCCTAAACAAAAGCCTAACACAAAATATAAACCTAACCCTAGACCTAACCCTAAACCTAACCATTGCTTTAGCCCTAACCCTAATTCAAACCCTAACACGTACCCTAAACATAACAGTAAACCCAGCCCCCTAAAACTAAACTTAACCCTAAACCTAACCTTAACCCCAAAGCTAACCTTACATCTAGCCCAATCTATTACTCTAAACCTAACCTTAAACCTAATGAAAATCCTAGCCCTAACCCTAAACCTAACCCTGAACAAATCTATAACCCTGACTCTACACCTATGACTAAACCTAACGCTCACCTTAGAACTAAACCTAGCTCAAAACCTAACCTTTACCCTAAACCTAACCCTAACCTACCCCTAAGCTAGGGTTACTAGCCCTAACCCAAACCCTAACCCTAACTCTAGCCCTAATATTAACCATAAATTTAGCCCTAACCCTACCTCTAACCCTATATATTATCCTTATTATAATCCTAATCCTAATGCTAACCCTAGGCCTAACCCTTTCCTCCTATCTCAAAACCTCTTCATTACTCTATACCTACCCTGAACCCTAAAGTGAACCCTATTCATTACCCTAAGCCTAACCCTAATGCTCATTTGAGCCCTATCCCTAAACCTTAACCTAAAACAAACCTTAAACCTGATCCTAAACCTAAAAATACACCTAGGTCTAAACCTGACCCTTACACTAAGCCTAACACTTACACTAGAGCTAGACACAAACCTAACTCTAAATCTATCCTTAACTGTAACACTAGACCTGACATTAGTCCTAGCCCTAATTCTAGACCTAACACTACAACAAAACCTAGCCCTCATCCTAGCCCTAAACGTAGCCTTAATCATACCCCTAAACCTAACCCTAGCCCTAACTCTACTCTAACCCTCATCCTACCTCTAAACCTAGCTATAACAACATCCCTTACCCTAAACATAATCATGGCCTAGTCCTAACACTAGGCCTATGCTGAACACTAACTCTAGCCATAATCCTAGCCCTAATTTAGCCCTATCCCTAAAAGTAACCATAACCTAGCCCTAAGACTAACTCTAACTTTCACACTAGACCTATCCCTAGTTCTAACACTATCCCTTACCATAACCCTAACCCTAGCCCTAAACCTAGACATAACCCTAGCCATAACCTTGCCTTATCTTTATTCCTACTCCGAAACCTAGATCTAACCCTAACTACATCTAACACTAAACCTAAGCCTAAGCCTAAACTTAACACTAACCCTAACCCTAACACTAATAAAAAAAAAACTAGCTCTAACACTATCCCTACAGTAAAACAAAACTGAGCAATAGCCCTAACACTAAACCTTAACTTACACGAAACTCTAGCACTACACAATGACATAACCCTAGCCCTAAATCGAGTCCTAATCTTAACCTTAATACTAACCCTTACTCAGACTCATATGCTAACACTCACCCTAGCTCTAAACACCACCATAACTTTAAACTGAAACCTCACAGTAACCCTAGCCTTATTTCGAGTCCTAACCCTAACCCTAAAACTACCCTTACCCTGACTATTAACCTAACACTAACACTAGCTCTAAATATCACCCTAAAATAAAACCTAATCCTAACACAAGAGCTTTAACTGCTAACTATAACCCCAAAATTAAACCTAATTGTAACCTTAGTTCTTACATTAGCAGTTGCTCTAACACTAGCCCTAAACCTAACACAAAACTAGCCCTAATCTGAGCCCTAAACCTATCTTTAATCTGCCCTAATCTATCCCTAACCCTAGCTCTAACCCTATCCCTTACCCTAAGCCAAACACTAACCCTAATGCTAAACCTACTCCTTAACCTGACCCAAACCCTAACCCTATTACGAGTTTTAATCCTAGCCCTCATTCTAGCTCTAACCATAACCAAAACCCTAACCCTAACCCTGACCCTTATTCTGACCCTACACTAATCATAGGTCTAATCCTGAACCTAACCCTAAACTGAACCCTAAAACTAGCCCTACCGGTAACCTCATACCTAAACCTAACCCTACCAATGGCCCTAGACTTAAACCTAATCCTAAATCTAGTGATAACTCTATCCTCTACCTAATTAAAACACTAAACTTACCCCTATACCTAACCTTGTCCTAATTCTGGCTTTCACCCACCCTAACTCTACCCTGAAAACTGACCCTGAAACTAATACTAAACCTAGCTCTAAACCTGACTATAAACTAAAATATAAACTTAATATTAGACCTAGCCATAACTCTTACCCTACAACTAGCTGTAATTAGAACTCTAGATCTTACATTACCCATAGCACTAACCCTAGGCCTAAACTTAACACAAAATCTAGCCCTAATCAAAACTGAGCTATAGCCCTATTCCTAACCCTTGACCTAAACAAAATCCTAATGCTACACCTAGTCCTAACCCTATCCCTATAACTAATACGTACCCTGACTCTGACCCTAAATCTAAACATAGCTCTAAATATTACCCCCTAAATTTAACCCAAACACTAGACCTAGCCCTAACCCTAACCATAAAAGTAGTCCAAATTGTAAAGCCATTTCTTACATTAGCCATAACCATAACCTTAACACAAAACCTACCCCTAATCTGAGCCCTAACCCTTGCTTTAACTCAAACCCTAAATATAACCCTAGCCCTAACCCTAATAAAAATCCTAACCCTAGCTCTAACCATATTCTGTACACTAAGCCAAACCCTCACCCTAATGTTATTCCAGTTCTAACCCTAATCCTAGGCCTACCCCAAACCCTAACCCTATTATTTGTCCTAACCCTAGCCCTCATTCTATCTCTAACCCTATCCCAAAGCCTAAGCCTAACCCTGACCCTTATTCTGACCCTAACACTAACTCTAGGTCTAAGCCTGATCCTAACTCTAAACCAAACCCTAACACAAGCCCTACCGGTAAACCTATACTAACCTATCCATAATACGAGCAGTAGACCTAAACCTAATCCTAAATATAGCCATAACTCTAGCCCTATCCCTAAAAAAAATCCTAGCCCTAGCCATAACAATAACCATTAACCTGACACAAAAACTCTACACCTAGACAAAACCCTAGTTCTAATTCTGGCCGTAACCCAAACCCCAATGTTATCCCAAACACTAAACCTTATCCTAACCCAAAACCTAACCCTAACTATAGACCTATCCATAAACCTAACTCTAAAACTAGCCATAACCATAAACCAGGCTCTTTCATTATCCATAGCCCTAACTCTAGCCATAAATCTCACACAAAACCTAGCCCTAACCCTAGCCATAAGCATAAACGTAACCAAAACCTGAGCCCAAACACTAACCCTAACACTTGCCCTAGTCCTAACCCTAGCTCAAACTCTAACCCTTATTCTAAACATAACTCTAGCCCTAACCCTAACCCTAGCCCTAATCCTAACTGTAACCATAGCCCAAATCTTAGATCTAACTTTATCCATTACCTTAAACAAACCCTGACCTAATGCTAATCCTAGCCCTAACCCTAACCCTAACCCTAACCACAGCCCTTACTCTAACCCTAAACCTCGCCTTAGCCCTAAACCTAGCTCAACCCCTATCACTTACACTAAACCTAACCCTAACACTAACACTAACCCTATGCCTAACCCTAACTCTAGTCCTAATCCTAAGCTTAACCTAAGCCCTAACACTAGCACTAAGTCTATCCATTATCCTCAACACAAGCCAAACCCAAATACTAACCTTAGGACAAATCCTAATCCTATCCCTAACACTAACCCTATACATTACTCTAAACCTAACCTTATCCATTACTCTAACCCTAAATCTCACCCTAAACCTAACCATAAAACTAGCCCTAATTGTAAAGCCAGTTCTTAACCCTAATGCTAATTCGAGCCCTAACCCTAAACCTTAACCCCAACCAAGTCCTAACCTGACTCTTAACCTAATCATACATATAGCTCTAAACCTTACTCCTACACTAAACCTAACCCTCACACTATCCCTAACCATAACCCTAGACCTGACATTAGCCCTAGCCCTAATCCTAGCCCTAACCCTATAAAAAACATTAGCCTTAGCCCTCATCCTAGCCCTAAATTTAGCCTTAATCCTAATCCAAACCTTCATGCTAGCCCTATACTTAATTTGAAAGCAGTCCTAGCCCCAAACCTAGTTATAACCCCATCAATTCCACTAAAAACTAACTCTCAACCTAACACTAACCCTAACCCTAACCCTAGCCCTTACCATAGACCTAACCTTAACACTGATCCAAATGCTAACCCTAGCCCTAATTTAGCCCTAACCCTAAACCTAGTCCTAAGACTGACTCTCACCCTAGCCATATCCCTAACCCTAGATCTAAACATACCTCTAAATCTAACCCTAACCTTAAGCTTAACCTCACAACTCCACTAGCCCTAACACTATTGCTAATCCTAAAACTAGCCCTAACCCTAGCCCTAGCCCTAAAACAAAACTGAGCCCTTGCTATAACCCTAAACCTTTCCCTATAGCAAACCCTACCCTTATAACTAGCAATAACCCTAGCTCTAATTCGAGTTCTAGGCCTAAAACTAATGCTGACTCTGACTCTTATCCAAACACTAACCCTAGTTCTAAATATCACCCTAACCCTAAAGCTAATGCTAACACCATTCCTAGCCCAAACCGTAACATTAAAACTAACCCTAATCATAATCCTAGTTCTTACATTGGCCATAGCCCTAACCCTAGCCCTAAACCTAACAGAAAAACAGCACTAATCCAAGCCCTAACACTAGATTTAACCCTAACCCTAACCCTAATCCTAGCCCTAAAACTAACCCTAAATGTTGCCCTAACCCTAATTCTAACCCTATCCTTTAACCTCAGCCAAACCCTATCCATAATGCTAACCCTAGTCCTAATCCTAATCCTTAGGCTAAACCAAACAGTAACCCTATTACTAACCCCAGCCCTCATTCTAGCTCTAACCCTAATCCAAAACCCAACTCTAAACTTCACCCTTATTCTTACCCTAATACAAATTATAGGTCTAAACCTGACCCAAACCTAAACCGAACCCTGAAACTAGCCCTACCAGTAACCTTGTACCTAGACCTAAAACTAACACTAGCCCTAATTCTTAATCTAATCTTAAATCTAGCGATAACTCTAGCCCTAGACCTAAACAAAAACTTAGTCCTATCCCTAACAGTAACGCTTAACCTAATCCAAACTGTAACCCTACCTGTGTACCTAACCTTGTCCTATTTCTGGCTTTCACCCTAATCCTAACTCTAACCTGAACACTGACCCTGACACTAAAACTAAACCAAGCTCTAAACCCGACAATAAACCAAAATCTAAACTTAGCACTTGACCTAGCCATAACCCTTACCGTACAACTAGCTGTAATTAGAAACCTAAATCTTACATTACCTAATAGTACTAACCCTAGGCTTAAACCTAACATAAAACCTAGTCCTAATCCGAGGCCTAAACCTACCCTAAACATAACCCTCACCCTAACCATAGCTCTAAACCTAACCCTAATTCTCACCTTAGGCCTAGCTCTAGCTCACAGCCTAAACCTTAGCCTAAACATAACCCTAACCATATCCCTACCCATAACCCTAACCCTAGCCCTAATCCTAAACTTAACACTAGCTCTAACCCTAGCCATTACCCTAACTCTAATGCTAAATGTGATGATAACCCTAGCCCTAACCCTAACCAAAACCCTAACAGAAAACATAAACCTAACCCTAGACCTAACGCTAAACCTAACCATTGCTTTAGCCCTAACCCTAACTCAAAACCTAATCCTTACCATAAACCAAACAGTAAACCAAGTTTAAAACTAAACTTGACCCTAAACCTAAGCTTAACCCAAAAGCTAACCTTATATCTGAACCAATCTATTAGTCTAAACCTAACCATAAACCTAATGAAAACCCTAGACTTCACCCTAAACCTAACCCTGACCATAACCATAACCCTAACCCTAGACCTAACACTAAACCTAACCCTTGCCCTAGGACTAACCAAGCTCAAAACCAAACTTTTACCCTAAACTTAACCCTAACCTACTCTAAGCTAGGATTACTAGCCCTAACCCAAACCCTAACCCTAACTCTAGCCCTAATCCTAACCATAAATTTAGCCCTAATCCTAGCTCTAACCCTATACATTATCCTTATGATAATCCTAATCCTAATGCTAAACCTAGGCCTAAGCCTAACTCTATTGCTATCCTGAAAACTTTACATTACCCTTAACCTACCCTGAACTCTAAATCTAACCCAATGCATTACCCTAAGCCTAATCCTAATGCTCATTTGAGTCCTATCCCTAAGCCTTAACCTCAAACAATCCTTAAACCTGATCCTGACCATAAAAATACACCTAGGTCTAAACCTGACCCTTACCCTAAGCCTAACACTTGCACTAGAGCTAGACACAAACCTAACCCTAAATCTACCCCTAACTGTAACACTAGAACTGACATTAGCCCTAGCCCTAATTCTAGACCTAACCCTACAACAAACACTAGCCCTCATCCTAGCCCTAAACCAAGCCTTAATCATAACCTTAACCCTAGTCCTAGGCCTAACTCTAATTCTAACCCTCACCCTACTTTTCAACCTAGCTATAACAACATTCCTTACTCTAAACATAACCATAACACTAGTCCCAATGCTAGGTCTAAACTGAACAGCAACCCTAGTCCTAATCCTAGTGCTATTTTAGCCCTATCCCTAAAACTAACCATAACCCTAGCCCTAAGACTAAATCTAACACTTGCTCTAGACCTATCCCTATTTCTAGATGTATAAGTTACCATAACCCTAACCCGTAACCTAATCCTTGCCTTATTCTTAGACCTAGCCCTAACCCTAGATCTAATGCTAACCCCAAGTATAAATCTAACCCTAAGCCTAAGCCTAACATTAAGACTAGCACTAACCCTTATGCTAATCATATAACTAGTGCTAACCCTAAACTTAGGACTAAAACAAAACTGAGCAATACCCTAACACTAAACCTTAACTTAAACCAAATCCTAACAGTACACCTAGACCTAATCTAGCCGTAATTCAAGTCCTAAATCTAACCTTAAAACTTACCCTGACCTGAATCATATCTTAATACTCACCCTAGCTCTAAACACCACCCTAAAATGAAACAAAACTGTAACTGTAACCCTAGCCCTTATTTGAGTCCTAAACCTAAACCAGACCCTGACTCTGACAATTACCCTAAGCTTGGCACTAACTTAAACCAAAACCTAGCTCTAATCTGAGCTGTAACCCAAGTTTTATACCTAATCCTAACCCTAACCCTAGCCCTAATCATAAACATAACCCTAGCCCTAACCCTAGCTCTAACATATCCATTGCCATAACCATAACCATAACCCTAATGCTGACACTAGGCCTAAACCTAAACCTATCCCTAATCCTAATCCTATCCATTATGGTAAAATAGACTTAAACCCTAAACTTAACCCTATCATTACCTTAACACTAACCCTAATGCTAATTTGAGCCATAATTTTAAACCTTAATATATCCCAAACCCTAACCCAGACCCTGACCCTAAAAATACCCCTAGATCTAAACCTGACCCTAACACTAAAACTAACCCTTACACTACAGGTAGCCATATACATAAACTAAAAGTATCTTTAACAAAAACCATAGACCTGATATTAGCCCTATCCCTAATCCTAGCTTTAACCCTAAAAAAAACCCTAGCCCTCCTCCTAACCCTAAACCAAGACTTATTCATAATCCTAAACCTAACCATAACCCTAACCCTGATACTAACCCTCACCGTATCTATAAACCTAGCTATAACATGATCCATTAGCCTAAAATTAACGCTAACCCTAACCCTAATGCTAGGCCTAAGCTGAACACTAACCCTACCCTAATTCTAGCCCTAATTTAAAGCTAGCCCTAATCCTAACCCTAATCTTAGCCCTAAGACTAACTCTAACTCTCACACTAGCCCTATCCCGAGTTCTAACCCTATCCCTTACTGTAACCCTAAACCTAGACATAACCCTAGCCATAACACTTGCCTAATCTTTATTCCTAGTCCTAATCCTAGATCTCACCCTAACTATAAATCTAACACTAACCCTAAGCCTAAGCCTAACATTAACACTAGCCCTAACTCTAACACTAATCATAAAACTAGCTCTAACCCTAACCCTAGCAGTAAAACAAAACCGAGCAATAGCCCTAACAGTGAACCTTAACTTAACCCAAACCCTAGCACTACACAAAAACATAACCCTAGCCCTAATTTGAGTCCTAACCTTAACCTTTATACTAACCTTAACTCTGACTCATATTGTAACACTCACCCTAGCTCAAAACACCACCCTAACCTTGAACCAAACACTTACAGTAACCCTAGCCTTATTTTGAGTCCTAACCCTAACCCTAAAACTAACCCTGACCCTGACTATTTACCTAAAACTAACACTCGCTCTAAATATCACCCTAACCTTAAACCTAATCCTAAAACTAGAGGTTTAACCCCTAACCATAACCCCAAAATTAACCCTAATTGTAACCCTAGCTCTTACATTACCATTGCTCTAACCCTAGCCCTAAACCTAACACAAAAGTAGCCCTAATCCCAGGCCTAAACCTAGCTGTAACCCTAACCCTTGCCCTAATCCAAGCCCCAACACTAGCTCTAACCCTAGCTCTTACCCTATGCCAAACCTTAAACCTAATGCTAACCGTAATCCTTAACCTAAAAAAACCCTAAACCTATTACTAATCCTAACCCTAGCACTCATTCTAGCTCTAACCATAACTCAAACCCTAACCCTAACCCTGACCCTTATTCTGACCCTAACACTAATCATAGGTCTAAACCTGAACCTAACCCTAAATTGAACCCTAACACTAGCCCTACCGGTAACCTTATACCTAAACCTAACCCTAACACTAGCCCTACACCTAAACCTAATCCTAAATCTAGCCATAACTTAAACCCTAGACCTAAAGAAAAACCTAGACCTAGCCCTAACAATACCCTTAGCCTAAGCCAAACACTAACCCATCCCCTAGACCTAATCCTAGACCTAATTCTGGATTTAACCCTAACCATAAACCTAACCTGAACACTGACCCTGACACTAACACTAACCCTAGCATAAACATCACCCTAACACTAAACCAGCCCTAAATTTACACCTAGCCCTCATATTAACCCTAACACTAGCCCAAGTCATAACAAGTTATTACATTAGCTGTAGCCCTAACCTATCACAAAACCTAGACCTAATCCAAGCCCTAACCTAGCTTTAAACCTAAAGCTAATCCTAACCCTAACCATAGTCTTAACCCTAATCCTAAGCCTAGCCCTAGACCTAATCCTTAGCATAACCCTAGCCCTAACCCTAGCTCTAACCTATACATTACCCTAATAATAACACTAACCCTTATGCTAACCCTAGGCCAAACCCTAATCCTATACCTAACCCTAACCCTATCCATAACCCTACACTTAACCTGAACCCTAAACCTAAAACTATCATCACCCTATCCTTAAAAATAATGCTAATTCGAGCCCTAAACCTAAACCTTAACCTAACAAAAACCCTAAACCTGACCATAAACCTAATAATACCCCTAGCTTTCAACCTGACCCTACCATAAACCTAACCCTTACAAGAAACCTAGCTGTAAACCTAATCCTAAAACTATCCCTAACTGTAACCCTAGACCTGACATTAGCCCTAACTCTAATCCTAGTCCGAATATTAACACAAACCTTAGCCCACATCCTAGCCATAAACCTCGTCTTAATCATAAACCTAACCCTAACCTTAACCCTAATTCTTACCCACACCTTAGCCCTAAAACTAGCTATAATCCTATCCCTTACCCTAAAGCTAAACGTAACCCTAAACCTAAACGTAACCATAAACCTAACACTAAACCTAGCCTTAACCCCAGGGCTAATTTAGCCCTATCCATAACCCTAACCCTAACCCTTGCCATAAGACTAACTCTAACTCTCGCCCTAGCCCTATACCAAGTTCTAACCCTATCCCTTACCATCACCCTAAACCTAGCCTTAAACTTAGCCCTAACCCTACCCCTATCCTTAGCCTTACCTCAGACCCTAGATCTAAACCTAACTCTAAATCTAACCTTATATCTTAGCCTAAACCTCACACTAACACTAGCCCTAACCCTATCACTAATCCTAAAACTAGCCCTAAAACAAAACTGAGTCCTAGCCCTAACCCTATTTCTTAACTTAAACCAACACTAACCTTACACCTAGCCCTAACCCTATCTCTAATTCTAGTCCTAACCCTAACCTGAAAACCAATACGGACCCTGACTCTGACCCTAACACTAACCCTAGCTGTAAACATCATCATAAACATAATTCTAACCCTACCACTAGACCTAGCCCTTAACCTAACCCTATAACTAATGCTAATCATAACCCTACTTCATACATTATCCCTAATCCTATACATAACCCTAGCTCTAATCTTAGGTCTAAACCTATCCATTATCCTAATGATAACTCTAACCCTTATGCTAACCCTATGCCTAAACCTAACCCTATCCATTACAATAAACCATATGTAAACCCTAAACCTAACTCTGTCATTACTCTAACCCCAAACCTAATGCTAATTCAAGCTCTAAACCTAAACCCTAACTTAACCCAAACCCTAACCTTGATCCTGACCCTAATAATAACCCTAGATCTAAACCTGACCCTTACCGTAAACCTAACCCTTACACTGGAACAAGCCATAAACTTCACACTAAATCTATCTCTAACTGTAACCCTAGACCTGACATTAGCACTACCCCTAATACTAGCCCTAACCCTAACACAAACACTATCCATTAACCTAGCCTTAATCATAACCCCAACCCTAACTTTAGCCCTAACCCTAATACTAACCCTTGCCCTAGCCCTCAACCTAGCTATAACCCATTCCCTTATTCTCCACATAACCCTAACTCTAACCCTAACATGAGGCCTAACCCTAACACTAACCCTAGCCCTAATTTAGCCCTATCCCTAACCATAACGCTAACCCTAGCCCTAAGACTAACTCTATCACTAATTCTAACCCTATACCTTACCATAACCCCAAACCTAGCCCTAACCCTAGTCCTAACCCTTGCCCTCTCCTTAGACCTAGCCCTAATCATAGATCAAAAACTAACTCTAAATCTAAACGTAATCCATGGCCTAAGCCTAATCATTATAAATACATTTATATGTAGACTATTTGTCTACAGATGTTGACTTCAATTATTATTTAGAATATAGTCATTAGTTTCATAAAAGGCATACCATTTCTGGTGGTATATAGAGAACTGATGGTCAGAGGTTGGATCCTATGTTAAGGGGAAAAGGAGTGAGGGTATGAGATTAATCTATTTTAGCAAACTGGAGGAGAACTGTAATGAATAGACAGGGGAAATTTATGGAAGAATGTATAAATTCAAATTCCTTATCTGTATTTATAAAATTATCCTATCTATAGATATTAAAAGTTAGAAGGTTGAAAGTGGGATAGAGGGAGGAAGGAAAAAGAAGAAAAAATAACAAGGAAAGAAAGAAAGAGAGGGAGAAAGAATATAGGAGAAAATAAAGGGAGATGAGGTGGGGCTTATGCAATTCCTCTATATTTTACTATTCTGGTGATTCAGTTCTTTCTTTTTTTTTTGAGAGAGAGAGAGAGAGAGAGAGAGAGAGAGAGAGAGAGAGAGAGAGAGAGAGAGAGAGAATTTTAAAAATATTTATTGTTTAGTTTTCAGAAGACACAACATCTTTATTTGTATACGGTGCTGAGGATCAAACTCAGCACCGGATTCAGTTCTTAAAGTCCAATTTCATGCAAAGTTCTTGGTTTCACATATGTTGATGTTGTGAGGACAAGAGGGGGAAGGGTAGAGAAGAATGGATGAGAAGAGCAAGAAAAGAAATGTAAGAAAGAAAAAAGTATCTCAAAACTCTGTTTTTGTTTCTTGCAGTAGTTGTAGTTGTCTATTCCTAGCTAGAGTCTCTGTGCTCCAGGTCATGGAGGTAGCCAGTGTGAGAGGGTTTGAGCTTCTACTGTTAGCTTCCCTATTCTTAGTCTCTGAGATGGAAACCGGGTGCCTGTACAGTTGCTGTTCCACATTGATAGCTACGCCCCTCAAAAGCTTGTGAGGAAAATCTTGAGTTATCATAGCTGGAGGTAGGGGAGTTGGAAACCAGGTACCTGAGCAGCCACAGAACTGAGCTGGTAGCCATGCCCACTGATAGATGTTGAGTAAGTTTTTGAAAGATGGATTCCATCTGTTACCTGTGTAGGGTGTTTGGTGAATTGGGGGATTCTGGGGTGACCTTGTGCCAAGTCCAGAGCTTGGTCTGGTGACCCCCAAACAAAGCCTCTGTGTTCTGTGCTGCCTACCCTCTGCGCCGAGACTTCCCTCTGAGCCCAGAGCCCACACGAGGCTGAGACTTCCATCTGAGCCTTCATTGAATGCACAGTGGAGACTTCTGTCTGCACCAAGAATAACCACATGGCGAAGCCTTCTGTCTGTGCTGAGAGCACCCGCGTGGCCCTAGATTTCTTCAAATTTTTATGATACTGAGCAGGATTCATCTTTTACTTAGCTTTACTATGCTTCACATGTTTGGGCCTTGTCGTTTCAATGGTTCACTGTCAAGAACAGTTTGTATTTTAAGGTTTCCCTTCATTATGGCTTATTGATGTGAATGAAAATTGAGCTGGAAATCAAATAGGGTTGGTAGGAGGTGCTTGAAATGCCACACAGTCAGTTCTCAGTGGGCACTTTCTGGTTTCTTTCTTTTGAAGGTAGGGCAAAGATAAAGCATGCAAAAGCAACTGTATCCGTGAGCCCTTAAGGAGAAAACAGAGAAATATGTATGTACTGAAATTAGTCTCCCAATGATTTGATCAGATTTATTTGATACTGGAAAATATTCATCTTTTAGCTTTCCCCACTAGACTCCCCTAGTTTGGGACTTCTAGGATCATTGGTTCTCTATACAGGTAAGAGTTAGGGTTACAGTTAGGGTTAGGTTTAGAGCTAGTGTTAGAGTTATTTTTGTTCAAATTTCTTTGATACTGGGCTGGATTCATCTTTTCCCTAACCTTACTATGCTTGCCAGGTTTGGGCCTTCTGGATTCAGTGGTTCACTGTCAGAAACAGTTTGTATTTTAAAGTTTCACTTCATTTTGCCCTATATGGGTAAATGGAAATAGAGCTTGAAATCAAACAGAGCTGATTTGAAAGTTTGCTTGAAACTTCACACACTCAATCAGTTCTCAGTGGGCATTCTCTGGTTTGTTTCTTGAGGAAGTAGCCCTAAGCTGGAATAGAAAGAAATAGCTTCATCTGTGAGTGCTTTAGGAGCAAACTTCAATATTTTTTTGTCAAATTACTTTGATATTGTACAGGATTCATCCTTTACCTGGCTTTAGTAGGATCCCCAATTTGGGACCTTTAATTTCAATGGTTCACTGTCAGGAACAGTTTGAATTTTTAGGTGTCACTTTATTATGGCCTATAGGTGTGAATGCCAATGAAGCTGGAAATCAAAAATGGTTGGTACTAGATGCTTGGTACATCACACACTCAATTAGTTCTCTGTGGCCACTCTCTGCTTTCTTTCTATTGAATATAGGCCAAAGAAGAAGCATGCAAAAACAACTTTATCCAAGAGCACTTTAGAGGACAACAGGGAAATAAGCATGTAATGAATTACGTCCCACAATTATTTGTTCAGATTTCTTGATACTGTGCATGATTCATCTCTTAGTTTGCCCCAATAGGCTTCACCACTTTGGGATTTCTATGATCAAAAGTTATCTAAACAGGTTACCGTTAAGGTTACGGTTAGGGTTAGGGCTAGGTTTAGACCTAGTGTTAGATGTAGAGTTAGTTTTGTTCAAATTTCTTTGATACTGAGCAGGATTCATCTTTTACCTAGCCTTACTATGTTCCCCAGGTTTGGGCCTTCTCAGTTCAATGGTTCTCTGACAGTAATAGTTTGTATTTTGAGGTTTCACTTCATTTTGACCTATATGGTAAACAGAAATGGAGCTCAAAATTCAAATAGTGTTGGTGCTAGCTGTTTCAAACTTTGCACACTCAATCAGTTCTCTCTCTGCTCTCTCTGATTTCTTCCTTGTGAAAGTAGCCTAAGCTGAAGCATAAAAAACAACTTTATCCAAAAGCACTCGAGAATAAAACAGGGATATATGCATGGACTGAACTACCTCAACCAATTATTTGATCAAACTTTTTTGATCCTGCACTGTAATCATCTGTTACTTTGGCCCACTAGGCTCCCCAAGTTTGGGCTTTATATGACCAAATGCTCTCTAAACAGAATAGGGTTAGTGTTAGGACTAGGGTTAAAGAAAATGTTAGGATTAGAGTTACTTTTGTTCAAATATCTTTGATACTGGGCAGGATTCATCTTTGACCTAGCCTTACTTTCTTACCCAGGTTTGGGCCTTCTTGGTTCAGCAGATCGCTGTCAGGAACAGTTTGTATTTTAAGGTTTCACTCTATGCTGACCTATATGGGTAAATGGAAATAGAGCTGGAAATCAAACAGGGTTGATGCTAGGGGCTTAAAACTTCACAAACTCAATCAGTAATCTGTGGGAACTCTCTGGTTTCTTCCTTGGGAAAGTTTTCCCAAGCTGAAGCATGCAAAGAAACTTTATCAGACTGCACTTTAGGAGGAAACAGGGCAATATAAATGTATGAAAATACCTCCCACAATTATTTAGTCAAATATTTTGTATACTGGGCAGGATTCATCTGTTAGCTTGCCCTACTAGAAGCCCCACATTTGGGACTTTTATGACAAATGTTGTCTAAACAGGTTAGTTTAGATTTAGGGTTAGGGTTATAGATAGGTTTAGAGCTAGTCTTAGGATAAGAGTTAGTTTTGTTCAAATTTCTGTGATACTGGGCAAGTTTATTCTTTTATGTAGCCTTACAATTTTCCACAGATTTGGGCTTTGATTCAATGGTTCAGTGTAAGAAACAGTTTGTATTTTAAGGTTTCACTTCAATTTGACCTATATGGGTAAATATAAATGGAACTGGAAATCAAACAGGGTTTATGCTAGCTGCTTGAAACTTTACACACTCAATCAGTTCTCAGTGAGCATTCTCAGGTTTGTGGAATTAGCCCTCAGCTGAAGGAAAAAGAAACAGATTTTTCTCCGAGTGCTGTAGGAGCAAGCAGAATTCCCGTGTACTGAAAGAGCTTTGAACTTTTTTGGTTGGATTTCTTTGATACTGTACAGGATTCATTCTTTACCTAGCCTCAGTAAGATCTTGACCTTACTCAGTAAGTAAATGGATTTGGAGCTAGAAATCAAACAGGGCTGGTGCTAGATGCTTCAAACTTCACACACTCAATGAGTTCTTTGTGGGAACTCTCTGATTTGTTCCTTGTGAATGTAGCCCTAAGCTGAAGCATGCAAAGCAACTTTATCTGAGAGCAGTTTGGGAGAAAGGAGGGAAATATGAATATACTTAAATACCTCCCCCAATTATTTGGTCATATTTCTTTGGTACTGTGAAGAATTCATCTACTAGATTGCCCCACTAGGATCCCCAATTTTGGGACTTCTATAATCATAGGTTTTCAAAACAGCTTAGGGTTAGGGTTAGGGATAGAGTCAGATATAGCATTAGAGATACAGTTAGATTTGTTCAAATTTATTTGATAGTGGGCAGTATTCACCTTTTCCTTACCCTTCTTATGTACACCAGGTTTGGACCTTCTCAATTCAATTGCTCAATATCAGAAACAGTGTATATTTTCAGGGTTCATTTCATTTTTGGCCTCTATGGGTAAATGGAAATGGTGTTGGTGCTAGCTGCTTGAAACTTCACATACTCAATCAATACTCTCTCTGATTTCTTCCTTGTAAAATTATCCCAAACCTGAAGCATGCAAAAAAAAAAAAAAAACTTTATCCAAGAGCACATTAGGAGACAACAGGAAAATACGCATGTACTGAACTACCTCCCCCAATCATTTGGTCAGATTTCTTTGATACTGCAAAGGATTCATCTTTTAGCTTGCCACACTTGTCTCCACAAGTTTATGACTTCTATGATGAAAGGTTCTCTAAACAGGTAATGGTTAGTATTAGGGTTAGGATTTGGGCAAGTGTTAGAGTGAGTGTTAGGATTAGAATTAATTTTGGTCAAATTTCATTGATACTGGGAAGGATTCATTTTTTCCTAGCTATAAAATGTTTACCAGTTTTGGACCTTCTTGGTTCAAGCTTCACTGTCAGGAACAGTTTGTGTTTTAAGGTTTCACTTCACTTGAACCTATACATGTAATTAAAAAATGGAGCTGGAAATCAAACAGGGTTGGTGCTAGCTGCTTGAAATTTCACACACTCAATCAGTTCTCTGTGGGCACTCTCTGGTTTCTTCCTAGTAAAGTTTTCAAAAGCTATGGGATGCAAAAGAACATTGTCCAAGAGAACTTTAGGAAAAAAAAAACAGGGGAAATAGGCATGTACTTTAACACTTCCCCCAATTATTTAGTCAGATTTTTTTTATACTGGGCAGGATTCATCTGTTACCTTGCCCTACTAGGCACCCCAAGTTTGGGACTTCTATGATCAAAGGTTCTCTAAACAGCTTAGGGTTAGGGTTAGGGTTTGAAATAGTTTTAGGGTTAGAGTTAGTTTTGTTCAAATTTCTTTGATACCAGGCAGGATTCATCTTTTACCTAGCCTTACTATGTTCCCCAGGTTTGGGCCTTCTCAGTTCAAGGTTCGCTGTCAGGAAGAGTTTGTGTTTTAAGGTTTCACTTCATATTGACTTATATGGGCAATTGGAAATGGAGCTGGATAACAAACAGGGTTGGTGTTAGCTGCTTGAAACTTCACACACTCAATCAGTTCTCTGTGGGCACTCTCTGATTTGTTCCTTGTGAATGTAGCCCTACACTGAAGCAGGCAAAGCATAAGTTTAGGGTTAAGGTGATATTTCCAGCCAGGTTTAGAGTTAGGATCAGAGTCAGGGTCAGGGTTAGTTTTAGGGTTAGGGTTATGACTCGAAATAGGGCTTAAGTTAGGGCTAAGTGAAGGGTTAGTGTTTGGTTTAAGCTAAGGGTTAGGGTTAGCACTATGGCTCAGTATAGTTTTTTAGTGCTAGGGGTAGTGTTAGGGCTGGATTTTGGATTAGTTTTAAGTTTAGGGCTAGTGTTAGGGCAAGGTTTAGGCTCAAGGTTAGGGTTAGATTTAGAGGTAGGGTTAGGGCTAGGGCTAGGTTTTTGATAAGGGATAGGGTTAGAACTAGGGATATGGCTAGGACGAGACTTAGAGTTAGACTTAGGACTAGGTTTTGTTAGGGTTAGGGTTACAGCTAAATTAGGGCTAGGATTAGGGCTAGGGTTAGTGTTAGGTTTAGGCCTAGGGGTAGGGCTAGGGTTAGGTTTAGCATTGTGGTTAGGGTTAATTTTAGGGGAATGGGTGGTGTATAGCTATCTTTAGGGCTAGGGTGAGGGTTAGAATTAAGATTAGGGCTACGGTTAGTGTTTGGGTTAGGATTAAGTCTAGGTTTAAAGCTAGGGTTTCTGTTAGGGTTAGGGCTAGGGCTAGGGCTAATGTCAGGTCTAGGGTTATGGTTAGAGATAGTTTTAGGGTTAGGTTATGGTAGGTCTAGTGTAAGGGTTACGTTTATGGTAAGGGTCAGGTTTAGACCTGGGTTATTATTAGGGTTAGGGTCAGGGTTAGCGTTTGGTTTAGGTTAACGTTTAAGGTTAGGGCTTGAATTAGTGTTAGGGTTAGGCTTAAGGTTATGGTAATGGATAAGATTAATTTTAGGTTTCATTTAAGTTTTAGAGTAATGGATGGGTTAGGTTTAGCGATAGGGTTAGTGTTAGCATTAGGTTTAGCATTATGTTTAGTGTAATGGATAGATTTAGAGCTAGAGTTAGGGCTAGGTTATAATTTGGATTAAGTCTAGGATTAGGGTTAGGTTTAGGGCTAAGGTTATGGTTAGGTTAGGGTAAGGGTTAGTGTTTTAGCTAGGGTTAGGACTAGGGTGAGGGTTAGGTTTAAGTTTAGGTCTAGGGTTATGTTTATGGTTAGGGTTTGGTTTAGGGTTAGGGTTATGGCTAGAGTTTTCATTAGGTTTAGAATTAGGTTTAAGGAAATGGATAATGTTAGATTTAGGGTTAGGGTAAGGGTTAGGGTCTGAGTTAGGGCTAGTAAGGCCTAATGTTTCAGCTAGAGTTAGGGCTATGGTGATGGTTAGGTGTAGGGTTTGGTCTAGGTTTACATTTATGTTTAGGGTTAGGTTTAGTGTTTGGGATAGGGTTATAATTAGGGATAGGCTTAGGGTTAGGGTAAACTATAGGGTTAGAGCTAAAGTTTGGGCTAGGATTAAGGTTAGAATTAGAGCTAGCATTAGGGTTACGGTTTAGTTTAGTGCTAGGTTTATGTTTAGTGCAAGGGTTGGCTTGAGCTAGGGTTAGGTCTAAGGCTAGGGTTAGTGTTAGGACTAGGGTTAGGGTTAGGGTTATGCTTAGGGCTAAGTTTAGGCCTAGGATTATGGCTAGGTTTTGTGTTAGGTTGAGTGCTAGTGTTAGAACTATGGGTAATGTAAGAGCTAGAGTTATGCTTAGGGCTAGTTTTAGGGTTAGGGTTATGGCTAGGTCGAGTGTTAGGGCTAGGTTTTAGGTTAGGGTCAGGTTTAGAGCTAGGTTTAGTGTTAGGGTCAGGGTCAGTGTTCAGGATAGTGTTATGTTTAGAATTATAGCCAGAAATAGGACTAGTGTTATGTCTAGGGGTAGGATAGGTGTTTGGTTTAGGTTAAGGGTTATTGTTAGTGCTAGAGCTAGTTTTTTTTTTTTTTTTTTTTGTTTAAGTATAGGGCTAGACTTATAGCTATATTTAGGATTCACTTATTGTCTAGGTCTAGTGTTAGGGATAGGTATAGGTACAGGGTTACCAGTAGGGCTAGTGTTAGGGTTTGGTTTAGGGTTAGGGTCAGGTTTAGACCTAGGGTTACTGTTAGGGTCAGAATAAGAGTCAGGGTTATAGTTAGAGCTAGAATGAGGGCTAGGGTTAGGACTAGTAAAACAGTTTTATTTTAAGTTAGCTAATGGTTAGGGTTAGGACTAGGGTTAGCATTTGGGTTAGGGTTTGGCTTAGGGAAAGGAAAAGGGTTAGAGCAAAGGTAGGGCAAGGGTTAGGGTTAGGGTTAGGGCTAGTGTTAGGGTTAAGCTTAGGGTTAAAGCCAGGGTTAGGGCTCAGGTTAAGGTTAGGATTTGTGTTAGGGTTAGGGCTAGTGTTTTGAAAATGACTAATGTATGAACTAGGGTTATGAATAGGGCTAGTTTTAGGGGTAGGGTTAAGGCTAGGTCTCTAGTTAGGGTTAATTTAAGGTTAGGGTGATGTTTAGAGCTAGGATTAATGTTAGGAGCAGTGTCAGGGTCAGCGTTAGTTTTAGAGTTAGGATTAGCACTATGTGTAGGGTTAAGGTTTGGTTTAGGTTATGTTTTAGGGTCAGGGATATGGCTTGGTTTTCTTTTATGGCTATGGCTATGGGTAGGGCAAGTTTTAGGAGTAGCATTAATGTTAGGGCTAGTGTTAGATTTTAGATTTTGGTTTAGGATTACGGTCATGGTTAAATTTAGAGTTAGGTTTAGTTTTAGAGTTAGGTTTATGCCACGACCCCTCGCCAGCAAAGGAAACACGGCACAGGATTCTTCCTTCAGCAGTTTATTCAGGCCTTTGTTTTGACATCTCTTTTAGCTTGTTTCTCTCTCTACTCCCGTGTGCCCCAGCCTTAATAAAGCAGATAAAGCCCCAATGCACAACTGCCACATGGACTTTTCTCATAGGGTGCCAAGTCACAGCGTGCCAACCATTCTGATAAGGAGTTGTTTGTCACAGACTACAGCGGAAACCAGCGCCATCTTGTAATGGCGGCCACAGTACACAGAAATGGCTCACCACAGTTCCCCCTTTTTGTTTTACTAAGACAATACAGGCAAGAGTAGAGGTCCTATCCCACTGTGCAGAAGTGGCTGCATAGTATGGTCCAGCCCTAAGGAGGCGTCTTCCCCAGATCTGGCTCCATATCAGCCGACGCCTTTTTTCGTGGGGCGGGGCGTGGACGTCCAACCCGCATGCAATAGGACATGCTCTCCTTGAGGTCCACTTCAAGGATCACTCAAGTGCAGTGCCTTGCCTCGCATCCTGTATCGTGACGATGGTGGACGAAGGGGGACGGCTGAGGCTGCCTTCGTAGTACAGACAAAATTAAGTTGGCAACACCCCAAGAGAAAGGCATGGACATTAAAGCAAAAGATAAAGACCAGTGTGGAAACCCACCTGCGTGCAATGGTGACAAGACCCGCAGAGTGCAAAGGCTTTCCAACACTAGAAGGATGACAAAAGAAGGACATGTCGATCCCAGTGCAATGTTATAATAACTTGGGGTGCAACGACCATGTCAAAGGTTTACTGTTTAAGATGTGCAAGCCAGACCTGTGGCGAGTTGCCATTTTCTAAAGCAGCAAGAGCTTGGACGAGCATTGCCTTGTCCAGAGCATTGCGGGCCTTGAGACGACAGAGAAGCCACAAACAAAGAATCACACCAAAGCAACACATAGTACCAAAAATACCTACTCCCACCCACTCCTTAAAAAAGGAAAAGGCAGATGACATCCAATTGGTAAATTGACCCAAGGTCACTGGATCAACACGGGTGTTGTTTAAGGCAGCTATTTGAGTTAGTTGAGACTGGATCATCTCTTCCGCTGTCATGGACCAATTTCCGGCCAAATAAACACCGATGATGCGGGAAGCATTCCTGGAATCATTAAATCTGACAGAGGTTACACATAAATGTTCACGTCGGTCAACACAACCCAAACGTACCAAGTTAGTCAATTCTTCCACCTGAGCCTGAAGTAAATCTATTCTTTGGTTGGCAGCTAAAATCCCTGACAAACATGTTGATTAATTCTACTTTGAGATTCAAGTATGGTGGATGTTTGTTGAATAAACTGATTAATAATGGCAGCAGTTTGTACCTGGCTGGCCATGTCTACTCCAGCCGTAACTGCTGCAGCAGGAGACACTGCTACGGCTGTCACTATAGCTGCTGTAATTCCAAAATCCCTGCGGACTCTTAGCAGCTCCATAAGAGGGAACTTCTCCGGGTCCGCCTCAACTGGAATTGGGATAAAAGTTGGAATTTTCATAACTACTGCTAAAGACCAGGAGCCATCCAGCACTCTGCTAGATAACAAGTAACATTAGTACAATCCAGCATATCCCCCGTGGTATCATTGGCTAATAAGAATAGGAACGGGGATTGAAGACACACCCCTGCAGGGGGCAGTGTCGCATTGCTCAGTTGAGAATTGTGGGAGATATTTCCAAGCCTACGACCTTGTCCTGTAATCTCATATATAGAGCCTGAAACATTAAACAGCCAACTTTTGGCTCCAAGCAATTGAGCCACTGCCGAAATATCGGCCGTGGCCCCCCTCTCATTTGAAATAAGCCACTGAAACAAAGACCAACTGGATCCTACAGAGGAATTGTTTGTGCTGGCATTATACACGTACCTCTTGAGAGAGGGGGAGAGAGAGAAACCTTTAGCCATTGATTGTCTCTCCCAAGAATGATCCTGACAAGGCGTGAAAGTTGGGGGGAAGGAAGTGAAAGTACAAAAGCCCCGCTTCCTTCAGCAGTTTATTCAGGCCTTTGTTTTGACATGTCTTTTAGCTTGTTTCTCCCTCTACTTCCGTGTGCCCCAGCCTTAATAAAGCAGATAAAGCCCCAATGCACAACTGCCACGTGGACTTTTCTCATAGGGTGCCAAGTCACAGCGTGCCAACTCATTCTGATAAGGAGTTGTTTGTCACAGACTACAGCGGAAACCAGCGCCATCTTGTAATGGCGGCCACAGTACACAGAAACGGCTCACCACAGGTTTAGATCTAGGGTTAGGGCTAGGGCTAAAGATAGAACTAGGGATAGGGATAGGGAAAAAGTTAGATTTAGTCTTAGGGCTAGGGTTAGGGTTACAATAGGACGAAATTAGGGCTAAGATTAGCGTTAGGCTTATTGTTAGTGTTAGGCCTAGGGTTAGGGCTAGGGTTAGGTTTAGGTTTAGGGTTAGGCTTAGGTTTAGGCTTATGATTATGTTTAGGGTTATTGTTAGGTTTAGGGTAAGGGATGGGGTTTTAGCTTAGGTTTAGGTCTAGGGCGAGGGTGAGCATTACGTTTAAAGGTCAGGCTATGGTTTGGGTTAGGATTAAGGATAGGTTTAGGGCTAGGATTAGGTCTAGGGCTAATTTCAGGTTCAACATTACAGTTAAAGATACTTATGGTTTAGGTTTATGGCTATCTAGTGTAAGGGTTAGGTTTAGGGTTAGATTCAGGTTTAGAGCTAAGGGTATTTTACGGTCAGGGTTGCGATTAGTGTTTGGGATAGGTTAAATTTTAAATTGAGGGTTCAAATTAGCATAAGTTTAGGATTAGGGTAATGATAGGGTTATATTTAGGTTTCAGGTTAGATTTATGGTAGTGGATAGGGTTGGGATTAGGGATAAGTTTAAGTTTAGGCCTAGGGTTAGGGTTATTGTTAGGGTAATGGTTAGGGTAAAGGATACGATTACATCTATGGTTAGAGCTAAGGTTATGGTTATTATTAGTGCTAGGGTTAGGGTTAAGGTTAGGTTTAGGGTTAAATCGAGTTAGGGCTCAGTTTAGGGCTGGGTTTTGGGTAAAGTTAGGGCTAGGTTTAGGGTTACGGCTAATGTAAGTACGAGGGTTATAATTAGGGCTAGTTTTAGGGTTAGGTTTAAGGCTAGGTCTAGTGTTAGGTTTATGGTTAGGGTTAGGGTGATGTTTAAATCTAGGGTTAGTTTTAGGGTCAGATTCAGTGTCAGAATTCATATTAGGGTTCAGCTTAAAACTCGAATTAGGGCTAGGGTTATGGCTAGGTGTAGGGTTAGGGTTTGGTTTAGGTTAAGGTTTAGGTTGGGGCTATGGCTCTGTTTTGTATTAGGGCTAGGGCTAGAGTTAGGGCTAGTTTTAGGAGTAGCGTTAGGGTTAGGGTAAGGGCTAGTGTAAGGTTTAGATTTAGGCTTAGCATTAGAGTTAGTTTAAGATTTAAGTTTATATCTAGGGTACGGGCTAGGGCTATGGAAAGGGCTAGGGTTTGGCCTAGCTTTAGGGTTCCCGAAAGGGATAGGGTTAGAACTACTTTTATGGCTAGGGTGAGAGTTAGACTTAGTCTTAGTGCTAGGGTTATGGTTGGGGTTAGGGATACAGCTAAGTTAGGTCTAAAATTAGGAGTCGGGTTAGGGTTATGACTAAGGCTACATTAGCACTAGGATAAGGGCTAGGATTTGTGTTAGGGTTAGGACTAGGATTTTGTCTAGGGCTAATGTCAGGTCTAGGGTTATGGCAAGGGATAGTTTTAGGGTTAGGTTATTGACCTAGGTCTAGTGTAAGAGTGAGGTTTAGTGTAGGGTCAGGTTTAGAGTTAGGGGAGTTATTAGGGTCAAGGTCAAGGTTAGGGTTTGGTTTAGGTTTGAGTTTAGGGTTAGAGCTCGAATTATCATAAGGGTTAGGGTTACAGTAATGATAGGGTTAGATTTAGGGTTCAGGTTAGGTTTAGGGTAATTGATAGGGTTGGGGTTAGTGATAGGGTTTGTGTTAGGCCTAGGGTCATTAGGGTAAGGGTTTTTGTTAGGGTAATGGATACAGTTAGAGCTAAGATTAGAGATAGTGTTATGGTTAGGATTAGGTCTTGAGTTAGGGTTAAGGTGAGGGTTAGAACTAGAGTTATGGTTAGGACTATGTTTAGCATAAGGGTTAGGTTCTGAGCTGTGGTTAGGGCTAGAGCAAGGGTTAGGTTCAGGGTTAGGTCCAGGGATAGGATTACAGTAGGTTTAGAGTTAGGTTTACGGTTAGGGCTAGAGTTATCGTTTTGGTCAGCATTAGGGTTAGGGTAGTGAATACGGTTAGATATAGGTTTAGGGTTAGGGATAAGGTTATATTTAAGTTTAGGGTTAGGGTTAGGGCTATGGTTATGTTTAGTTTATGGTAAGGGTTAGGGTTTGAGCTATGGTTAGATTATAGCAAGTGTTAGGTTTAGGGTTAATTCTAGGATTATTTTTCTGTTTAGGTTAAGGGTTATGGTTAGGGTTAAGGCTAGGGTTACCATTAGGTTTAGGTTTAGGGTTAGGGTAATGGGTATGTTTAGAGCTAGGGTTAGGGCTAGGGTTAAGTTTAGGATTAGGGCTAGGGTTAGGGTTAGAGTTAGGGATAGTTCTAGGTTTATGTTTATGGTAAGGGTAAGGTTTTGAACTAGGGTTTGGACTAAAGTGAGGGTTAAATTGGGTTAGGGCTAGGGTTAGGGATAGGGTTACACTTAGGGCTAGGTTAAAGCCTAGGATTAGCTCTAGGTTTTGTGTCAGGTTTAGGCCTACGGTTAGGGCTGTTGTGTAATGTAAGAACTAGGATTATGATTATGGCTAGTTTTAGGGTTAGGGTTATGGCTAGGTCTAGTGTTAGATTTAGATTTTTAGTTAGGGTCAGGTTGGGAGGTAGGTTTATGCTTAAAGGCAGGGTCAGTATTCAGGTTAGAGTTAGAGTTAGGGTTACAACCAGAATTAAGTTTAGGATTAGGTCCTGGGGTAGGCTTAGTGTTTGGTTTAGGTTAAGGATTATTGTTAGGGCTAGGACTGGGGTTTTTTTAGGTTTAGGGGTAGAGTTAAAGCTAGATTTAGGATTAGTTTTAGGTCTAGAACTAATTTTAGGGTTAAGTTTAGGTATAAAGTTATCAGTAGGCCCTGTGTTAGGATTTGGTCTAGGGTGAGGGGTTGTTTAAGACCTAGGGTTAGTTTTAGGGTCAGAATAAGGATCAGGTTTAGCGTTAGGGTTTGGGATAGGATTAGAGCTAGAATGAGGGCTAGGGTCAGGACTATTAATGGGATTAGGATTTTGGTTAGCCTAAGGATTAGGGATAGGTCTAGGGTTACCATTAGGGTTAGGGTTTTGCTTACAATAATGGATAGGCTTAAAGCTAGGGTTAGGGCTAGAGTTAGGATTAAGGTTAGGGTTAAATTCAGGTTTAGGTCTCGGGTTAGGGCTAGTTTTTGTGTTAGGGTTAGGACTAGGGTTAGGGCAATGGCTAATGTAAGAACTAGGGTTACAATTAGAGTTAGGGTTAGGGGTAGGTCTAGTGTTATGGTTAGTTTTAAACTAAAGGTGATATTTATAGCTAGGGATAGTGTTAGGATATGAGTCAGAGACAGTGTTAGTTTTACCGTTAGGGTTAGGACTCAAATAAAGGCTGGGATTACTATTAGGGTTCGGTTTAAGTTGAGGGCAGTGTTTAGAGCTAGGGTGACTATTAGGATATGGGTTGGGTCAGGGTTAGTTTTAAGGTTAGGTTTAGGACTCGAACTAAGGCTAGGGTAAATGTTAGGGTTCTGTTTAAGGTTAGGGTGGTGTTTCGAGCTAGGGTAAGTGTTAGGATGTGAGTCAGGGTCAGGGTTAGTTTAAGGTTAGCGTTATGAGTCCAATTAGGGCTAGAGTTAGGTCTAGTTGTGTTTTAGGGTTTAGATTAATTTAAAATTTAAGGTTAGGGCTATTACTCAATTTTGTTTTAGTCTTAGGATTAGAGTTAGGGCTAGGTATAATATTAGTATTAGGGTTAGGTGTAATGTTAGTGTTAGGCTTACACTTAGGCTTAGGTTAAGATTTGGAGTAAGGGTTAGATCTAGGGTTAAAGTTAGGTTTAGGGTAATGGATAGGATTAGTTTTAGGGTTCAATGTAGGTTTAGGTTAATGGAGAGATTTAGGGTTTGTGATAGGGTTAGTGTTATGTCTAGGGTTAGCATTAGAAATAGAGTTATCATAGGGATAATGTATAGGGTTAGAGCTAGGGTTAAGATTAGGGTTTGGATTGGGGCTAGTAACCCTAGCTTAGAGTAGGATTATAATTATGTTGAGGGTAAAAGTAAGGTTTTGAGCTAGGATTAGTTCTAGGGTGAGGGTTGTTTAGTGTTAGGTCTAGGGTTACAATTATAATAATTGTTAGGTTTAGGTTTGGGTTAGGGCTAGGGTTTATATTGGAGTTAGGTTTAGGTTTAGGGTAATAGATTGGATTAGATGTAAGGTTAGCTTTAGGGTTAAATTTAGTTTTAGGGCTAGGTTCAGTAATGAGTTTAGGGTAAGGGTCAGGGTTTGAGTTAGGGTGAGTGTTATGGCAAGGATTAGGTTTAGGGTCAGGTCTAGGGTTGGGTTTATGCTTTGTGTTAGGGTTTAGGTTAGGGTTAGGGTTATCATTAGGGTTAGGGTTAGAGTTAGGGTAATTGTTAGAGTTAGGCCTAGGTTTAAGGTTATGATTAGGACTAGGGTTAGGGTTATTGTTAGTGATAGGGCTAAGTTTTTGTTTAGGCTAAAGTTTAGGCTTCGAGCTAGGGTTAGGACTAAGGTGAAGGTTAGGGTTAGGGTTGGTCTAGGGTTAGGGTTAGGGTTATACTTATGGTAGGTTTAGGCCTCTGATTAGGACTAGGTTTTGTGTTAGGTTTAGGCCTAAGGTTAGTGAAATGGGTAATGTAAGATCTAGGTTTCTAATTGTGGTAGTTTTAGGGATAGGTTATGGTTACTTCTAGTGTTAGGTTTAGATTTTGGTTTAGGATGAGGTTTAGAGGTAGGTTTACCCTCAAAGGCAGGGTCAGTATGCAGATTAGTGTTAGAGTTAGGGTTACAACCAGAATTAGGACTGGGAGTAGGTCCTGGGGTAGGGTTAGTGTTTGTGTTAGGGTAAGGATTATTGTTAGGGCTAGGACTAGGTTTTTGTTTAGGTATAGTTTTATCAGTAGGGGTACTGTTACGGATAGGATTAGTGTTAGGCCTTGGGTTAGCATTTAAGTTAGGGGTAGAGTTAAAGCTAGATTTAGAATTAGGTTTAGGTCTAGAACTAATTTTAGGGTTGGGTTTAGGTATAAGGTTACCAGTAGGGCCAGTGTTAGGATTTGGTCTAGGGTTAGGGTCAGAATAAGGGTGAAATTTAGGGTTAGGTTTTGGGTTAGGGTTACAGCTAGAATAAGGACTAGGGTTAGGACTAGTAATAGGGTTAGTGTTTGGTTTAGGCTAAGGATTAGGATTAGGACTAGGATTAGCATTATGGATAGGGTTTGGCTTAGGGTAAGGAATAGGGCTAGAGCTAGGGTTAGGGATAGTGTTAGGGTTAGGTTTAGGGCTAGGGTTATGGACAGGGATAGATTTAAATCTATTGTTAGGTCTCAGATTAGGGCTATTTTTGTGTTAGGGTTAGAGCTAGGGTTAGGGCTATGACTATTGTAAGATCTAGGGTTATAAATAGGGTTAGTTTTAGGGTTAGGGTTTGAGCTAGGTCTAGTGTTAGCATTACCTTTAGGGTTAGGATGATATTTAGAGCTAGGTTTTGTGTTTGGATATGAGTCTGGGTCAGGGTTAGTTTTAGTCCTAGGACTCAAATTTGAGCTAGTGTTATGGCTAGTTGTAGGTGAAGGGTTAGATTTTGGTTAAGGATTAGGGTTAGAGCAAGGGCTTGGTTTTGTTTTAGGGCTAGGCTAACATTAGAACTAGTTGTGGGATTAGCAATAGTGTTCAGGTAGTGGTATGGTGAAGCTTAGGCTTAAGGTTAGGGTTAGATATAGAGTTATGGTTATATCTAGGGTTAGGGCTATGCCTGGGCTTAGGGCTAAGTTTAGGGCTAATGTTAGGGTAATGGTAATGGATAGGGTTACAAATAGAAATAGGACTAGGTTGAGAGTTAGAGTTATTTTTATTCCTGGCTTAGGAGTTCACTTAGGGTTAGCCCTAAATTAGGGCTAGGATTAGCGCTAAGTTTAGTGTTAGAGTTAGGCCTATGGTTAGGGCTATGGTTGGGGTTAGTGCTAGTGTTAGGTTAATGGTTAGTTTTGGGGAAGGGATGGGGTTACCGTTAAGTTCAGGTCTAGGGCGAGGGTTAAAATTAGGCATAGGGCTAGGGTGAGGGTGAGGGTTAGGATTAAGGCTAGGTTTAGGACTAGGATTGGGGCTAGGGTTTCTGTTAGGGTGAGGCCTATATTAGAGCTAGGGCTAATATGAGGTCTAGGGTTATTATGGTTAGGGATAGTTTCAGGTTTAGGTTTATTGCTAGGTATAGTATAAGGATTAGGTTGAAGTATAGGGTCACTTTTAGAACTAGGGTATTGCTAGGATCAGGGTCAGGGTTAGGGTTTGTTTAAGTTAAGGTTTAGTGTTAGGGCTCAAATTAGCATTAGGGTTAGGTTTAGGGTTAGAGTAATGGATATGGTTAGGTTTAGGGTTCAGATTACGTTTAGGGAAATGGATAGGGTTAACAAACAAAACAGCTCCTCAGGAAAAAAACTCTCAGAGCCCAACTGCCACCACCGGCTTCCCACAAGCCTCTTACCCCAACACCAGCCTCTCCACCTCCCACTATTCTCCTGCTCTTGAGGCCGATTGGCTGGGTTGTGTGGGCGGAGCCAAAGAAGTCCCCCAATGAGCAGCTCCCTGGTCTGAAAGGGCAGGGAAACAGCCCAATGAGCATCACCACAGAGGAGCCAATCAGCTAGATGTTGCTGGGGCCGCTGTGAGCCAATCATCAGCCAGCAGCTGGAAGTTTGCTGGCAGCTGGAAGTTTGCTGGGGCCCCTTTGGCTGTGGCTCTCAACTTCTCCCCCTCTCTGTTTAAACAACAAGCATGTGGCTTAGGGACCATGCCTGCCTTAGGTTGTCCAATACTACATATGGTCCTTACATGTCATCAGATGAATTGACCTCAGGGAGTCAGCCTCCTGTCTTAGGTTGGTACCATTGTAATTGGATCTTACCCGTCATTGACTACCAGTCCAGTATACAGCCACACCTGTGGAGAGGTACCAGCGGGGGGGTGAGGTTCTTTGCCTCACCTCTGTTGGCCCCCAAATTTTAGCTGAACGATCATGACAAGCAGAAGGGAGGAAGATACACCAAGCCAATTGATGGCTCCTTTTGGAAAATTTGTATCACCAATGACATCATCAGCAAAAATACCCCAACACTACCACAAGTCGCTGCACCAGCAGATAGTTCACAATGCATACAAGTGAGTTCACAATGCATACAAGTGATACATAGTCCAGGCAAGTTCTGCAAGCAGTTCAATGATGGCTGTTGCAGAAGCTATTGATTAGTTTTATCTTTGTCTTCACCGGTACTGTGATGAAGATAGGAATTCTGTCAATAATGGCTAAAGAAAAAATTACGTAAAATTCCAGAAGGCACTAAAAGAAAACAATTTTCTTAACAATTTACATTGTCTTCACTGGCACTGGGATGAAGATAGGAATTCTGGCAATAATGGCTAAAGAAAAAATTATGTAACATTCCAGAAGGCACTAAAAGAAAACAATTTTCTTAAAAATTTACCTTGCCTTCACTGGCACTGGGATGAAGATAGGAATTCTGTCAATAATGGCTAAAGAAAAATTATGTAACATTCCAGAAGGCACTAAAAAAAACAATTTTCTAAACAATTTACATTGTCTTGAACAAAATTATTAAATATAATGAAAAGGAAAGGTGAAAGTAAACAAACAGATCTGTTAACCTCCTTTTTTGTTCACATATTAAAACAATCCTCAACAGTTGTTTACCCAATTTAAATTAAACCGTTTAAATCACGTGAATAAAAAAAAATATTTGGATCCATTTTTTCATGAGTGCTCATCATATATGATATATGGACATACTTACATTCAAACATATAACACAAAACACAAGTGTGCACACATAATATAATACATACAACACATAACATAATAGTAAAGGCCTTATAACTTTTTACAGGTGAAATCTCCATTGCAATGTTTAAAAAATCTATAGTCAAAACAAAACAAAACAAAAACAATAGAACTGATCAGCAAAACATTAACCTAGGTCTGTATGAGCTCAAAAAATAAAATAGAACTTCATGATATGGGAAAGGGCAATAATAAAATAGATATTGAAAAAAGCATCCTGGTTCTGTCGCAGATGTAAGGATAGCCAATTTGGAGTTTTGGATATCAGCTGTTAGGGATTTGAGCCAAATCATCATCTTTTTGGTCTGTAGAAATCGCTTTAGTTAATCTTTCTGGAATCCAAATAGGCTGCTGATCTCCCTGTGGAAACACACAAACAGGCCCCCGACTCCAGACAATCACTGGGTCAGGACCTTAGTTAATTTCTCTGGAATCCAAATCGGCTGCTGTTCTTCCTGTGGAAACACACAAACAGACCCCCAACTCCAGACAATTACTGGGTCAGGACCTTTCCATTGTCCTGTTAGAATATCTTTCCAAAGCACCTTGGGCTTATGTACATTTTTTGGACACATGTGCCTTTCTGCAGCACTAAGCTCTGATGAATCCAATTTAAAAAGTTTAGAGTAAAAAGGGGTATTTTAAGTTTATCTTTGGGGAATATATACCCCTTCCCAATTCCGTCTTTTTGCTTTAATAAGTACATTTTAATAGTTTGATAAGCTCTTTCAACTAAGCCTTGTCCCTGTGGATTGTATGGGATTCCTGTTATATGAGTAATACCAAATGTTGAGCAAAATTTTTTAAAAGAGGTAGAAGTATAACCAGGGGCATTATCTGTTTTTAACTGTTTTGGAACACCTACAGTGGCAAAATTTTGTAAGCAATGAGCTATAACATCTTTAGTTTAAATGAAGGAAGCCCATCAAAAATCCAGAAGAAGTATCAACTGTAACATGCAAATATTTTAATTCTCCAAATTCTGGCAAGTGTGTGACATCCATCTGCCAAATATGGTTAGGTATCAGTCCTCTAGGATTGACTCTAAGATTAACTTGTGGTAAAAAGGTCACACAATTTTGACATTGTTTTATTATTTGTCTAGCTTGTTCCTTAGTTATTTTAAAATGCTTTTGTAAAGTATTAGCATTGACATGGAACCTTTTATGAAAATTTATAGCTTTTTCTAGTGTAGAGAAAATATGTATGGCATGTGTAGTTTTATCTGCTAAATCATTGCCCAAACTAAAGGCTCCAGGCAATCCTGTATGTGCCCTGATATGCCCTATAAAGAATGGATCTTTTCTGTCCCAGATTAAACTTTGTATAGTGGAAAGCAAAGAGAAAACAGTAGAGGAAGGGGAAATCCTACCAGCATCTTCAATGGATACTATAGCATTAACTATATACTGAGTATCGGAAAATAAATTAAATACAGAATCTTTAAACATCACAAAAGCTTGTAATACTGCATTAAGATCTACCTTGTGAGATGATTGTTTGGGTATTAAATATGTAAAAGTTTGATCAGGTGTAACTACTGCTGCTGTACCATTATTTGACTCATCTATGAATATATTTGGAGCATTCATGATAGGTATTTTTCTTGTCATTTTTGGGAAAATTACAGTATGAGAAGACCAAAAAGACAATAAAGGATTATATGGTAAGTGGTTATCAAATGAAACCTTCTTGCCAAAATACTCCTGTAGGAATATTTTTTGTTGGTAGTACAATAAATAATAAAGGCAAACTTATATCAATTCTATCCAAATGCATATTTTCCATATATGTTTCAATGATTCTTAATGCCTTTCTTGCTTCAGGCATTAACATTCGTTAACATTCGGGGTGAATTTGGATGTGATGGACCTTTTACGATAACAAATAAAGGTCGCAACTCTCCTGTTGGTATACCTAGATATGTAACATTCCACAAGGCACTAAATGAAAACAGTTTTCTTAACAATTTACATTGTCTTCACTGGCAGGCTATGGTTAGGGCTATGGCTAATGTAAGATCTAGGGTTATGATTTGGGTTAAATTTAGGGTTAATGGTTGGTCTAGGTCTAGTGCTAGCATTATATTTAGGGTTAGTTTGATATTCATAGCTAGGGTTAGTGTTAGAATATAAGTCAGGGTCAGGGTTAGTTTTAGGTCCAGGACTCAAATTAGAGTAAGGAGTTTATGGATAGGTTTTAAATTACATTTTAGGTTAAGGTGTAGTGGTAGGGCAATGGGTCTGTTTTGTTTTATGGCTAAGGCTGGGGTTAGGACTAGTTTTAGTATTAGCGATAGTGTTAAGTCTAGTGGTAGGGTTAGGTTTAGCCTTTGGGTTAGGGTTACATTTAGAGTTATGGTTAGGTCTAGGGATTGGTCTAGTGCTAGGATTAGGGCTAAGGTTAGGGCTTCTGTTAGGTTTATGGTAACTGATAGGGTTAGAACTAGAAATAGGGCTAGGGCTAGTGTTAGAATTAGTTTTATGCCTAAGGTTAGGGGAAGGGTTAGGGTTAAATTAGGGCTAGGATTAGCGCTAGGGTTAATTTTAGGGTTAGGCATATAGTTAGGGCTAGAATTAGGGTTAGTGTTATGGTAAGGGTTAGGGTTAGGGTTAGGGGAAAGGATGGGGTTATAGCTAGATTCAGGGCTAATATGAGGGTTAAAGTCAGGGGTAGGGCTAGGGTCAGGGTTCAGGTTAGAATTAAGGCTAGGATGAGGGCTAGGTTTTGTATTAGGGTTAGGGCTAGTGTTAAGGCTAGGGCTAATGTCAGGTCTAGGTATATAGTTAGGGTTAGTTTTTGGGTTAGGTTGTGGCTAATTCTAGTGTAAGCGTTAGATTTAGGATTAAGGTCAGGGTTAGAGCTAGGTATATTACTAGGGTCAGGGTCCGGGTAGGGTTTGTTTTAGGTTAAGGTTTAGGGTTAAGTCTTGATTTAGTGTTAGGGTTAGGGTTAGGGTTAGGGTTAGGGTAATGGATAGGGTTAGGTTTAGGGTTCAAGTTAGGTTAGAGTAATGGAAAAGGTTAGTGTTAGGGATACGGTTAGCTTTAGGCCATGGGTTAGCATTTAAGTTAGGCTTATCTTTAGGGTAATGGATAGGGTTAGAGCTAAGGTTAGGGCAAGAGTTAAGGTTAGGATTAGGGCTAGTATAGGGTTAGGCCTAGGGTTAATGTTAGAGTTAGGTTTATGGTAATTGTTAGCATTAGCGCTAGGATTAGGGCTAGGGCAAGATTTAGAGTCAAGATTAGGTCTAGGTTTACAGTTAGGGTTACAATTAGGGCTAGCTTTAGGCCTAGGATAATTACTAGGTATTGTGCAAGGTTTATGGCTATCATTAGGGCTATGGACAATGAAAGATCTAGGATTATGTTTATGACTAGTTTTATGGTTAGGGTTACGGATACGTCTAGTGTTAGGTTTAGGTTTGGGGTTAGGATAAGGTTTAGAGCTAGAGTATGGGTTATGGGAAAGATCACTGTTTGGGTTAGAGTTAGGTTTAGAGTTAGGGCCAGAATTAGCACTAGCATTGGGTCTAGGGATAGGGTTAGTCTTGCATTAGTTTAAGGGTTATTCTTAGGGCTAGTGCTAGATTTATGACTCTATTTAGGATTAGGTTTAGTCCAGTGCTAGTGTTATGATTAGGTTTAGGTATATTTTTACCAGTAGGGGTACTGTTAGAGTTCCATTTAGGGTTGGGGTCAGGTTTAGACCTAGGGTTAGTGTTAGGGTCAAAATAAGGATCAGGGTAAGGCTTTGGGTTTGGGTTAGGGTTGGAGCTAGAATGAGGGCTAGGGTTAGGACTTGTAATAGAGTTAGGGTTTGGGGTAGGCTAAGGATCAGGGTTAGGACTTGGTTAGCATTAGGGTGAGGGTTTGGCTTAGGGTAAGGTATAGTTTTAGAGGTATGGTTAGGGTTTGTTTTAAGGTTATTTTTAGGGATATGATTAGGGTTAGGGTTAGGGTTTAAACTAGAATTAAGGCTTGGATTAGGGCTAGGATTTGTGTTAGCATTAGGGCTATGTCTAACGTAAGAACTAGGTTTCCAGTTAGAGCTAGTTTCAGGGTTAGCATTAGAACGATGTTTAGAGCTAGGGTTAGTGTTGGGGTCTGAGTCAGAGACAGGGTTATTTCTAGGGTTAGGTTTAGGGCTCAAATTAAAGCTATGTTTAGGTCTAGGTGTAAGATTAGGGTTTGGTTTAGGTTAAGGGTCAGGGTTATGGTTATTCCTCGGTTTGTTTTAGGGCTAGGGTAGGGCTAGGGCTATTTTTCCAATTAGCATTTGGGTTAGGGCTAGTGTTAGGGTGAGGTTTACACTTAATGTTAGGGTTAGATCCATGTTTAGGGCTAGGGTGAAGGTTAAGGCTAGGGTTGGAGCTAGGGATAGTGCTAAGTTTTGGTTTATGGTAAGGGATAGGTTTAGAACTAGGACTAGGGCTAGGGTGAGAATGAGACTTAGTCTTAGGGCTAAGGCTAGGGTTAGGTTTAAGGTTAGGCTAAATTAGGGCTAGGATTAGTGCTAGGGTTATTGTTAGGTTTAGGGCTAGTGTTAGGGCTCGCATTAGGGTTAGCGTTAGGGTTAGGGTAAGGTATGATGTTACAGCTAGGTTTAGGGTTAGAACAATGGATAAAACTGAGGTTAGGGCTAGGGTTAAGATTAGGAGTAGAATTAAGGCTAGGCTTATATCTAGGATTAGAGGTAGGGTTTGTGTTATGTTTAGGCCTGGGATAATGACAGGTCTAGGGTTATAATTTGGAATAATCTTACAGTTAGGTTTATGGCTTGGTCTATTGTAAGGGTGAGGTTGAGTGTTGGAGTCAGGTTTACAGGTAGCATATTATTGGTGTCAGAGTCAGGGTTAGAGTATGGTTTAGGATCACTTTTAGGGTTAGGGCTCAAATTAGCATTAGGGTTAGGGTTAGGGTAAGTGTAATGGTTATGGTTAGGTTTAGGATTCAGGTTAGTTTTAGGGTAATGGATAAGGTTAGGGTTAGTGATAGAGTTAGGTTAGGAATAGGGATGGAATACGGTTAAGGTTATGGTTTGGCTAATGGATAGTATTAGAGCTGCAATTAGGGCTAGGGTTATCGTTAGGTTATGGCTATGATTAGGGTTAGGCCTTGGGTTAGAATTTGGTTAGGATTATGGTTAGGGTAATGGATAGTGTTCAAGCTAGGGTTAGGGCTATGGTTATGGTTAAAATTAGGGCTATAGTTCAGGTTAGGTCATTGGTATGGTAATGAATAGAATTAGAACTGTGGTTAGGGCTAGGGTTATGGTTAGATTAGGGCAATGATTAGGGTTAGGCCTTGGGTTAGAATTATGTTAGGGTTATGGTTAGGGTAATGGATAGGTTTGGAGCTATGGTTAGGGCTAGGGTTATGGTTAAGATTAGGGCTATGGTTCAGGTTAGGTTTTAGGTTAGGACAGGATAGAGTTAGGGTTAGGTTTAGGTTAAGTGTTACGGCCAGAGTTAGGGTTAGGGTTAGTGTGAAAGCTAGGGTGAGGGCACGGATTAGGGCTAGGTTTTGAGTTATGATAGGGCTAGGGTAGCACTATGTCTAATGTAAGATCTCGGGTTACGAATAGGGCTAGTTTTAGGGTTAGCATTAAGTCTAGGTCTAGTGTTAGAATTAGGTTTACGTTCAGGGTGATGATTAGAGATAGGGTTATTCAGAGACTGGATCAATGTTATCTTTATGGTTAGGAATAGGACTCTAATTAGGGCTAGGGTTAAGACTAGGTGTAGGGTTAGGGTTTGTGTTATGATTAGAGTAAGAATTAGGGATAGGGCTAATGTCAGGTCTAGGGTTAGGGTTAGTGCTATGGCTCCGTTTTGTTTTAGAGTTTGGGCTAAGGTTAGGGATAGCTTTAGGATTAGCAATAGTGTTAGGGCTAGTGGTAGGGTGAGGTTTAGGTTTAGATTTTTTGTTTTGGTTAGATCTAGGTTTAGGGCTAGGGCTAGTTTTAGGGCTAAGGTTAAGGCTAGTGTTAGGGTTATGGTAATGGATAGGGTTAGAAGTAGAAATAGGGCTAGGGTGAAAGGTAGAGTTATTCTTTGGGCTAGGGTTAGGAGTGGGTTTATGTTTAGGGCTAAATTAGTGATAGGATTAATGCTTGGGTAAGTGTTAGGGTTAGGCCTAGCATTAGGGCTAGAGTTAGGGTTAGTGTTTGGGTAAGGGTTAGGGTTAGAATTAGGGGGAAACACGAGGTTATAGCTAGGTTTAGGTCTAGGGCGAGAGTTGTACTTAGGGTTAAGGCTAGTGTTAGGGTACAGTTTAGGATTAAGGCTAGGTTTAGGGCTAGGGTGAGGGTTTGTGTTAGGGATATGGCTAGGATTAGGGCTAGGGCTAATGTCAGGTCTAGTATTATGGTTATGGATAGTTTTAGGGTTAGGTAATGGCTATGTCAAATGTAAGGGATGCAGTTAACGTTAGGTTCAGGGCTAGGGCGAGAGTTAAATTTAGGGATAGTGCTAGGGTGAGGGTGAGGGTTAGGATAAAGGTTAGGTTTAGGACTAGGATGAGGGCTAGGGTTTGTGTTAGGGTGAGGCCTATATTAGGGCTAGGGCTAATATGAGGTATAAGGTTATTATGGTTAGAGATATTTTCAGGTTTAGATTTATGCTAGGTATAGCGTAAGGACTAGGTTGATGGATAGGGTCACTTTTAGAACTAGGGTATTGTTAGTACCAGGGTCAGAGTTAGGGTTTATTTAGGTTAAGGTTTAGTGTTAGGGCTCAAATTTGCATTAGGGTTAGGTTTAGGGTTAGGGTAATGAACATGGTTAGGTTTAGGATTCAGATTATATTTAGGGTAATGGATAGGGTTAGGGTTATAGATATGGTTAGGGCTATCCTGGGGTTAGCATAAGATTTAGGGTTAGGGTTAAGGTAATGGATAGAATTAGAGGTAGGGTTACGGCTAGGATTATGGTTAGTTTTAAGGCTAGGTTTCAGACTAGGTTTAGGATTAGGGTTAGGGTTTAAGCTAATGTTAAGGCTCGGATTAGGGCTAAGATTTAGATTAGGTTAGGGCTAGGGTTAGAGCTATGGCTAATGTATTATCTAGGTTTATTATTTGGATTAAATTTAGGTTTAGTATTTGGCCTAGGTCTAGTGTTAGCATTATCTTTAGGGTTAGTGTGATATTTATAGCTATGGTTAGTGTCAGGATATAAGTCAGGGTCAGGGTTAGTTTTAGGCCTAGGACTCAAATTAGGGTAAGGAGGTTATGGCTAGGTTCAGGGTTACAGTTTAGGTTAATGTGTAGGATTAAGGCAATGGCTCTGTTTTGTCTTAGGGCTAAGGCTAGGGTTAGGGCTAGTTTTAGTATTAGCGATAATGTTAGGTCTAGTGATATGGTGAGGTTTAAGCTTAGGGTTAGGGTTAGATTTAGAGTAATGGTTAGGTCTAGGGATTGGTCTCGGCCTAGGATTAGGGCTAAAGTTAGGGCTTATGTTAGGTTTATGGTTACTGATAGTGTTATAATTAGAAATAGGGCTAGGGCTAGTGTTAGAGTAGTTTTAGGCCTATGGTTAGGGGTAGGGTTAGGGCTAAATTAGGGCTAGAATTAGTGCTAGGGTTAGTGTTAGGGTTAGGCATATGGTTAGGGCTATAATTAGGGTTAATGTTAGGGGAAGGGTTAGGTTTAGAGTTAGGGGAAAGGATGGGGTTATATCTAGATTCAGGGCTAATGTGAGGGTTACAATCAAGGGTAGGGCTAGAGTTAGGTTTCAGGTTAGGATAAAGGCTAGGATGAGGGTTAGGGTTTGTATTAGGATTAGGGCTAGTATTAAGGCTAGGTATAATGTGAGGACTAGGTATATGGTTAAGGTTTGTTTTTGGGTTAGGTTGTGGCTTTGCCTAGTGTAAGGGTTAGGTTTAGGATAAAGGTCAGGTTTAGAGCTAGGTATATTATTAGGGTCAGGGTCCGGGTAGAGATTGATTTAAGTTAAGGTTTAGGTTTAAGGCTTGATTTAGTGTTAGGGTTAGAGTTAGGGTTAGGGTAATGGATAGGGTTAGGTTTAGGGTTCAAGTTAGGTTAGAGTAATGAAAAATGTTAGTGTTAGGGATAGGGTTAGCGTTAGGCCTAGGGTTAGCATTTAAATTAGGCTCATCTTTAGGGTAATGGATAGGGTCAGAGCTAAGGTTAGGGCTAGGGTTATGTTAGGATTAGGTTTAGGGTTAGTGTTAGCATTAGAGCTAGGGTTAGGGCTAGGGCAAGTTTTAGGGTTAGGGTTAGGTCTAGGGTTAGCGTTAGGGTTACAATTAGGGCTAGGTTTAGGGCTAGGATAATGACTAAGTATTGTGGGAGGTTTATGGCTAGCCTTAGGACTATGGGTAATGTAAGAATTAGGATTATGTTTATTATAGGTTTTAGGGTTAGGGTTATGGATAAGTCTAGTGTTAGGGTTAGGTTTTGGTTTAGGATAAGGTTTAGACCTAGGGTTTGGGTTATGGTAAAGATCACTGTTTGAGTTAGAGTGAGGTTTAGGGTTAGGGCCAGAATTAGGACTAGCATTGGTTCTAGGGATAGGGTTAGTCTTTCAGTTAGGTTAAGGGTTATTGTTAGGATTTTTAGGGCTAGGACTTGATTTATAACTCTATTTGGGATTAGGTTTGGTCTAATGCTAGTGTTATGGTTAGGTTTAGGTATAGTTTTACCAGTAGGGGTACTGTTAGGGTTGTATTTATGGTTGGGGTCAGGTTTAGACCTATCTTAAATGTTTGGGTCAAAATAAGGGTCAGAGTAAGGGTTTGGATTTGGGTTAGGGTTGGAGCTAAAATGAGGGCTAGGTTAGGACTAGTAATAGAGTTAGGGTTTTGGGGTAGGCTAAGGATTAGTGTTAGGACTAGGGTAGCAATAGTGTGAGGATTTGGCTTAGGGCAAAGGATAGTTTTAGATGTAGGGTAAGGGTTTGTGTTAGGGTTAGGTTTAGGGCTGTCGTTAGGGTTAGGGTTTTAAGTAGGGTTAAGGCTCAGATTAGGGCTAGAATTTGTGTTAGCATTAGGGCTATGGCTAACCTAAGAACTAGGTTTCCAATTAGAGCTAGTTTTAGGATTAGCATTAGGACGATGTTTAGAGCTAGGGTTAGTGTTAGGGTCCGTGTCAGAGATAGGGTTATTTCTAGGGTTAGAGTTAGGGCTCAAATTAAAGCTAATTTTAGGTCTAGGTGTGGGGTTAGTGTTTGGTTTAGGTTAAGGGTTAGGGTTATGGTTATTCCTCGGTTTGTTTAAGGGCTAGGGTAGGTTTGGGGCTATTTTTCCAATTAGCATCTGAGTTAGGGCTAGTGTTAGGGTGAGGTTTATACATAATGTTAGGTTAGATCTATGTTTAGGGCTAGGTTGAAGTTTAGGGCTAGGGTTGTGGCTACGGATAGGGCTAAATTTTGGTTTATGGTAAGGGATAGGTTTAGAACTAGGACTAGAGCTAGGGTGAGAATGAGACTTAGTCTTAGGGCTAGGGCTAGGGTCAGGTTTAGGGTTAGGCTAAATTAGGGCTAGTATTAGTGCTAGGTTTAGGGCTAGAGTTAGGGCTAGTGATAGGGTTATGTTAAGGTATGATGTTACATATAGTTTTAGGGTTAGGGCAAGGGGTAAAATTAACTTTGGGGCTAAGGTTAATATTAGGATTAAAATTAAGGCTAGGCTTAGAGCTAGGATTAGAGCTAGGGTTTGTGTTAGGTTTAAGGCTAGGGCTAATGGCAGGTCTAGGTTTATGTTTAGGAATAGTTTTACAGTTAGATTTCTGGCTAGGTCTATTGTAAGAATGAGGTTGAAGGTTGGGGTCAGGTTTACAGCTAGAGTATTTTTAGGGGTCAGAGTCAGGGTTAGGGTATGGTTTAGGTTCACATTTAGGGTTAGGGCTCAAATTACCAGTAGGTTTAGTGTTAGGGTTAGCATAATGGTTATGGTTAGGTTTAGGATTCAGGTTTGTTTTAGAGTGATGGATAGGGTTAGAGTTAGTGATAAAGTTAGGTTAGGACTAGGGATAGAGTTTGGTTAGGGTTATTGTTAGGCAAATGGAAAGGATTAGAGCTACAGTTAGGGCTAGGGTTAAGGTTAGGTTATGGCTATGATTAGGGTTAGGCCTTGGGTTAAAATTTGGTTAGGGTATGGTTAGGGTAATGGATAGTATTCAAGATATGGTTAGGGCTAGTGTTATGGTTAAAATTAGGGCTATGGTTCAGGTTAGGTCATGGTTAGCATAACAAATAGGATTAGAACTACAGATAGGGCTTGGGTTATTGTTAGGTTAAGGCTATGTTTAGGGTTAGCCCTTGGATTAGAATTTGGTTAGAGTTATGGTTAGTGTAATAGATAGGATTCGAGCTAGGCTTAGGGCTAGGATTATGGTTAAGTTTAAGGCTAGGGTTATGGTTAATTCAGGGCTATGGTTCAAGTTAGGTTTTAGGTTAGGACAGTTTTTGGTTTAGGGTTAGGTTTAGGTTAATTGTTAAGTCCCAAGTTAGGATTAGGGTTAGTATTAAAGCTAGGGCTCAGGCTCGGAGAAGGGCTAGGTTTTGGGTTAAGTTAGGGCTAGTGTAGCAATATGTCTAATGTAAGATCTAGGGTTACGAATAGGGCTAGTTTTAGGGTTAGCCTTAAGTCTAGTTCTAGTGTTAGGGTTAGGTTTAGGTTCATGGTGATGATTAGAGATAGGGTTATTGTTAGGGTCAGAGACAGGATCAATGTTAACTTTAGGGTTAGGGATAGGACTCAAATTAGGGCAAGGTGAAGGCTACTTGTAGGGTTAGAGTTTTTGGTAGGGTTATGGTAAGAATTAGAGATAGGGCTAATGTCAGGTCTAGGATTAGGGGTTAGTGCTATGGCTCAGTTTTGTTTCAGAGACAGGGCTAAGGTTAGGGCTAGCTTGAGGATTGGCAATAGTGTTAGGGCTAGTGGTAGGTTGAGGTTTAGGCTTAGATTTTTTGTTATGGTTAGTTGTAGGTTTATGGCTAGGACTAGGATTAGGGCTAAGGTTAAGGCTAGTGTTAGGGTTATGGTAACACTAGGGTTAGAACTAGAAATAGGGCTAGGGCAAAAGGTAGAGTTATTGTTTGGGCTAGGGTTAGGAGTAGGTTTAGGGTTAGGGCTAAATTAGGGCTAGGATTAGCGATAGGGTTAGTGTTAGGTTTAGGCAGAGCGTTACGGGTAGAGTTAGGGTTAATGTTAGGGTAAGGGTTAGGTTTGGAATTAGGGGAAAATGCAGTTATAGCTAGGTTTAGGACTAGGGCAAGTGTTATACTTAGGATTAGGGCTAGGGTTAGAGTACAGTTTAGGATTAAGGCTAATTTGGGGGCTAGAATGAGGGTTTGTGTTAGGGATATGGCTAGGGCTTATGTCAGGTCTAGTATTATGGTTAAGGATAGTTTTAGGGTTAGGATATGGCTAGGTCTAATGTAAGGGTTAGGTTTAGGGTAAAGGTCAGTTTCAGAGCTAGGTGTATTATTAAGATCAGGGTCAGGGTAGGGATTGATTTAGGTTAAGGTCTAGGGTTAAGGCTCGAATTTACATTAGGTTTTGGGTAATGGATCAGGTTAGATTTAGGATTCAGGTTAGGTTTAGGGTTTTGAATAGCATTAGGGATAGCTATAGAGTTAGGTTTAGTCCTATTGTTAGCATTTGGGTTAGGCTTATGTTTAGGGTAATGGATAAAATTACAGCTAGGGTTGGGGCTAGGTTTATGGTTAGGATTAGGGTTAGAGTTAGAGTTAGGGTTATGGTTAGACGTAGCGTTAGGGGTAGGTTTAGGGCAAGTGTTAGGGTTTGAGCTAGGTTTAGTTCTAGGACAGGACTAGGGTTAGAGCAGGTTTAGGGTAAAGGTTAAAGTTAGAGCTACATTTAGCATTAGGGTTACAGTTAGGGTTATGGTAATGGATAGAGTTAGAGCTAGGGTTTGGACAATGGTTAGAGTTAAAATTAGGGTTAAATTATAGTTAAGGATAGGGCTATGTTAATATTTAGAGTTAGGATTAGGGCTAGGTTTAGAGGTAGTGATAGGTTTAGAGTTACCTAATTGAAATTTCTTTGAAACAATCCAGCATTCATCTTTAATTAACCTTACTCTTTTCCCCAGATTTAGTATTTTGTCCAACTGTTTGGTGTCAGGAGCAGTTAATATTTTCATTTTACTTCATTTTGACCTATACAAGTAAATAGAAATAGAACTGGAAATCAAAAAGGGTTTATGCTAGTTGTTTGAAACTGCACACACATCTTCAATTCTTTGGGGGGACACTGTGGTATGTTCCTAGTGATTGTAGGCCTAAGCTAAATGATGCAAAAACAACTTAATCAGAGAGTCCTTTAGGAAAAAATAGGGAAATATGCATGCACTGAAATTTCTCCAGTAATTATTTGGTCAGATTTGTTTGAAACTGAGTAGGATTCATTATTTAGCTTGCCCCACAAAGCTCTCCAAGTGTGGGACTTCTAGGATCAATGGTTCTCTAATCATGTTAGGGTTAGTGTTAGGTTTAGGTTCCGGGCTAGTGTTAGATGTAGTGTTAGGGTGAGAGTAAGTTTTGGACAAATTTCTTTGATACTTGGAAGGAGTCATATTTTACCTAGCCTTAACATGCTCCACAGGTTTGTGCCTTCTTGTTTCTATGGTTCGCTATCAGGAGCACTCTGTATTTTAAGGTTTCACTTCATATTGACCCATATAGGTAAATGAAAATGGTAGTTGAAATCAAACCGGGTTAGTGCTAGCTGCTAAAAACTTCAGACAGTGAGTGAGTTCTCTGTGGAACTCTCTGGTTTGTTCCTTGTGAAAGTAGCCTTATGATGAAGATGGCAAAAACAGCTTCATCCTAGAGCCTTTCTGCAGAAAACAGAGAAATATGCATGAACTGAAACACCACCTCAATTATTTGGTCATATTTCTTTGATACTGCATAGAATTCATCTGATAGCTTACCCACTAGGCTCCCCAAGTTTGGGACTTCTAAGATCACCATTCTTTTAAACAGGATAGGGTGTGTGTTAAGGTTAGTTTTAGGGCTAGTGTTAGAGCTAGTATTAGGGTTAGAGTTAGTTTTTGTTTTCAAATTTCTTTGATACTGGGCAGGATTCATTTTCCTCCTATCCTTACTATACTACACATATTTGGGCCTCCTACTTTCAATGATTCTCTGTAAGGAACAGTTTGTCTTTTAAAGTTTCAGTTTATTTTGTCTTATGCAGGTAAAAGGAAATGGAGCTGGAAATCAAACAGCATTGGTGCTAGCTGCTTGAAACGTCACACTCTATTAATTCTCTGTGGGCAATATCTTGTTTGTTCTTGTGAAAGTAGGCCAAAGCTGAAGCATGTAAAAACAACTTTATCCACGAGTCCTTTCGGAGATAACAGGGAAATATGCATGTTCTTATATAATTCATCAATTATTTGGTCAGATTTCTTTGATACTGCACAGCATTTACCCCTTAGCTTGCCCTACTAGGCTGCCCAGGTTTGGAAATTCTATGGTCAAAGTTTCCATAAAACGTTAGGGTTAGGGGAACAGTTAGGATTAGAGGTAGTGTTAGGGTTAGAGTTAGTTTTATTCAAAATTCTTTGATACTTGGCAGGATTTATCTTTTAGCTAGATTTACTCTGTTCCACAGGTTTAGGCCTTCTCTGTTCACAGATTTGCTGTCAGGAAAAATTTGTATTTTAAGATTTCACTTCATATTGACCTACATGGGATAGTTAATGAGCTGAAAATCAAACAGGGTTTGTGCTGCTTGAAACTTCACACACTAAATCATTTCGCTGTAGAAACTATGGTATGTTCCTTGTGAAAGTAGGCCTAAGATTAAGCATGCAAAACAACTATATCCAAGGGCCCTCTAAGAGAAAACAGGGAAATATGCATGTACTGAAATACTTCCCATAATTATTTGGCCAGATTTGTTTGATGCTCTGTGGGATTCATTACTTATCTTGCCCCACAAGGCTCCCAAGTGTGGGACATCTAGGATCAATGGTTCTCTAATCAGGTTAAGGATAGGGTTTGGTCTAGGGCTAGGGCTAGGGCTAGGGTTAGAGGTAATTTTAGGGTAAGAGTTAGTTTTGTTCCAATTTCTTTGATACTGGGCTGGATTCATCTTTAAGCTAGCCTTAGTATGCTGGAATATTTTAGACCTTCTCAAATCAATGGTTCGTTATCATGAACACTTTGTATTTTAAGGTTTCACTTCATTTTGACCTATATGGGTAAATGGAAATGGAGGTCAAAATCAAACAGGCATACCTTCCCCTAAACCTAACGCTAATCCTAACCCTAACCCTAGCCCTAAGACTAACTCTAAATCTCGCCCTAGCCCTATTCCTAGTTCTAACCCTATGTCTGACCATAACCCAAAGACTAGCCCTAACCTTAGCCAAAACCCTAGCCAGAACCCTAACCCTAGAATTAATCATAACTCTAAATCTATCCCTAAGCCTAAACTTACACTATCACTAGCAATAACACTAATGCTAATTGTAAAACTACCCTTTACTTTAGTCTTAGCCCGAAAACAAAACCGAGCCATAGCACTAACACTAAACCTTAACATAAACGAAATCCTTACCCCTCATCTAGCCCTAATCATACACCTAATTCAAGTCCCATCCCTAATCCTAAAAAGAACCCTGATCCAGACTCTGACACTAACACTAACCCTAGTTCAAAACATCACCCTAAACCTAAACCTAATCCTAAAATTAGACTTAGCCCTAATGATAACTCTAAAACTATCCCTAATTATAACCCTAGTTCTTACATTAGCCAGATCCCTAACACTAGCCCTAACATAACTGAAAACCTAGCCCTATTCCAAGACCCAACCATAGCTTTAACCTTAACCCTAAACCTAAACCTATCCCTAACCCTTACCCTAAACCTAACCCTAACTTTAAACCTTGCACTATCTTTAAACCTAATCCTAAATCTAGCCCTAATCTTAACCATAATCCTAGCCCTAACCCTAGCTCTAACCTTATCCAGTACCTTATCCCTAATCCTAAAGCTAATGCTAACCCCTGGCCTAACTCTAGACCTATCCCTAACCTTAACCCATCCATTACCATAAACATAACCTGAACCCTAAACCTAACCATACCCATTACCCTAACTATAACTTTAAAACTAATGCTAATTTGAGCCCTAACCCTTAACCTTAACATAAACCATACCTTAACCATGACCCTGACCCTAATAATATCCCTAACTCTAAAGCAGACCCCAACTCTCATGCTAACACTTACACTATACCTAGCCATAAACCTATCCCTAAAACTATCCCTAACCGTAACCCTAGACCTGATATTAAACCTAGTACTAATGATAGCCCTAACCCAAACACAAACTGTAGCCCTAATCCTAGGCCTAACACTAGCTTTAATCCTAACTTTAAACATAACCCTAACTGTAACACTAAATTTGACCATCGCCTTAGCCCTAAACCTAGCTGTAACATCATACCTTACCATACCTTAACCCTAAAACTAATCCTAGACCTAAACCTAGCCCTAACCCTAACACTAACCCTAGCCCTAATCCTAGCCCTAATTTAGCCATAACCTTAACTGTAACCCTAACTCTAGCCCTAAGACCAAATTTGACTCTCACCCTAGTTCTATTAATAGTTCAAAATCTATCACTTTTCATAACCCCAAACCTAGCCCTAACCCTAGCCAAAACCCAAGATCTAACCTTTGCCCTAGCCCTAACCCTAGATCTAAACCTAATTCTAAATCTAACCCTAAACCTAAGCATAAACCTCACCCTAACACTGGCCATAACACTAACGCTAATCCTAAAACTAGCCCTAACCCTACACTTAACACTAACCCTAGGTGAAATCCTAAACCTATCTCAACCCTAAACCTATCCATTACCCTAACCCTAACCTAACCTTAGCTCAAACCCTAATCATTACCTTAAAACTAACCCTAATCCTAACCATAACCTAACCTGATGTTTAACCCTATCCAATACCCTGAACCTAATGATAACACTAGCCCTAACACTAACAGTAATTCAGACCCTAAGTGTAACTCTAACATAGACATAATCCTAAACCTAACGCTCGCCCAGTGCGAACTAACCCTAGCTGAAACCCTAAACCCTACCCTAACCCTAAACCTAACCCCATCCCTAAGCCTAACCCTAACCCTAACTGTAGGCCTAATAGTAACCTTAACCCTAGCCCTAAGTCTAGCTCTAACCCTATCCATTACCCTAATCATAACCCTTACTCTAATGCTAGCACTAGGCCTAACCCTGACCCTATCGCTAAATCTAACCCTATCAATTACCGTAAACCTAACCTAAACCCTAAACCTAACAGTCTCATTACCTTAAACCTAACCTAATGCTAATTCGAGCCCTAACCCTAAATCCTAACCTAAACTAAAACCTAAACCTGACCCTAACCCTAATAATACACCTAGCTCTAAACCTGACCCTTACTCTAAACCTGACACTTACATTAGACCTAGCAACAAACCTAACCCTAAATCTGTCCCAAACCATAACCCTAGACCGGACACTAGCCCTAGCCCCAATTCTTGCCATAACCCTAAAACGAACCCTAGCCCTCAACCTAGCCCTAAACCTAGCCTTATTAATAACCAAAACCATAACCCTAGCCCTAACCATAATTCTAATTTTCTACATAACCCTAAACATAGTTATAATCCCATCCCTTCCTCTACACGTAACCCTATCCCTTAACCTAAACCTAAGCCTAAAACTAGGCCTAACCCTAACACAGACACTAGACCTAATTCTAGCCCTAATTTAGCCCCCAAACAAGCACTAATCAGAGACTTAACACTACCTTTAACCGAACCATAACCCTAACCCTAGCCCTAACCCTTAGTCTAAACCTAACCCTAACCCTAAACCTTACCCTAGCCCTAATCCTAACCATAACCCTAGCCCTAACCCTAGCTTTAATCTTATCCATTACCCTAACCCTAACCATACCCTAATGCTAACTCTAGGATAATCCTAAACCTGTTCCTAACCCTAAACCTATCTATTACCCTACACCTAACCTGAACCCTAAACCTAACCATAACCATAACCCTAACCTTAAACCTAAAGCTAATTTGAACCCTAAACATAATTATTAGCCTAACGCAAACCATAACCCTGAATCTGACACTAATAATATCCCTAGCTCTAAACCATACCCTAAACCTTAACCTAACCCTTACACTATACCTAGCCATAATCATAACCCTAAATCTATCCCTAAATCTAACCCTAGACCTGAAATTAGCCCTAAACTTAGTCTTAATCCTAACCCTAACCCGAACCCTAGCCCTAACCCTAACCCTATCCATGGTCCTAGCCCTAGCTCTAACCCTATTCCTTACACTAAATCATACCTTCACCCTATTGCTACCCTGGTCCTAACCTTAATCCTTAGTCTACCCCAAACCCTAACTCTATTACTAGTCATAACCCTAGCACTCATTCTAACTCTAAACTTAACCCAACTCTAACCCTAACCATGACCCTTATTCTGACCCTAGCACTAACCCTTGGTTTAAACCTGACCCTACCCCTAAACCGAAACCTAACACTAGCCCTAGAGGTAAACCTATACCTAAATCTAAACTAACACTAGCCATAGACATAAATCTAATCCTAAATATAGCCATAACTCTAGCCCTCAACCTAACAATAACCCTTAATCTAACCCAAACACTAACTCACCCTAGACTTAACCCTAGTCCTAATTATGGCCGTAACCCTGAAACTAACCCTAACGCGAACAGTGATCCTTACCCTAACACAAACCCTAATTCTAAATCTTATCCTAACCCCAAAACTAACCTTAACACTAGATTAACAGTAAAAGTAGCCATAACCATAACCCTAGCTCTTAGATAACTATTAACGTAACACTAGCCCTAAACAACACACAAAACCTAACCCTAATTTTAGCCCTAAACCTAACCCTAAGCATAAACCTAAACTTAAACCTAGCTCTAACCCTAACCCTATCCTTCGCCCAAGCTCAAACCCTAAACCTTACCCTAAATATAACCCTAGCCCAAAACCCTAAATGTCACCCTAACCCTAGTTCTAACTCTATCAATTACTCTAACCACAAATCTAAACTTAATGCTAACCCTGGCCCTATTCCTAACCTTAACCCTATGCTAGCCCTGACTTTATCTTAACCCTCACACTAGAACTAAACCTAGCTTGATTCCTAACCCTTACCCTTAAACTAAACCTAACACTAACCCAAGGTCTAAATCTAACCCTAACACTAGCCTTAATCCTAAAATTAACCCTAGCCCTAACACTACATTGAAACCTATGCATAACCCTAACCCTAAACCTAACCCTAATGATAAACCTAGACCTAAACCTAAACCTACTCTAACCCTAAACATAAACCTAACCTTAGAACTAACCAAAACCTAACCTTAAACCTAACCCTAACCCTAGCTCAAATTCTCACACTTATTCTCAACCTAACTCTACCCTAACCCTAAAACTAACTCTAACTCTCACCTGACATCTAACCCTATCAATTACCCTAACACTAATGTTAACCTTGCCCTAACTCTAACGCTAGTCATAACCATAAACCTAAACCTAACCCTAGCCCTGGACTCAAACCCTAAACCATACCCTTATCCTAATCCTAACCCTAACCCTAGCCATAACCTTGACCCGAACCCTAACTCTAGCCCTAATCCTAATCATAACCCTAGCCTTAACACTAGCTCTATCTCTATACATTACCCTTAATGATAACCTTAACCCTAATGCTAACCCTCAGCCTAACCCTAAACCTATTGCAAAACCTAACCATATCCATTACCCTAAACCTAACCTGAACCCTAACCCTAACCCCTATCCATTACCTAACCCTAACTCTAACCTTAATGTTAATTTGAGCCCTAAACCTAAACCTTAACCTAACCCAAACCCCAAACCTGACCCTGACTCTAATAATACCCCTAGATCTAAACCTGACCCTTTCACTAAACCTAACCCTAAAACTATCCCTAACTGTTACACTAGACTGGATATTAGCCCTAGCCCTAATTCTTGCCCTAAACCTAACACAAAACCTAGACCTAATCCTAACCTTAAACCTAGACTTAATCCAAACCCAAAACATAGGCCTAGCCCTAACCCTAATGCTAATCATAAAACTATTCCTAACCCTAACCCTAGCACTAAAACAAAACCAAGCAAGAGGCCAAAACCTAAACCTTAACTTAAATCAAATTCTAACACTACACCTAGACCAAACCCTAGTCCTAATTCGAGTCCTAATTCTAACCTTAAAAATAACCCTGACTCAGACTCGTATCCTAACACTCACCCAATCTCTACACAACCCTAAATTTAAATCAAACCCTAATAGTAACCCTAGCCCTAATTCGAGTCCTAACTCTATCCCTAAAACTAACCTTGACCATGATTTATATCCTAACACTAACCATAGGTATAAATGTCACCCTAACCTTAACAATAGAACTACCCAAACCCCTAATTCTAAAACTAACTGTAATTGTAACCCTAGTTCTTACATTAGCCATTTCCCTAACCTTAGCCTTAACACTCACACAAAAAGTAGCCCTAATATGAGACCTAAACCGAGCTAAACCCTAACCCTAACCCTAAATCTAACCCTAACAATAGCTCAAAGCCTAAACCTTTCCCTAAACATAGACCTAGACCTATCCCTAACTTTAAACCTAACCTTAGTCCTAACCCTATACTTAACCCTATCCCTAAACTTAGCTCTAAACCTAGCCATTTCCCTAACCCTAGCACTAAACCTATTGATAATCCTAGCGCAAACCCTAACACTAACCCTAACACTAACCAGAAAACTACCCCTAGACATAACCCTAAATGTAACACTCACCATAGCCCTAACCCTAGCTCAAACTCTAACCCTTACCATAAGCCTAAACATAACCATAGCTCTAAATCTAATCCTAAACTGAAATCTAACCCTAACCCTAATCCTATATCTATCTGTATTCATTATTCCAAACCTTAATTTAATGATAACTTTAACCTTAATCCTAGCATTAACCCTACCATAATCCTATCCCTAGACCTAACCCTAACCCTAACCCTACCATAATCCTATCCCTAGACCTAACCCTAACCCTACCATAATCCTATCCCTAGACCTAACCCTAAACCTAACCCTCATGGTAGCCCTAACCCTAGCTCAATACCTAAACCATACACTAAACATAACCCTAAACATGAAACTAGTATCAACACTACCCCTAACCCTAACTCAAGACCTATTCCTAACCAAAACCCTAGATCTAAACTTAGCTCTAACTCTATCTATTACCCTAAACATAACTCTTACCCAAATGCTAACCCTAGGCCTCACCCTAACTCTATCGCTAACCCAAACCCTATGAATTACCATAAACCTAGCCTGAATCCTAAACCAAACACTATCATTACCCTAACCTTAACCCTAATGCTCGTTTGAGCCCTAAACCTAAATTCCAACCTAAACCAAACCCTAACACTGACCCTAACCCTAATAATTCCCCTACCTCTAAACATGACCTTACTCTAAACCTAATGCTTACACTAGATGTAGCCATAAACCTAACCCTAATACTATCTTTAACCGTAACGCTAGACCTGATGTTAGCCCTAGCCGTAATCCTAGCCCTAACACTAAAACAAACACAAGCCCTCATCCTAGTCCTAAACCTAGCCTTAATCATAACCTTAACACTAACCCTACACCTAACCCTAAATCTAACCCCCACCCTACCTCTAAACCTAGCTACAAGGTTATTTTTAATTCCTAAACTTAACCATATCCCTAACCATAACCATAATGATAAGCCTAAACTGAACACTAACCCTAGCCCTAATCCTAGCCCTAATTTAACTATATTTCTAACCATAACCCTAACCCTAGCTCTAAGACTAACTCTAGTTTTCACACTAATCCTGTCCGTAGATCTAACCCTATTCCTTACTGTAAACCTAACCCTTGTCCTAACCCTAGCCCTAACCCTTGCACTATACTTAATCCTAGCCTAACCCTAGATCTAATCCTAACTCTAAATGTAACCCTAACACTAACATTAGCCCTAACCCTAATGCTAATTGTAAAAGTAGCCCTTGCCAGAAGCCAAGTGCCAATGTCTCTGCATGGCACAGAATCACGAGCCACCACACAGCTTTGTAGGTTCAAACAGCAATTCTTTATTCCGGATCTCACACCAGCCTCCACACACGTTCAGGGGCAATTCTCAATATATCCCCACAATTCACCTTCTCTACGAGGCTATTTCCAAATCTCATTTTAATCTCATGAGAACTCAACGGGAACAAGCAGCAGGAACACCCTAATCGCAGCAGCAATAATCTTCAACCTCAACTTCCCTAAAACCCATATTCTTAAACCGGGAAACGCCTTAAACCGGGAACACCCTAAACCCAAGGACCAGGATACTTCCTCAAACCTGCAGGATACTTCCTCAAACCTGGATCCACCCTCGATCACCTTGAGCAGGGTCATCTTTCTCAAACACACAAGCAAGGTCTCAGCAAATTTCCAAGGCAAGTCCATTTAACATGGGGTACACTGGCAAGGATTACGATGCGTCAATACCTACTTGGTAATGGCCCTCAGCAAGCCCTAACCCTAACCCTAGGACTAAAACAAAACTGAGTAGTAGCCCTAACCCTAAACCTTAACTTAATCCAAGCCCTAACACTACAACTAGACCTAACCCTAGCCCTAATTAGAGTCCTAACCATAACCTTAAACTAACCCTGACCATGACTCATATCCTAACACTAACCCAGGCTCTAAACACCACTCTAACCTTAAACCGAACCCTAGCCCTTATTTGAGTCCTAACCCTAACTCTAAAACTAACTCTGACCCTGACTCCTATTCTAATACTAATCCTAGCTCTAAATATCAATATTACCTTAAAACTAACCCTAGCACTGGAGGCCTAACCCCTAAAACTAACCCTAAATAGAACACTAACTTTAACACTCGTTCTTACATTAGCCATTGCCCTCACCTTAGCCCTAACCCTAACAGAAAAAAAAAATAGTCCTAACTGATCCATAAACCTAGCTTTAACCCTACCCCAAACACTACCCCTAACACTAGCTCTAACCCTATCCCTAACCATAAGCAAAATGCTAACCCTAATTGTAACACTAGAACTATCCCTAATCCTAAGGCTAACAAAAACACTAACTCAGTTAATAGTCCTAAACCTAGCCCTCATTCTAGCTCTAACCCTATTCTAAACCCTAACCTATCCCTACCCTTGACCATTATTCTGACCATAACACTAACTCTAGGCCTAAACCTGACCCTAACTCTAGATCAAACCCTAACACAAGCTCTACCAGTACTTACACCTAAGCCTAACTCTATCACAATCCCTATACCTAAACATAATCCTAAATGTAGCCTTAACTCTAGCCCTAGACCTAAGATAAAACCTAGCCCTAGCCCTAACAATAACACTAACCTAACGCAAAGACTAAATGTAATCCTAAACATAAACCTAATCCTAATTCTGGCTTTAATCTTAACTCTATCTCTGATCTGAACACTGACTCTCCCTTTAACACTAAACCTACCTCTAAACCTCACAATAAATGAAAACCTAAACCTAACACTACATCTAGCTATAACCCTAACCCTAAATATAGCCCTAATTATAACACTAGCTCTTACATTACCCATAGCCTTAACCATACGCCTTAACCTAACACAAAATGTAGAGCGAATCCTAGGCCTAAACCTAGCCCTGAGCGTAACCCTAGCCCTAACCCTAATCCTAACTCTAGCCTTAGTCCTAACCCTAGCTCAAAACCTAATCCTTACCCTAAATATAATCTTAGACCTATCCCTAACTCTGAAGCTAACCCTAGCCCTAATTCTAACCTTAACCCTAGTCCTAAACCTAGCTCTAAACCTACCCATTACGCTAAACCTAACCCTAATCCCATTAATAGTCCTAACAGTAAGCCCTCACTCTAACTCTAACTCTATCCTAAATATTAATGGTAACCCTGACCCTTATTCTCACCCTAACTCTAACCCTAAGTCTAAACCTGACCCTAAATCTAGAAGAAACCCTAACATTAACTCTAGACCTAAACCTAATTCTAAATCTAGCCTTAACTCTAGCCCTAGACCTAAACAAAAACCTAACCCTAACAATAACCCTTAACCTAACCTAAACATTAAACCTACTCCTAGACCTAAACCTAGTCCTAATTCTGGCTCTAAACCTAATTCTAACTCTAACCCGAACACTGACCCTGCCTTTAACAGTAAATCTAACTCTAAACCTGACCCTAACCAAAAAAATAAACCTAACACTAGACCTAGCGATAAACCTAACCCTACAACTAGCCCTAATCATAACCCTAGCCCTCACATTATACATAGCCCTATCCTTTTGCATTAACCTAACACAAAACCTAGAGCAAATCCTAGGCCTAAACCTAACCCTAAGCCTACACTAATATTAACTCTAGCCCTAACCCTAGCCTTAGTCCTAAACCTAGCTTGAAGCCTAACCCTTATCCTAAATATAAACTTTGACCTATCCCTAACTCTAAAACTAACCATAGCTCTAATCCTAACATTAGTCCTAGCCTAAAACCTAGCTCTAAACCACCCATTACCCTAACACTAATCATAAACTTATTGATAACCCTAGCCATAACCCTAACCCTGACCCTAACACAAAAACTAATCCTGGTTCTACCCCTAAGCCTAACACTCGCCATAGCCCTAAAGCTAGCTCAAAACCTAACCCATATCATAATCCTAAACATAATTATAGCCTTAACCCTAACCCTAAAATGAAATCTAACCCTAACCCTACACCTAAAACTATATATAAATGTATCCATTACCCTAACCCTAATGATAACCCTAGCCATAACCCTAACCCTAAACCTAAACCTACCATAATCCTATCCCTAGACCTAATGCTGAACCTAACCATCGACCTAGCCCTAGCCTTAACTCTAGCTCAAACCCTCATTCTTACACTAAACATAACCCTAGCCCAAACCCTAATGCAAATCCTAGCCATAACCCTTACCCTAACACTATCCCTAGACCTGATTCTAACCCAAACCCTCAACCTAGCTCTAACCTTACTCAATCCCTGCCCCTTACCCTTAACCTAACTATATGACTTACCCTAAGCCTAAGCCTAACCTTAATCCTATCCCTAATCCTAAACTTAACCCTAGCCTTAAACTTAGCTCAAATCTCACTCATTACCCTAACCTTAAACATAAACCTCATGATAACCATAGCCCTAACCCCAAACTTATTCTAATCCTAACCATAAACCTAACCCTAGACGTAACTTTAAACATAATCCTTGCTGTAGTTCTAACCTTAGCTCAAACCCTAACCATACCCTAAATCTAACCCTAACCCTAGTCCTAAACCTAACCGTAACCCAACATCTAACCCTGTCTATTACCCTAAACCTAATGATAAACATAGACCTAACCATAATACTAACCCTAACCCTAACCATAACTTAACCCTAGTAATAATCCTAAACCTAACCCTAGCCTTAGCACTAACCCTAGCTCAAACACTAAAGCGTACCCTAACCTAACCCTAACCCTAGCCTTAACCCTAACCCTAACTCTAGCCATAATCCTTACCATAACTCTATCCCTAACACTAGCTCTAACCCTATCAATTACCCTAACGATAACCATAACCTTAATGCTAACCCTAGGCCTAACTCTAACCCTATCCATTATCCTAAACCTAATGTGAACCCTAAACCTAACCTGAAGGATAAACCTAACCTTACCCATTGCCCTAACCCTAACTCTAACCATAATACTAATTTGAGTTCTAACCCTAAACCTTAACCCACCCAAACCCAAAACCTAACCCTGACCATTTTAATACCCTTAGCTCTAAAGCTGAACCTTACCCTAAACCTAACACTGACACTAGACCTAGCCATAAACCTTACCCTAAAACTATCCCTAACTGTAAACCTAGACATGATATTAGCCCTAGCCCTAATACTTGCCATAACCTTAACACAAACGCTAGCCCTCATCCTACCGCTAAACCTTGCCTTGATCCAAATCTGTACCCTAATTTAGCCCTATCCCTAATTTTATCCCTTGCCCTAATTCTGAACCAAGCTATAACCCCATCCCTTCCCCTAAACCTAACCCTAATCCTAACCCTAGCCCTAGATCTAAACCTACAACTAAATCTAGACCTAATCCTAGCCATAATTTAGCCCTAACCCTAACCCTAACACTAGCACTAAGACTAACTCCAACTCTTATCCTAGCCCTATTCCTAGTTCTAACCCTATCCCTTACCATAACCCTAACAATTGCCCTAACCTTAGCCCTAACCCTAGCCCTAGCCCTAACCTTAGATCTTACCATAACTGTAAATCTAACCCTAAACCTAACCGTAAAACTCACACTAACATTAGCCCTTACACTATCACTAATCCTAAAACTAGCCCTAACGTAGTTCTAGCCCTAAAACAAACCCAAGCCACAGCCCTAACCCTAAATTTTAACCTAAACCAAAACTTAACCCAACACCTAGCCCTAACCCTACCCCTAATTCCAGCCCTATCCTAATCCTAAAACTAACTTTGACCTTGACTCTGACCCTGTAACTAACCCTACCTCTAACATCACCCTAAAAATAAACTTAACCCTAATACTAGACATAGCCCTAAACCTAACACTAAAAGTAGCCCTAATCATAACACTAGTTCTTACAGTAGCCATACTCATAAACCTAGCCCTAACCTATCCCAAAGCATAGCCCTAATCTGAGCCCTACACCTCATTTAACCCTAACCTTAACCCTGGCCCTAGCCCTAAACATTACCTTAAACCTAACACTAACTCTAAAACTTGCCCTAACCCAAATCCTAACCCTAGCCTTAATCCAAAGCATAAACCTAGACCTAACCCTAGCTCTAACCCTATCCTTTACCCTAACCATAACCCTAACCCTAATGCTAACTCTAGGATAACCCTAACCATATCTCTAACCCTAAATTTATCCATTACCCTAAACCTAACCCGAAGCCTAAACCTAACTATATCCATTACCCTAAACTTTGCCCTAACCCTAATGCTAATTAGAGCCCTACACCTTAACCTTAACCTAATCTAAACTATAACTCTCACTGTGAACCTAATAATAACCCTATCTCTAAAACTGACCCTAACCCTCAACCTAACACTTACACTAGAACTAGCCATAAACCTCACCCTAAAACTAACTCTAAACATAAACCTAGACCTGACATTATCCCTAGCCCTAATCCTAGCCCTAACCCTAACACAAAGCCTAGCTCTAATTCTAGCACTTAACCTAGCCTAATCCTAACCCTAACCCTAAACCTAGCCCTAAAACTAGGGCTAGCCCTAACAATAATCCTAGTGTTAATCCTAGTACTAATTTTGACCTAACCCTAACCCTAGCCTTTAGACTAACTCTAACTCTCATGTACTCCTATCCCTAATTTTAAACCTATCCCTTAAAATAATCCAAACCCTAGCCCTAAACTTAGCCCCAACTCTAGCCCTAACTTTTGCCCTAGCCCTAAACCTAAATCTAATCCTAACTCTAAATCTAACCCTAACTCTAAGCCTTAACCTCACCCTAACACTAGCCCTATGCCTAATGCTAATTGGAAAACTAGCCCTAACCCTAGCCCTAGCACTCAAATAAAACTGAGTCATAGGCTTAACCCTAAACCTTACCCTAAATCAAACCCTAATCCTATACCTAGACCTAAGCCTAGCACCAATTCGAGTTGTAATCCTAACTCTAGAACTTATGCTGACCCTGACTCGGACCCTAAAACTAACCCTAGTTCTAAATATCACCGTAGCCCTAAACATCAACCTAACCCTAAACCTAACCATGAAAATAACCTAATTGGAACTCTAGTTCTTAAATTAGCCATGGCCCTGCCCTACCAGAAAAACTAGCCCTAATCTGAGACCTAAACCTAGCTTCAAACCTAACCCTAACATTAACCCTAGCCCTATCCGTAACCCTAATACTATCCCCAACCCTAGCTCTAACCCTGTTCCTTACCCTAAGCCAAACTTCACCCTAATGCTACCCTAGTCTTAATTCTAATCCTTAGCCTACCACAAACCATTACTCTAATACTAATCCTAACCCTAGCCCTCATTCTAGCTCTAACCCTAATCAAACTCTAACCCTAACTCTGACCCTTATATTGACACTAACTCTAACCCTAGGTTTAAACCTGACCCTAACCCTAAACCGAATCCTAAAATTAACCCTAAGGTAACCCTATATCTAAACTTAACCCTAACATCAGACCTAGAAAAAAGCCTAATCCTAAATCTAGCCATAACTCTAGCACCAGCACAAACAAAAACCAAGCCCTTGGCCCAACAATAACCCTTAACCCAACAAAAACACTAATCCTACCCCTAGACCCAAACCTAGCCCTAATTCTGGCCCTAACCTTAAACCTAACCCTAACCCAAACAATGACCCGTACCCTATCACAAACCTAGCTCTAAACTTTATGCTAACCCAAAATCTAGCCATAACCCTAACACTAGACCTAGCCATAACCCTAATCCTAGCTCATTCACTACTCATAGCCCTAATGCTAGCCCTAAATCTCACACAAAAAATAGCCATAATCCTAGCCCTAACCCTAGCCCTAAGCCTAACACAAACCCTAACCCTAGGCCTAACCCTAACCCTAACCCTCGCCCTAGCCCTAACCTTAGGTCAAACACTAATCCATAACATAAACATAACCCTAGCCCTAACACTAATCCTAACCCTAATCCTAAACATAACCAAGACTAAACCCTAGCTCTAAATCTATCCATTACCTTAATCATAAACCTGACCCTAATGCTAATCCCAGCTGCTGAACTTAACCCTAATCCTAAAGTTAGATCTGACACTAACACTAACCCTCACCCTGGCCCTAACCATAGGTCAAACCCTAACACTTACCCAAAACCTAACCCTAACACTAACCCTAGGCCTAACCCTAATCCTACTTTATCCCTAACCCTAATCCTAACCATAACCCTAGCCCTAAACCTATCCATTACCCTAAACATAAGACTAACTCATATGCTAACCCTAGGCCTAAACTTAAAACTATCACTAACACTAACCTTATCCATTAGTTAAACCTAACCCGAACATTAAACCTAAATTTATCAATTACTCTAACCCTAACCATAACACTAACATTAACACCAATTCGGGAACTAAACCTAAACCATAACCCAAACCAAACTCTGAACAAGACATTGACTCTAATAATACACCTAGCTCTAATCCTGACCTTACCTTAAACCTAATCATTACACTAGACCTAGATATAAAACTAACCATAGCACTATCCCTAACCAAATCATATACCTGACATTAGCACTCTACCTAAATCTTGCCCTAAACCTAACACAAACCCTAGCTCTCATCCTAGCCCTAAAACTAGCATTAATCCTAATCCGAACCCCAACCATATCCTAATTCCTAATTTCAACCCTCACCCTAATTCTGAACCTAGGTATAACCACATCCCTTCCCCTAACCCCAACCCTAAACCTAACACTATCACTAACCCTAACCCTATGCCTAAAACTAGTTCTAACCATAACAGTAACCCTAGCTCTAATCCTAGCCCTAATTTATGGCTAAATGTAACCCTTACTCTAACCCTAGCCCTAAGACTAACTCTAACTCACGAGGTAGACCTATTTCTAGTACTAAACTTATCTGTAACCATAACCCTAATACTAGCCCTAACCCTAGCCCTAACCCTAGATCTAAACATAATTCTAAATCTAACCCTTACACTAAGCCTAAACCTCACCATATCACTAGCCCTAACACTATCGCTAATCCAAAAACTAGCCCTAACCAAAGCCCGCCACCTAAAACAAAACCGAGCCATAGCCCTAATGCTAATCCTAACCTAACTGTAACTGTATACCTGACATTAGTCCTAGCCCTAATTCTTGTTCTTACCTTAATGCAAAACCTAAGCCTACACCTATGCTTAACCCTAGCTCTAATTCAAATGTTATCCCTAACCCTAAAACTGACATTGACCCTGACCCTGACTCTATTTCAAATCATCACCCTAAAATTAAACCTAATCATAACACTAGACCTAGCCCTAACACTAACCCTAAATGTAGCCCTAATCGTAATGCTAGTTCTTACATTAGCCACAGCCCTACCTTAGCCCTAACCTAATCTAAAACCTAGGCCTAATATGAGCCCTAACCCTAGATTTAACTCTAACCCTAATCCTTACCCTAAACCTAATACTAATCCTAATCCTTACCATAACCCTAGAACTAACCCTAGCTCTAATCCTATCCATTACCTTAACCCTAAACCTAACCTAATGCTAACCCTAGGATAAACTTAACCCTATTCATAACTCTAACACTATTACCTAAACCTAACCAGAACCCTAAATTTAACCATATCCATTACCTTAACCCTAAACCTACCCCTAATGCTCATTGGAGGCCTAAACCTAAACCTTAACCTAAACAAACCCTAACCCTTTTCCTGACCCTAATAATAATCCTATATAAAACTGATCCTAAACCTTACACTATACCTAACCATAAACTTACCCCTAAAACTAACCCTAACCATAACACTAGACCTGATCTTAACCCTAGTCCTAATGCTAGACCTAACCCTAACAGAAACCATAGCCCTAATCCTGGCCATAAACTTAGCCTTAATCCTAACCCTAACCTGAAAACTGGCCCTAACCCTAAATTGAACCTTCATCCTAGGCCTAAACCTAGCTATAACATCATACCATAGCCTAATCCTAATCCTAACCATAGCCCTAAAACACGACCTAGCCCTAATACTAACCCTGGCTCTAATCCTATCCCTAATTTAGCCCTAATCCTAAACCTAACCATATCCCTAGCCCTAAGACTAAATCTAACTCTCGCCCCAGCCCTATCCCTAGTTCTAAACTCATCCCTTTCTATAAGCCAAAGCCTAGCCCTAACCCTAGCCAAAACCTATCCCTAAACTTAGGCCTAGCCATAAACCTAGATCTAACCCTAACTCTAAATCTAACCCTAACCCTAAACCTAAAACTAGCCCTAACACTAATGTTAACTTGAAAACTTTCCCTAAGCCTAGCCATAGCACTCAAACAAAACTGAGCTATAGCCCTAATCCTAACCCTTAACCTAAACCAAATTCTAATGCTACAACTACCCCTAACCCTAACCCTACAACTAATATTGACCCTGACTCTGAATCTAAAACTATCCCTAGCTCTAAATATCACCCTATCCCTAAACCTAACCCAAATACTAGACCTAGCCCTAAACCTAAACAGAAAACTAGCACTAATTGTAAAACCAATTCTTACGTTAGCCATAGCCCTAACCCTAACACAAAACATAGCTCTAATCTGAGGTCTAACTCTAGCTTTATCCCTAGCCCTAATCCTAACCCTAACCCTAGCTCTAAACTTATCCCTTACCTTAAGTCAAACTCTCAACCTAATTCTACCCTAGTTCTAATCCTAAATGTTAGCATACCCCAAACCTTAACTCTATTACTAGTCCTAACCCTAGACCTCATCCTATCTCTAACCATAACCAAAGCCTAACCCTACCCTGACCCTTATTTTGACCCTAACACTAACCCTAGGAATAAGCCTGACCCTAATCCTAAAACAAACCCTAACACTAACCCTACTTGTAAACCTATACCTAAACCTAACATTAACACTAGCTCTAGATCTAAACTTAATCCTAAATATAGCCATAATTCTAGCCCTAGCCCTAAACAAAAACCTATCCCTAGACTAACAATAACCATTAACCTAACACAAAGACTAATCCTACCCCTAGACCTAAACCAAGTTCTAATTCTGGCCCTAACACTAAATCCAACCATCCTGAACACTGATACTTACCCTAATAAAAACCCTAGCTCTAAACCTCATCCTAACACAAAGCCTAACCCTAACACAGGATTTATCCATAACCCTAACCCTCAAACTAGGCATAACCATAACCATAGCTCTTACATTACCCATAGCCCTAATGCTAGCCATAAACCTCACATAAAACATAGCTTTAAACCTATCCTAAGCATAACCCTAACATTAAACTGCAAAAAACATACCCTAACACTTGCCATAGCCCTTACCCTAGATCAAACTCTAAAACTTACATTAAGCATAACCCTAGCCGTAAACCTAACCCTAATCTTAGCCCAAATCCTAACTGTAACCATGGCCCAAATCCTAGATCTAAATTTATCCATTTCTTTAAACATAACCTGACCCTAATGCTGAACTTAGCCCTAACCCATACCCTAAGCATAACCATAACCGTGACTCTAAACCTGACCCTCACGCTATCCCTAACCCTAGCTCAAACCCTAACACTTACCCTAAACATAATCCTAACACTAACACTAAACCTAACCCTAACACTAACCCTAAGCCTAAATCTAATTACAGCCCTAATCCTCACATTAACCCAATCCCTAACACTATCACTAACCCTATCCATTACCCTAAACATAAGCCTAACCCAAATGTTAACACTAGGCCTAATCTTAACCCTATCCCTAACATTAACCCTATATATTACTCTAAAACTAAACTGAAACCTAAACCAAACCCTATCCATTACTCTAAACCGAACCCTAATCCTAACACTAATTCGAGCCCTAACTGTAACCCTTAAGCCAAACCAACCCTAACCAGGACTCTGAACCTAAAATTACACCTTGCTTTAAACCTGACCCCTACCCTAAACCTAACTCTTACATTAGACCTAGCCATAAACCAAACCCTGAAACTATCCCTAGTTTTAACCCTAGACCTGATACTAGCCCTAGCCCTAATCTTAGGCCTAACACTAACACAAACCCTAGCCTTCATCCTAGCCCTAAACCTAGCCTTAATCTTAACCAGAGCCCTCAAACTAGCCCTATCCCTAATTTTAACCCTTTTCCCAGCCCTGAACCAAGCTATATAACCCCATCGTTGCCCCTAAAACTAACCCTAACCCTAGCCCTAACAATAGGCCTAACCCTAACACTTATCCTAGTGCTAATCCTAGCCCGAATTTAGTCCTAACCTTAACCCTACCCCTATCCCTAGCAATAAGACTAACTGTAATTCTCAACACTAGACCTATTTCTATTTGTAACCCTATCCATTACTGTAACCCTCACACTAGCCCTAACCGTAGCCCTAACCCTAGCCATAGCCCTAACCTTAGATATAACCATAATGCTAAATCTTACCCTAACTTTAAGCCTAAACCTCACCCTACCATTAGCCCTAACACTATTGCTAATCCTAAAACTAGCCCTACCAGTAAGCTTATACCTAAACCCAACCCTAACACTAGTCCTAGACCTAAATCTAATCCTAAATCTAGCGATTACTCTAGCCCTAGACCTAAAAAAAAAATTTAGTCCTTGCCCTAACAATAACCATTAACATAAAACAAACACCAACCCTACCCCTATACCTAACCGTAGTCCTAATTCTGGCTTTCACCCTAATTCTAACACTTACTTGAACATTGACCCTGACACTAACACTAAAGCAAAATCTAAATTTAACATTAGACCTAGCCATAGCCCTAAACCTAAAACTAGCCCTAATTAGAACTCTAGATCTTACATTAACCATAGAACTAACTCTAGGCCCTAAACCTAACACAAAACCTAGTACCTAATCCAAGGCATAAACCTACCCTAAGCATAATCCGCACCCTAACCCTAGGCCTAACTCTAACCCTAACCCTCACCTTAGTCCTACCCCTAGCACAAAGCCTAACCCTTAGCCTAAACATAACCCTGGGACTATCCCTAACCATAACCCTAACCCTAGCCCTAATCCTAACATTAACCGTAGCCCTAACCCTAGTTCTAATGCTAGCCATTACCTTAAATTTAACCCTAACCCTAATGATAGCCCTAGCCCTAACACTAACCAAAATCCTAATACAAACTATAAACCTAACACTAGACCTAACCCTAAACCTAACCTTTGCTGTAGCACTAACCCTAACTCAAACCCTAAACCTTATCCTAAACACAACAGTAAACCTAGCCCTAAAACTAAACTTAACCCTAAATCAAACCTTAACACTAAAGCTAACCTTACATCTAACCCAATATATTACCCTAAACCTAACTCTAACCCTAATGAAAACCCTAGTCCTAACCCTAAAACTAACCCTGACCATAACCCTAACCTTAACTAAAGAAATAACACTAAACCTAAACCTCACACTAGGACTAACTCTAGCTCAAAAACCTAACATTTATGCTAAACCTAGCCCTAACCCTACCCTAAGCTAGGGTTAGTAGCCCTAACCCAAACCCTAAGCCTAACTCTAGACCTAATCTTAACAATAACCTTAGCCCTAACCCTAGCTCTAACCCTATACATTATCCTTTTGATAATCCTAATCCTAATGCTAACCCTAGGTCTTACACTAAGGGTTTTGCTAAGCTGAAACTTCTCCATTCCCCTAAACCTACCCTGAATCCTAAACCTAACCCTATCCATTGTTCTAACCCTAACCCTAATGCTCATCTGAGTCCTATCCTTAAACATTAAGCTAAAACAAACCCTAATCCTGATCCTGACCCTAAAAATACACCTAGCTCTAAACCTGACCCTTACCCTAAGCCTCACACTTACACTAGATCTAGACACAAACCTGACTCTAAATCTACCCCTAACTGTTACATTAGACCTGACATTTTCTCTAGCCCTCATTCTAGAACTAAACCTACAACAAACTCTAGCACTCATTCAAGCCCTAAACCTAGCTTTAATCATATCCCAAACCCTATCCCTAGACTTAACCTTAACTCTAACCCTCACCCTACCTCTAAACCTAGCTATAACGCCATCCCTTACAGTAAAGTAAACCCCAACCCTTGCCCTAAACCAAGCCCTAACCCTAGCTCAAACCCTACTTCTTACCCTAAGCTAAAACCTAACACTAATGCTAAACCTAATCCTTAACTCAAATCACTTAACGACTTTCAAAAGTTATTAGCAGACATAAATTTGATAAGGCCTTATCTAGGTATACCAACAGGAGAGTTGTGACCTTTATTTGATATCCTGCAAGGTCCATCAGATCCAAATTCACCCCAAATGTTAACGCCTGAAGCAAAAAAGGCATTAAAAATCATTGAAACATATATTAAAAATATGCATTTGGATAGAATTGATAAATATTAAAGTTTGCCTTTATTATTTATTGTACTACCAACAAAAAATATTCCTACAGGAATATATTGGCAAGAAGGTACATTATTATGGAAACTTTTATCTTATTCTCCTAACACTATTCTTACTAGGTATCCTGAGGCTTTAGGACAATAAATACTCAAAGAAATAAAAGCAGCAAAGGGAGTGTCTGAAATTTCTACCAGTAAAATTATTACTCCATATACTATGAATCAAATTGATGAGTTAGCTAATGAGATAAATACTTTGGCAATAATCATGTGCAAATCTAATGTTTCATTTGATAACCACTTACCATCTAATCCTTTATTGTCTTTTTGGTCATTGCATCCTGTAATTTTTCCAAAAATGACAAGAAAAACACCTATCATGAATGCTTCAAATATATTCACCGATGGGTCAAATAATGGTACAGCAGCAATAGTTACACCTGATCAAACTTTTACATTTTTAGTACCCAAAAAATCATCTCAAAAGGTAGAGCTTAATGCAGTATTACAAGCTTTTGTGATGTTTAAAGATTCTGTATTTACTTTATTTTCCAATAGTCAGTATATTGTTAATGCTATAGTATCCCTTGAAGATGCTGGTAGTATTTCCCCTTCCTCTACTGTTTTCTCTTTGTTTTCCACTATACAAAGTCTAATCTGGGACAGAAAAGATCCATTCTTTATAGGACATATCAGGGCACATACAGGATTGCCTGGAGCCCTTAGTTTGGGCAATGATTTAGCAGATAAAACTGCACATGACATACATATTTTCTCTACACTGGAAGAAGCTACAAATTTTCATAAAAAGTTCCATGTCAATGCTAATACTTTACAAACGCATTTTAAAATAACTAAGGAACAAGCTAGACAAATAATAAAACAATGTCAAAATTGTGTGACCTTTTTACCACAAGTTAATCTTGGAGTCAATCCTAGAGGACTGATACCTAACCATATTTGGCAGATGGACGTCACACACTTGCCAGAATTTGGAAAATTAAAATATTTGCATGTTACAGTTGATACTTCTTCTGGATTTTTGATGGGCTCCCTTCATACCAGAGAAAAAACTAAAGATGTTATAGCTCATTGCTTACAAAATTTTGCCACTGTGGGCATTCCAAAACAGTTAAAAACATATAATGCCCCTGGTTATCCTTCTACCTCTTTTAAACAATTTTGCTCATCATTTGGCATTACTCATATAACAGGAATCCCATACAATCCACAGGGACAAGGCATAGTTGAAAGAGCTCATCAAACTATTAAAATGTACTTATTAAAGCAAAAAGACGCAATTGGGAAGGGGTATATATTCCCCAAAGATAAACTTAAAATAACCCTTTTTACTCTAAACTTTTTAAATTTGGATTCATCAGGACTTAGTGCTGCAAAAAGGCATATGTGTCCAAAAAATGTACATAAGCCCAAGGTACTTTGGAAAGATATTCTAACAGGACAATGGAAAGGTCCTGACCCAGTAATTGTCTGGTCGTTCAAAACATTACTTCTAACTTGAAATATCATATTTCACAGTTTGATTCAAAAGGGTTATGAACTCCCATTTTACCCCGTATACAGATTGCTGAATCACATCAGTTACATCAATTACATTTCCGTAGAGGTTAGGATAGAGAGCAGAACTCATCAGACACTAGAATGGCAATAAGTAAATCCTAATAACTTTTGAAAGTCGTTAAGTGATTTGAGTTGATCTACTCGTATTTGAATTTTTGCTGGACGGACCATGGTTGAGCATAATAGAACTCCTGAATAATTAATTGGAAAATTTAATTGTACTTTATCTATTGCTATCTCTAGATTATAATTTTTTAATAAATTTGTAAGTGTGGCATAACATTCTAGCAATGTGTTTTTAGCTTTGTGTGCTAATTATACATCATCCATATAGTGAAATATTTGTAGTTCAGGATTTTGATTTCTAAGTGGCTAGATTACTTTGTTAACATAAATTTGACACATAGTTGGGCTGTTAGCCATCCCATGAGGGAGTACTTTCCATTCATATCTCTGATCAGGACCTTCATGATTCAGTGCAGGGATAGTAAATGCAAAACGTGGACTATCCTCAGGATGAATTGGAATTGAAAAAAAAAACAATCTTTAATATCTATAACTAAAACATACCAATTTTTTTTGGCAAACAGACAATTGAGGAATCCCTGATTGAGCAGGTCCCATAATAACCATCTCATTATTAATGGCTCTTAAATCTTGCAATAATCTCCATTTACCAGATTTCTTTTTGATGACAAAAATGGGAGTATCATGGGGAGATACCGAAGGTTGTATATGTCCTTCCGCTAATTGTTGTTTGACCAGATCATGGGCTGCTTGTATCTTTTCTTTAATCAGGGGCCACTGAGGAACCCATCCTGGTCTTTCTGATTTCCATGTAATTTTTATTGTCTCAGTGGCCCTCTGGGAAAATCCAACCCATGTCTGTCTGTTCCTTGATCTATTTTTATTGGTGCTGCTATATCTTTTTCTTGTTTTTCTAATTTTTTTTCCTTTCCTAAAACCTTGTCTAGCCATAATAGTGGGTGCATTTTGATTGATGTTATTTGTTAATGTCAAACCTAATTGATCTAGGACATCTCGTCCCCATAAATTTACGGGAAGATGATCCAATACATATGGCTGTATAGTTTCTTCACATCCTTCAGGATCCTTCTAATCTAATACCATTGCACTTCTATGAGGATTAGTCGCCACTCCTAGGCCTCGAAGCCTTTGAGTGGCTTCTTGTAATGGCCAATGTTTTGGCCATTCTTGAAGAGAGATGATGCTAAGGTCTGCACCTGTATCCAGTAGCCCATTAAATTCATGTCCTTGAATATTTAGTTTTAGCATGGGGCGAGAATTTAAATTTAAAGAAAACATAGCCCATTCTACACCTGTGGAGCCTAATCCCTTAGAACCTCTTTCTACAGTATGACTGGAAAATTTATCATGTAGGCTTGGTATTATTAGTAACTGAGCTATTCTATCTCCTGGTGAAATTACTGATATACCCTTTGGAGAACTGGCTATAATTTTTATTTCACCTTCATAATCGGGATCAATTACCCCAGGACTTATCATAAGTCCTTTTAGAGTAGAAGAGCTTCATCCCAATAATAAGCCTACTGTTCCTGTGTGAAGAGGTCCTTTTACCCCCATGGGAATGATTTGAACTCCCATCTCTGGAGTTAGTACTGATCTGGCGGAGGTGCAGATGCCCAACCCTGTGCTCCCTCTGGTTTGTATGATGAAGGATCTGATGGACAAAGTGTCCTGGGCACTACCCTGATGGGGTTTCTGGGTTTCTCCAGTGCTCCGTATATTTGTGGTTTGGGGCCCCGGAGCATTGGGGCCCCCTGTCCACTTTTTGGGAACAGAGCCCGATGCCTTTGTCCATGATATTGTGGATAAACACCTTGTCCTTGTTCGTTTTTTGATAATGGAGTACCCTCTATGGTGGTTTGAGAATGGCATTCATTAGCCCAATGTCTCCCTCTATGGCATCGTGGGCAATACCCGGTATTCTACTCCTTTGATACCTAGTTTTGTTAAACTCTCCTCCTATGGGGCAATTCCTTTCAAAATGTCCTGTTTGTTCACAATTGTAGCATGTTCTTGGCCTGGCATCTAAAGCCTATTTTACTGCAGCTGCCACAACTTGCTCTTTTTCATTAATGTCTCTACATAATTTAATATATGTGTTTAAATCTTCATGTTTCCATGGTCTAATGATATCTCTGCACCAACGATTCGCTTGGTCATAAGCCAATTGTTTTATTAATGGGATTGCTTGTTCTGTATTCCCCAAAACTCTGGAAGCTGTTTGAATAAGCCTATCTACAAATTCAGCGTAAGGTTCATTAGCTCCTTATATTATCTTAGATAATTGACCTTGTAAACCTCCATGTCCTTGTAAAGTCTTTCAGGCCTTAACTGCATCTACAGCAATTTGTAAATATACACCAGGATCATATGCAATTTATTGTTGCTTATCCTCATAAGGTCCCTTTCCTAAAAACATATCTAGATTTCTCTGAGGATAACCAGCTGCTGCATTTTGCCTAGCCGTCTCCATGCAAAATTCCTCATTGGCAACCTTCCATAACAGGTATTGTCCTCCATTTAGCACAGCTTTACACATATTACCCAATCTGCTGGAGTCATGTTTGAGTTGGTAATGGATTTGACCAAGCTTACAGTGAAGGGTGCTTGAGGACCATAGGTTGTTACAGCCTCTTTTAGCTGCTTCACTGTTTTGAAATTTAAAACATGGTAAATTCGCTGCCCTCCTACCTCAAATACAGGGCATGTTAATACTTGAGATCCTGTCTCAGGATCCCAACTATCTACTGCGGCGGTTGGGGGCCTCCCAGCATATGGAGGTGGCCTTGTTAGTTGGACATTTACATCCTCTGGTGATAGAAAGGTGTTAGTAGCAGTCTCCTGTAGAGGTGGCGCTGTTGGTTGGACCCTTACACCCTCTAGTGATAGAAAGGTGTTAGTAGCAGTCTCCTTTTGTAACTTTCCCCCAATGGCTTTTTCAGCTCTAAACTCCCTTCCTCTGTCTGACTAGTTTGAGAGACCTTCTCTTTTACTTGAATCTTTTCCTCTCTCTGACTAGCTCGAGAGACCTTCTCTTTTACTTGAATCAATATGTCTTCTCCTTCCTCTACCATTGTCTGAACTGAAGGCTTTGGACTAAGCAAATAAGATATGAACGTCCACAATGGCAATGTGCCAACTGGCAGAGTCCCTGGGCTTTTCTTTTCTTTTCTTTTTAAATCTTCACCATGATGGTTCCATTGTGAGATATTTAACAACTCCTCCTTAAAAAGCCATGGGCTACATTTTTGTATTGTGTCAGCATATGCCCTGACTGTTCTTGATTTTACTGAGATGCCTCCTTCCTCTAACAATTTACTTAACACTCTTTTGGTTTGTTTTTTACTAATTTCTGATCCCATATTTCTACTATAAAACAACCCAACAAGATAACGCCTAACAAAACTTAAACAGAGTGAAACAAAATTGGAACAACACAAAATCATTATAATAGCCTCCTGAAATGTCCATCCGTCCTTTCTCCCTATCTGTTCCTCAGATGTGAGCGGTTTTTCTTCCACCTTACACATATCCAGGGACAGGCAACTTAAAACAAAATGAAGCAAAACAAAAGAATAATCTTTTTTTTTACTAGCTAATTTCAAGACTTTATTTGAGCTATAGTAATCAGGACAGTGTGGTTTTGCTATCAAGATCACACACAGATCAAAAGAACAGAATGGAGGATTGAGAAGTAGACTCATCCCCTATTCTAGCTGAGAAGACTACCTTTTTCATCTGTAAACATACATGAGCTTTCTAGAACACCAAATGCACTATGAATTAGATAGTATTTTTCCCACAGGTAAAGTATGTATATCTATGTGAAATCATAAGGTTACATTTTGAAAAGTTAATATGACATTCATTCATTTTTCTTATTCCTCCAATATGAAATTTACTACCAACATAAAATTTTAAATCCTCTTTTGTTCATTTGGTGGTTAATTTATTGTTGATCATTAGTTCACAGATATACCTAAAATATATGCTGTGGAAACTTATGTGCTATTAGTATTCATTTTTGGCAAAGAACTTAACTTGGCTAAAATCTTGATAGATTTTTTTTTTGAATAGCAGCAGATCAGTTGCCCAGTACCAAAAATAATTTTTGTTTTTAAAGTTAACCTCATTCTTTGATTCACAGACTGTGATGCAAGAGGAAGATAATCTACAAAGACAATGTAACAGTTTTTCTAGGGGCTTACTGCCATTGATGTCTCCTTCACAGTTTTTTTGTAATTTTCAGTCTTAAAGCAATAAAGATCTCAAAGTGTGCATTACCCAAACTATCCATGTTGTCATGTACTATCATCAATTGTTTGATCTGTTAGTGAAGAATAAGTCTTTTTTATGATTAATTATTTTTGATTTTTTGGCAACATTTTGTCACCTCTTTTTTTCCTTTATTTTCTTTCTTTTTTTATTGTTGGTTATTCAAAACATTACATAGTTCTTGATATATCATATTTCACACTTTGATTCAAGTGGGTTATGAACTCCCATTTTTACCCCATATACAGATTGCAGAATCTCATCAGTTACACTTCAATTGATTTACATATTGACATACTCATGTCTCTTGTATTCTGCTGCCTTTCCTATCCTCTACTATCCCCCCTCCCCTCCCCTCCCCTCCCCTCTTCTCTCTCTACGCCCCTCTACTGTAATTCATTCCTCCCCCTTGTATTATTTTTCCCTTTTCCCTCACTTCCTCTTGTATGTAATTTTGTATAACCCTGAGGGTCTCCTTCCATTTCCATGCACTTTCCCTACTCTCTCCCTTTCCCTCCCACCTCTCATCCTTGTTTAATGTTGGTCTTCTTCTCATGCTCTTCTTCCCTAGTCTGTTCTTAGTTACTCTCCTTATATCAAAGAAGACATTTGTCATTTGTTTTTTAGGGCTTGGCCTGCTTCACTTAACATAATATGCTCTAAAGCCATCCATTTCCCTCCAAATTCTATGATTTTATCTTTTTTTATGCAGAGTAATACTCCATTGTGTTTAAATGCCCCCTTTTTTATTGATTCGTCTATTGAAGGGCATCTAGGTTGCTTCCACAGTCTTGCTATTGTGAATTGTGCTGCTATGAACATCGATGTAGCAGTGTCCCTGTAGCATGGTATTTTTAGGTCTGTAGGGAATAGACCGGGAAGGGGAATAGCTGGGTCAAATGGTGGTTCCATTCCCAGCTTTCCAAGAAAACTCCATACTGCTTTCCAAATTGGGTGCACCAATTTGCAGTCCCACCAACAATGTACAAGTGTACCCTTTTCCCCTCACCTCGCCAGCACTTGTTGTTGTTTGACTTCATAATGGATGCCAATCTTACTGGAGTGAGATGGTATCTTAGGGTGGTTTTGATTTGCATTTCTCTGACTGCTAGAGATGGTGAGCATTTTTCCATGGACTTTTTTATTGATTGTATGTCCTCCTCTGAGAAGTGTCTGTTCAGGTCCTTGGCCCATTTGTTTATTGGGTTATTTGTTATCTTATTGTCTAATTTTTTGAGTTCTTTATATTCTCTGGATATTAGGGCTCTATCTGAAGTGTGAGGAGTAAAGATTTGTTCCCATGATGTTGGCTCCCTATTTACCTCTCTTATTGTTTCTTTTGCTGAGAAAAAACTTTTTAGTTTGAGTAAGTCCCATTTGTCGATTCTAGATATTTACTCTTGTGCTATGGGTGTCCTATTGAGGAATTTGGAGCCCGACCCCACAGTATGTAAGTCGTAGCCAACTTTTTCTTCTATCAGATGCAGTGTCTCTGATTTGATATCAAGCTCCATGATCCATTTTGAGTTAACTTTTGTGCATGGCGAGAGAAAGGGATTCATTTTCATTTTGTTGCATATGGATTTCTAGTTTTCCCAACACCATTTGTTGAAGATGCTATCCTTCCTCCATTGCATGCTTTTAGCCCCTTTATCAAATATAAGAAAGTTGTAGTTTTGTGGGTTGGTTTCTGTGTCCTCTATTCTGTACATTGGTCCACCCACCTGTTTTAGTACCAGTACCATGCTGTTTTTGTTACTATTGCTCTGTAGTATAGTTTGAAGTCTGGTATCGCTATACCAGCTGATTCACACTTCCTGCTTAGCATTGTTTTTGCTATTCTGGGTCTTTTATTTTTCCATATCAATTTCATGATTGCTTTCTCTATTTCTACAAGAAATGCAATTGGGATTTTGATTGGCATTGCATTAAACCTATAGAGAACTTTTGGTAATATCACCATTTTGATGATGTTAGTTCTGCCTATCCATGAGCAGGGTATATTTTTCCATCTTCTAAGATCTTCAATTTCTCTCTTTAGGGTTCTGTAGTTTTCATTGTATAAATCTTTCACCTCTTTTGTTAAGTTGATTCCCAAGTATTTTATTATTTTTGAGGATATTGTGAATGGAGTGGTTGTCCTCATTTCCATTTCAGAGGATTTGTTGCTGATATACAGGAATGCCTTTGATTTATGCATGTTGATTTTAATTATTTCTTGCCTTCTACTTCTTTTGCTGTTGTTTTGCTCTTCTTTTTCTAGGATTTTGAGATGAAGTATGAGATCATTTATTTGTTGTGTTTTTCTTTTTTTAAGAAATGAACTCCAAGCAATGAATTTTCCTCTTAGAACTGCTTTCAATGTGTCCCATAGATTCCAATATGTTGTGTCTGTGTTTTCATTTAACTCTAAGAATTTTTTAATTTCCTCCTTGATGTCTTCTAAAACCCATTGATCATTCAGTAACCTATTGTTCATTCTCCAAGTGATGCATGATTTTTCCTTCCATCTTTTATCGTTGATTTTCACTTTCATTCCATTATGATCAGATAAGATGCATGGTATTATCTCTACTCCTTTATATTGTCTAAGAGTTGCCCTGTGACATAATATATGAACTATTTTTGAGAAGGATCCATGTGCTGCTGAGAAAAAAGTGTAACTGCTTGATGTTGGGTGGTATATTCTCTAAATGTCAATTAAGTCTAGGTTGTTAATTGTGTTATTGAGTTCTATAGTTTCCTTATTCAGCTTTTGTTTGGAAGATCTGTCCAGTGGTGAGAGAGGTGTGTTGAAGTCTCCCATGATTATTGTATGGTGGTCTATTAGACTCTTGAACTTGAGAAGAGTTTTCTTGATGAACTTAGGTGCACCATTGTTTGGGGCATATATATTTATGATTGTTATGTCTTGTTGGTGTATGGTTCCCTTGAGCAGTATGTAGTGTCCCTCTTTGTAACTTTTGATTAACTTTGGCTTGAAATCTATTTTATTTGATATGAGTATGGACACTCCTGCTTGTTTCCGCAGTCCATATGAGTGATATGATTTTTCCCAACCTTTCACCTTCAGTCTATGTATATCTTTTCCTATCAAATGCATCTCCTGTAGGCAGCATATTGTTGGGTCTTGTTTTGTGATCCATTCAACTAGCCTGTGTCTCTTAATTGGTGAGTTTAAGCCATTAACATTTAGGGTTATTATTGAGATATGGTTTGTTTTTCCAGCCATATTTGTTTATTAATGTTACTAAACCTGATTTGTTTTCCTCTTTGATTATTTCCCCCCTTTACTGTCCTACCTCCCACTGTTGGTTTTCATTGTTATTTTCCATTTCCTCTTCCTGTAATGTTTTGCCAAGGATTTTTTGAAGAGATGGTTTTCTAGCTGCAAATTCTTTTAACTTTTGTTTATCGTGGAAGGTTTTAATTTCATCTTCCATCCTGAAGCTTAATTTCACCAGATACATGATTCTTGGATGGAACCCATTTTCTTCCAGTGTTTGAAATATGTTATTCCAGGATCTCCTAGCTTTCAGAGTCTGTGTTGAAAGATCATCTGTTATCCTGATTGGTTTACCCCTAAATGTAATCTGCTTCCTTTCTCTTGTAGCTTTTAAAATTCTCTCCCTATTCTGTATGTTGGGCATCTTCATTATAATGTGTCTAGGTGTGGATCTATTATGATTTTGCACATTTGGCATCCTGTAGGCTTCTAGGATTTGGGATTCTGTCTCATTCTTCAAGTCTGGGAAGTTTTCTCATATTATTTCATTGAATAGATTGTTTATTCTTTTGGTTTGGACCTCTATGCCTTCCTGTATCCCAACGACTCTTAAGTTTGGTCTCTTTATGTTATCCCATATTTCTTGGATGTTCTGCTCATGGTTTCTTAACAGTCTTGCTGAGCTGTCTCTGTTCTTTTCAATTTGAAATACTTTGTCATCATTGTCTGATGTTCTATCTTCTAAGTGTTCTACTCTGCTGATAGTATTCTCAATTGAGTTTTTAAGTTGATTTATTGCTTCCTGCATTTCTAGGATTTCTATTTGTTTTTTATTACCTCTATCTCCCTGTGTAATTGATCTTTTGCTTCTTGGATTTGTTTATGTAATTCATTGTCAAAGTGATCTTTCATTGTCTGATTTTGCTGTCTCATGTCTTCCTTGAGACTCCAGATCATCTGAAGCATGTATATCCTGAATTCTTTATCTGACATTCCATGTGTTGCAGCTATTACCTCTTCTAGAGATGAGTTGACCTGCATTGCTTGTGGTCCTTTCTTTCCTTGTCTTTTCATACTGCTTGCATTTCTTTCTGCTTGGTGAAACTTTTGTGTTTTTGAAATTTCCCTCTATTTATTTATATTTCTCTTGTATAGTTGAAAAATCTCCCTTGCAGAGCAGGTAGTGGCTTTGCTCCTCCTCCAATTGGGGTGATCTGTCTACCACGATGGCAGGCCGCTACGTCTGCTCTGCTGGTCGGTCGCAGGTCTGCCCACCCTGCGGGCGCGGGTGGCAACTCTGCTCTGCCCCCACTCCAATTTTGGTTATGTGACTACCACGCCCTCGGGTCGTTGGGCCTGATCCGGATGCAGGCGGCGGCTCTGCTCAGCCCCTACTCCAATTGATGTGACGTGTCCACCACGCTGTCCGGCCTCTGGGCCTGTGCTGCCGGTGGGTCGCAGGTCTGCCTACCTTGCAGGCTAGGGCGGGAGCTCTGCTCGGCCCCCACTCCAAATGGGGCTACCTGACTGCCACTCCGGCGGGTCGCTGGGCTTTTTCCCGACACTGGCGGCTGCTCTGCTCCACCCCTACTCCAACCAGTGTGACGTGTCTGCCTCCCCGGCCGGCTGCTAAACCCATTCCACTGATGGGCCGCCGGTCTGCCTACCTTGCGAGCTCGGGTGGCGGCTCTGCTTGGCCCCCACTCCAAATGGTGTGACTGGACTGCCACGCCGGTGGGTCACTGGGCCTTTTCCGGGCACAGGCAGCGGTCCCGCTCAGCCCCCACTCCAATCGGTGCGACGTGTCCACCACGCTGGCAGGCCACCGGGCCTGTCCCGTTGGTGGGTTGCAGGTCTGCCTACCTTGCAGGTTTGGGCGGCTGCTTTGCTTGGCCCCTACTCCAAATGGGGTGACTTGATTACCACGCCGTCGGGTTGCTGGTCCTGTTCCAGGCATGGGCGGGTGCTCTCTTTGGCCCCAGTTGCAGTTGGGGTGACGTGATACCACGCTGGCGGGTCGCATGGCCTGTTCTGGGTGCAGGCGGCAGCTCCACTCTGCCCCTCTGGCCCCCACAGCACCCAGCAGGACCCGGACCGAGAAGCAGTTTCTGCGGGATCCCCAGCCCTGGGCCAAAGCAGCTCCAGAGCCTGAACCCAGCTGCTCCGAGCTCGGTGCACGCTCTGCTAGGAGCAGGCTCCAAGAAGCAGTCTCCACGGGTTCGCCAGCCCTGGGCCAAAGCAGCTCCGGGAGCCAGAACTCGGCCGCCTGGAGCTCGGTGCAAGCTCTGCTAGGAGCAGGCTCCAAGAAGCAGTCTCCGCGGGTTCCCCAGCCCTGGGCCAAGGCAGCTCTGGGAGCCAGAACCCGGCCGCTCTGAGCCAGGTGCACCCTCCGCTAGGAGCAGGCTCCAAGAAGCAGTCTCCGCGGGTTCCCCCTCTGGACCTGTTCTGCTGGTGGGTCTCAGGGCCGCCTACCTTGCAAACGCATGGGGCAGCTCTGCCACTCCGCAGGTTGCTGGGCCTGACCTGCTGGTGGGTCGCAGGTCCGCCTACCTTGCAGGTGTGGGGGGAGGGGGCGGCTCTTGCCCCTCAGCAGGCCGCTGGGCCTGATCTGCCAGTGGTCACAGTTCCGCCTACCTAGCAGGCATGGGGGGAGGGATCGGCTGTGCCCCTCAGCAGGCAGCTGGGCCTGATCTGCTGGTGGTCACAGTTCCATCTACCTTGCAGGCACGGGAGGAGGGGGGGCTCTGCCCCTCAGCAGGCCACTGGACCTGTTCTGCTGGTGGGTCGCAGGTCTGCCTACCCTGCAGGTGCGTGGGGCAGCTCTGCCTCTCCACAGGTTGCTGGGCCTGACCTGACGGTGGGTCGCAGGTTCTCCTACCTTGCAGGTGCAGGGGGAGGGGGCAGCTCTGCCCCTCAGCAGGCCTCTGGGCCTGATCTGCTGGTGGTCACAGTTCCACCTACCTTGCAGGCACGGGGGGAGGGAAGAATAATCTTAAAATGGCTACCCATCCTCTCGCCCTGCCCTCAGGGGCGAGCAGTTTACTTACCCACAGTCGCTCCCCGTGCGAGCCACCAAATGCCGCAGTCTGGCTGGGCACAATTCAGGAGCCACTTGTCAAAAGAAACTAACTTTATTTTTAGAACTACAAACGCCAAACAAAGGAGCTCCTCAGGAAAAAACCCTCAGAGCCCAACTGCCACCACCGGCTTCCCACAAGCCTCTCACCAACACAAGCCTCACGACCACCCAATATCCTCCTGCTCTTGAAGCCGATTGGCTGGGTGACGTGGGCAGAGCCAAAGAAGTCCCCCAATGAGCATCTCCGTGGTCTGAAAGGGCAGGGAAACAGCCCAATGAGCATCACCGCAGAGGAGCCAATCAGCTAGATGTTGCTGGGACCGCTGTGAGCCAATCATCAGCTGGCAGCTGGGAGTTTGTTGGCAGCTGGAAGTTTGCTGGGGCTCCTTTGGCTGTGGCTCTCAACAGGTTTTGGGTTAGTTTCAGGTTTCGAGCAAGGTCTAGTTTTAGGGTAAGTGTCAGTGTTCGGGATAGGGTTAGGGTTAGGGTTATAGCCCAAATTAGGACTAAGTTTAGATCTAGGCATTGGGTTAGTGTTTGGTTTAGATTAAGGGTTATTGTGAGGGCTATGGTTAGGTTTATGTTTAGGTCTAGGGCTAGAGTTATAGCTATTTTTAGGATTTGCTTTAGGTCTAGGGCTAGTGTTAGGCTTAAGTTTAGATATAGGTTTACCGGTAGGGCTAGTGTTAGGGTTTGGTTTAGGGCTAGGGTTAGGTTTAGACCCAGGATTAGTGTTAGGGTCAGAATAAGAATCAGGGTTAGGGTTAGAGCTACAATGAGGGCTAGGGTTAGGACTAGTAATATGGCTAGAGTATAAGTTGGGCCAAGGATTAGGGTTATTACTAGGGTTAGCATTTGTGTTAGGGTTTGGCTTTGGGTAATGCAATGTGTTAGGACTAGGGTTAGGTTTAGGGTTAGGGTGATGGTTAAGATTTTGGTTCAATCTAGGGTTAGGGCTTAGATTATGGGTAGGATTTGTGTTAGGGTTAGGGATAGGGTTAGGACAATGACTAATGTTTGAACTATGGTTATGATTGGGGGTAGTTTTATGGTTAGGGTTAAAGCTAGGTCTAGTGCTTGGCTTAATTTAAGGTTAGGGTAATGTTTAGAGCTATGATTAGTGTTAGGGTCACCGTCAGGTTCAGGGTTAGTTTTAGAGTTAGGGTTAGGGCTAGATGTAGGGTTAGAGTTTTGTTTAGAATAAGGGTTAGTGTTAGGGCTATGGCTTGGTTTCTTTTATGACTAGGGCTAGGGGTAGTTCAAATTTTCGGATTAGCATTATTGTTAGGACTATGTTAGGATTTGGTTTAGTCTTATGGTTACAGTTAAATTTAAAGTTAAGTTTTTATTTAGAGTTAGGATTAGGGCTAGGACTAAGGATAGAACTAGTGATAGGGCTAGGACAAGAGTTAGTCTTATGGCTAAGTTTAAGGTTTGGATAGGACTAAATTAGAGCTAGGATTAGTGCGAGGCTTAGTGTTATTGTTAGGCCTAGGGTTAGGGTGATGTGTTAGGGTTAGGTTTAGGGTTATGGTTAGGTTTAGGGTAAGAGATAGGGTACAGCTAGGTTTAGGGCTAGGGCAAGTTTTAGAATTATGGTTAAAAATTGGTTTATGGTTTGGGTTAAAGCTAGGGTTAATATCAAGTCCAGCATTATGGTAAAAGATAGTCTTAGTGTTAGGTTTATGGCTACATCTAGTGTAATGGTAGATTTAAGGTTAGGGTCAGGTTTAGAGCTAAGGGTATTATTAGGGTCAGGGTCATTATTAGTGTTTGGGATAGGTTAAGGTTTTATGTTAGGGCTCGAATTAGCATTAGAGTTAAAATTAGGGTAATGATAGGGTTAGGTTTAGGTTTCAGGTTAGGTTTAGGGTAATGAATAGGGTAATTAGTAGGGATAGGGTTAGGTTTAAGCCTAGGGTTAGCATTAGGATTAGGTTTAGGGTTAGGGTAATGGATAGGGTTAGAGCTAAGGTCATGTTTACAATTATTGCTAGTGTTAGAGTTAAGGTTAGGATTAGGGTTAAAGCTACGTTTAGGACAGAGATTCGGACTAGGTTTGGGGTCAAATTAAGGCTAGGGTTAAGGTTACATCTAATATAAGTACTAGGGTTACAATTAAGGCTAGTTTTATGGTTAGGGTTAGGGCTAAGTCTAGTGTTATATTTAGGGTTAGGTTTAGAGTGATGTTTAGAGCTAGGTTTAGGGTTAGGTCAGGTTCAGTGTTAATTTTATTTTTCAGCTTAAAACTCAAATTAGGGCTAAGGTTAGGGCTAGGTGTAGGGTTAAGGTTTGGTTTAGGTTAAGGGTCAGGGTTAGGGCTATGCCTTGGTTTTGTATTAGGGCTAGGGCTAGATTTAGGACTGGTTTTAGGATTAGCATTGGGGTTAGGGTTAGGGCTAGTTTTAGGTTTAGGTTTAGGCTTATGGTTAGGGGAAGATTTAGATTTAAGGTTAGATCTAGGGTTAGGGCTAGGGCTAAGAAAAGGTCTAGGGTTAGGCCTTGGGTTAGAGCTAGGATTAGGGTTCCAGTAAGGGATATGGTTAGAACTACTTTTAGGGCAAGTATGAGAGTTAGACTTAGTCTTAGGGCTAGGTTAGAATTAGGGTTAGGGATACAACTAAATTAGGGCTAAGATTAGGGCTACGGTTAGTGTTAGGGTTAGGCCCAGGTTTAGGGTTAGGGTTATAATTAAGGCTATGTTTAGGGCTAAGATAAGGGCTAGGGTTTGTTTTAGGGTTAGGGCTAGGATTATGGCTAGGACTAATATCAGGTCTATGGTTACTGTTAAGAATATTATCAAGCTTAGGTTTTTGGCTAGACCTAGTGTAAGGGTGTAGGTTTAGGGTAAGGTTCAGGTTTAGAGCTAGGGGAATAATTAGGGTCATGTTCAGAGTTAGGGTTTGGTTTAGGTTTGAGTTTAGGGTTAGTGCTCAAATTGGCATTAGGGTTAGGGTTATTGTAATAATAGGTTTAGGTTTAGGTTTCAGGTTAGGTTTAGTATAATTGATAGGGTTGGGCTTAGTAATAGGGTTAGTAATAGGCCTAGGGTTAGCAATAGGTTAAGGTTTATGTTTAGGGTAATGGATACAGTTAGAGTTTAGTTTAGGGCAAGGGTTATGGTTAGGATTAGGTATTGAGTTTGGGTTAGGGTGACGGTTAGAACTAGGGTAATATTTCATGGTTATGTGTAGCATAAGGGTTAGGGTATGATGTATGGGTAGGGCTAGAGCAAGGGTTAGGTTAAAGGTTAGGTGTAGGGAGAGAATTATGGTAGTTTTAGGGTTAGAGTTAGGGTTAGGGCTAGGATTATCATTAGGGTTAGGGTTAGGGTTAGTGTAATGGATACAGTTAGATTTAGGTTTAGGTTTAGAGTTAGGGTTAGATTTAAGTTTGGGGTTAAAGTTAGGGCTATGGTTATGTTTAGGTTTATGGTAAGGGTTAGGTTTTGAGCTAGGGTTAGGGTTATAGCGAGTGTTAGGTTTAGAGTTAGTTCTAGGTTTAGTTTTTTGTTTAGGGTTAGGGTTACAGTTAGGGGTAAGGCTAGAGTAACCAATATGTTTAGGGTGGGTTTAGTGTATTTTGTAGGGTTAGGGCTAGGGTTAAGGTTAGGATTAGTGCTAGGGTTATGGTTAGATTTACAGATAGTTCTAGGTTTATGTTTATGGTAAGTATTAGGCTTTGAGCTAGGGTTGGGACTAAGGCTAGGGTTAAGTTAGGATTAGGGCTAGGGTTAGGGTTAGGGTTATGCTTAGGGATAGTTTAAGACCTAGTATTAGCTTTAGATTTTGTGTTAGGTTTAGGCCTAGGGTTAGGGTTGTTGGTAATGTAAGAACTAGGGATACGTGTCGGGCTAGATTTAGTGTTAGGCTTATGACTAGGTCTTGTGTTAGGATTATATTTTCAGTTAGGGTCAGGTTTAGAGGTAGGTTTACTGTTAAATGCTGGTCAGTGTTCAGGTGAGAGTTAGAGTTAGGGTTATAGCCAGAATGAAAACTAGGTTTAGGTCTATGGGCAGGGGTAGTGTTTGGGATAGTGTAAGGGTTATTTTTAGGGCTAGTACTAGGTTTTTGTTTAGGTCTAGGGTTAGAGTTAAGGCTAGATTTAGGATTAGATTTAGGTCTAGGGCTAGTGGTAGAGTTAGGATTAGGAATAAGTTTATCTGTAGTTCCAGTGTTAGAGTTTGGTCTAGGGTTAGGGTCAGGTAGGTTTAGAACTAAGTTTAGTGTTAGGGTCAGAATAAGGGTCAGGGTTAGTATTAGAGTTTGGGATAGGATTAGAGCTAGAATGAGGTCTAGGGTCAGAACTATTAATGGGGTTAGGATTTTGGTTAGCCTAAGGATTAAGAATAGGTCTAAGGTTACCATTAGGGTTAGGGTTTTGCTTAGGGTAAGGGATAAGTTTAAGCTAGGGTTAGGGTTAGAGTTAGGGTAGGGTTAAAGCTAGGTTTAGAGTTTGGATTAGGGCTTGTTTTTGTGTTAGGGTTAGGGATAGGGTTAGGGCATTGGCTAATGTTAGATCCAGGGTTATAATTAGGGTTAGTTTTAGGGTTAGGGTTAGGGGTAGGTCTAGTGTTAGGGTTAGGTTTAAGGTTAGGGTGATATTTAGAGCTAGGGTTAGTGTTAGGATATGAGTCAGGGCCAGGGTTAGGGTTAAGACTCGAATTAGTGATAGGGTTACTCTTAGTTTTTTTTTTTTTTAAGGTTTGGATGGGGTCTAGAGCTAGGGTGAGCGTCAGGATATGAGTCTGTTTCAGGGTTAGATTTAGGGTTAGGATTAGGAGTCGAATTTAGGGCTAGGGTTAGGTCTATGTGTAGTTTTAGAGTGGTTTAAGTTAAGGTGTAGGGTTAGGGCCATTGCTCAATTTTGTTTTACTGCTAGGTTTAGTGTTAGGGCTAGTTTTACAATTAACATTAGAGTTAGGGCTAGTGGTAGTGTTAGGCTTAGGCTTAGGTTTAGGGTTAGATTTAGAGTAAGGGTTAGAAATAGAGTTAGTGCAAGGACTAAGGATAGGGCAAGCATTAGTGCTAGGTTTAGGGCTAGGTTTTGGGTTACATTAAGGTATAGGGTTAGAACTAGGGATAGGGCTAGTGTGAGAGTTAGAGTTACTCTTAGTGCTAAGGTTAGGGTTAGGTTTAATTATAAGGTTACCGGAAGGGCCAGTGTTAGGATTTGCTCTATGCTTAGGTTCAGGTTTAGACCTAGGGTTATTGTTTGTGTCAGAATAAGGGTCAGGGTTAGTGTTATGGTTTGGGATAAGATTAGAGCTAGAATGAGGTCTAGAGTGAGGATTATTAAAAGGGTTCAGATTTTGGTTAGCCTAATAATTAGGAATAGTTCTAGGGTTACCATTAGGGTTAGAGTTTTGCGTAGGGTAAGGGATAAGGATAGAGCTAGGGTTAGGGTTAGGGTTAGGGTTAGGGTCAAAGTTAGGTTTAGAGCTTGAGTTAGGGCAAGTTTTTGTTGTAGGGTTAGGGCTAGGGTTAGGACAATGGCTAATATAAGAACTAGGTTTGCCGTTAGAGTTAGTTTTAGGGTTAGGTTTAAGGGTAGGTCTAGTGTTAGGGTTAGGTTTAAGGTTAGAGTGATATTTAGAGCTAGGGTTAGTGTTAGAATATGAATGAGGGTCAGAGTTAGGTTTAGGACTCAAATTAGGGATAGGGTTACTGGTAGGTTTCAGTTTAAGGTTAGGATGGGGTCTAGAGATAGGGTGAGCATTAGGATACAAGTCTGTGCCAGGGCTACTTTTAAGGTTAGGTTTAGGAGTAGAATTTAGGGCTAGGGTTAGTTATAGATGTAGTGTTAGGGTGGTTTAAGTTAAAGTTTAGTGTTAGTGCTATTTCTTGGTTTTGTTTTACTGCTAGGGTTAGTTCTAATTTTGATTAGTGTTAGTGTTAGGGCTAATGTTAGTGTTAGGCTTAAGCTTAGGGTTAGGGTTAGAGTTAGATTTAGGTTTAGATCTAGGTTTAGGGTTAGGACTGAGGATACAGCAAGGATTAGTGCTAGATTTAGATTATGGTATGTAATAGGGTTAGAACTAGGCATAGGGCTAGTGGGGGTTAGAGTTAGTCTTAGGGCTTGGGTTATGGAAATGGATAAATTAGGGCTAGGATTAGAGGTATGGTTAGTTTTCAGCTTAAATATAGAGTAGGGTTTGAGTTAGTATTAAATTTAGGGTAAGGAATAATGTGATAACTAGGTTTAGAGGCAGAGTGATATTTAGAATTAGGGTTAGAGCTTTGGTTAGGGTTAGGGTTATGATTAAGGCTAGGTTTAGTGCTAGGATGAGGGCTAGTGTTTGTTTTAGGGTTAGGGCTAGGATTTGGGGTATGGCTAATTTCAAGTCTAGAATTATGTTTAAAGATAATTTTATGTTTAGGATTATGGCTATGTCTAGTGTAAGGGTTAGGTTTAGGGGTCGGCTCAGGCTTAGGGCTAGGGGTATTATTATGGACAAGATCCAGTATAAGATTTGGGATAGATTAAGGTGTAAAGTTGGAGATTAGCATTAGGGTTAGGGTTAGAGTAGTGATGGAGTTAGTATTAGGGTCCAGGTTATGTTTAGGGTTATGGATAGAAATAGTATTAGAGAGAGCATTAGGTTTAGACCTAGGGTTAGCATTAGGGTTAGGGTTATGTTTATGGTAATGGATAGGGTTAGACTAGGGTTAGGGCTAGGGTTATGGTTATGATTAGGGCTAGGGTTATGGTTATGGCTTGGGTTAGGTTTAAAGCTCAGGATAGGGCTCAGATTATGGCTAGGTTTTGGGTTAAGTTAGTGCTAGGGTTAGGGTTATGGCTAATGTAAGTACTAGAGTTATATTTAGGGCTAATTTTAGGGTTAAAGTTAGGGCTAGGTTGAGTGTTAGGGTGAGGTTTAAGGTCAGGGTGATATTCAGAGCTAGGGTTAATTTTAGTGTCAGAGTCAGGGTCAGAGTTAGTTTTAGGGTTCGGCTTAAAACTTGAATTAAGTCTAGGTTTAGGGGTAGGTGTATGGTTAGGGTTTTGTTTACTTTAAGGATTAGTGTTAGAGCTATGGCTCAGTTTTGTTTTAGGCTAGGGATAGGGTTAGGGCTAGTTTTAGGATTAGTGTTAGGCTTAGGCTTCAGGTTAGGGTTAGATTTAGAGGTAGGTGTTGATCTAAGGTTAGTGCTAGGGCTAAGGATAGGGCAAGGGTTAGGACAATGGTTAGGGCGAGGGTTATGTTTATGGTAATAAATAGGGTTAGAACTAGTGATAGGGCTACTGTGAGAGTTAGAGTTCATCTTATGGCTAGGTTTAGGGTTATCGTTAGGGATAGAGCTAAATTAGGGCTAGGGGTATTGTTAGGTTTAGGCCTAGGTTTAAGGTTAGAGTTAGGGTTACATTTAGTTTAAAGGAATGGGTTATAACAAGATTGCGGGCTTGTCAAGGATTAGTATTAATGTTAGGGACAGGGTTAGGGTTAGGGTTATGATTAAGACTAGGCTTTAGGGCTAGGATGAGGGCTAGTGTTTGTATTAGGTTTAGGGATAGTATTAGGTCTAGGGCTAATGTCAGGTCTAGGGTTACAATTAGGCATACATTTAGTGTTAGGTTTATGGCTTGTTCCAGTGTACGGGTTAGATTTAGGGTAAGGGTCAGTTTTAGAGCTAGGGTTATTATTAGGGTCAGAATCAAGGTTAGGGTTTGGGTTAGGTTAGGGTTTAAGTTTAGGGATCAAATTAGCATTAGATTTAGGGTTAGGGTAATGACAGGGTTAGGTTTACGGTTTAGTTGTGGTTTTGTATAATGGAAAGGGTTAGGGTTAGGCCTAGGGTTAGTATAAGGATTAGGGTTATCATTAGGGTAATGGATAGAGTTAGACCTAAGTTTAGGGCTAGGGTTATGTATAAAATTAGGGCTTTTGTTTGGGTTAGTGTTAGGTTTAAGTTAAGGGTTAAAGCTAGGATAAGGACTCCTATATAGGCTAGGTTTTGGGTTAGGTTAATTCTAGGGTTTAGACTATGGCTAATGTACAAAGTAAGGTTATGATTAGAGCTAATTATAAGGTTAGGGTTAAGGCTAGGTCTAGTGTTAGGGTTAGATCTACGGTTTCAATGATTTTAGAGCTAGGTTTAGTGTTAGGGTCAGAGTTAGGGTCAGGGTTAGTTTTCAGGTTAGGGTTAGGACTAGAATTAGGGATAGGGTTAGGGATAGGGTTAGGGCTAGGTGTAAGGTTAGGGTTTTGTTTAGGTTAAGGGTTAGGATTAGGGCTATGACTTGGTTTTGTTTTAGGGCTAGGGCTAGGGTTAGGGCTAAGATTAGGTATAGATTTAGGGTGACGGTAAGGAAAAAGGTTAGAACTATCCTATAGGTATAAGGCAAGAGTTATAGTTAGTCTTAGGGCTAGGGTTATGTTTAGTGTTAGGGATAGGGCTAAATTAAGTCTTGGATTAGGGCAAATATTAATGTTAGAGTTAGGCCTAGAGTTTGGCCTAGGCTTAGGGCTAGGTTTAGTGTTAGGGTTTGGATTAGGGTTAGGTTTAGGGTAAGGGATGAGATTATACCTAGTTTTAGGGATAGGGTGAAGGTTAGAATTAGGTTTAGGGTTAGGGTTAGGTTTATGATAAAGGCGAGGATTTTGTCTAGGATATGGTTTAAAGTTTGTGTTAGGGTTAGGACTAGGATTAGAGCTAAGACTAATGTCAGGTCTAGGGTTAGAGTTAGGGATAGTTTTAGGGTTAGGTTTATATCTAGGTCTATTGTAAGGGTTAGGTTTATGATTAGCGTAAGCTTTAGAGCTAGGGGTATTATTAGGGTCAGGGTTAGGGTTTAGGTTAGGTTATGGTTTATGGTTAGGGCTCGAATTAACATTAGGTTTAGTGATAGGTTAATGATAGTTTTAGGTTTAGGGTTCAAGTTAGGTGTAGGGTAATGTATAGGGTTAGGGATGGGCATAGGATTAGGGTTTGGCTTAGGGTTAGTATAAGGGTTAGGGTTATCTTTAGGGTAATGGATAGGGTTAGAGCTAGTGTTAGGGCTAGTATTATGCTTAGGATTGCGTCTAAGTTTAGGCTTAGGCTTAGAGTTAGGGCTATGGTTAGTGTTAAGGTTAGCTTTAAGGTTAAAGATAGGGTAGGGCTTGGATTAGGGCTAGATTTTGCAATTCGTTAGGGCTATGGCTAAGTTAAGAACTTGTTATGATTAGGGCTAGTTTTAGGGTTAATGTTAGGGCTAGGTATAGTTTCAGGGTTAGGGTAATGTTTAGAGCTAGGGTTACTGTTAGTATCAGGGTCAGTGTTCAGTTTAGCATTATAGTTAGAATTAAAGCCAGAATTAGGACTAGGGTTAGGTCTAGAGGAAGAGTTAGTTTTTGGCTTAGCTTAAGGGTTGTTATTAGGGCTAGGTCTAGGTTTTTCTTTAGGTCTAGGGCTAGAGTTATGGCTAGATTTAGGACTAGGTTTAGGTCTAGGGCTAATGTTAGAGTTTGGTTTAGGGTTAGGTTCAGGTTTAGACCTACAATTAGCATTAGGGTCAGAATAAGTTTCAGGATTAGGGTAAGGGTTTGGGTTATGGTTAGAGCTAAAATGAGGGCTAGAGTTAGGACTAGCAATAGGATTAGGGTTTGGGTTAGGTTAAGGATTAGGATTAGAATTAGGATTAGAATTAGTGTTAGGGTTTGGCTTAAGGTAAAGGATAGAGTTAGAGCTAGGGTTAGGGCTAGGGTTAGGGTTAAAGCTATTGTTAGAGCTCAGACTAGGGCTAGTTTTTATGTTAAGATTAGGGCTAGGGTTAGAGTAACAGCTAATGTAAGAACTAGGTTTACAATTAGGGTTAATTTTAGGGTTATGGTTAGGGGTTGTACCTGTAGTGTTAGGATTAGGTGTTAGGTTAGGGTGATATTTAGAGCTAGTGTTAGTGTTAGGTTAGTAGTCAGTGCCAGACTTAGTTTTAAGGTTAGGGTTAGGACTAAAATTATGGCGAGGGTTACTTTAAGTGTTTGGTTTAAGTTTAGAATGGTGTTTTGAGCTAGGGTGTGTGTTAGGATATGAGTCAGAGTCAGGGTTAGTATTAAGGTTAAGGTTAGGACTCAAATTAGGCCTAGGGTTAGGTCGAGGTGGAGTATTTGGATTTGGTTTAAGTTAAAGTTTAATATTAGGGCTATTGCTTGGTTTTGATTTACTGCTAGGGTGAGGGTTAGGGCTAGTTTTATGAGTAACGTTAGGTTTAGGGCTAGTGTTTATGTTAGGCTTAGGCTTAGGGTTAGTGTTAGATTTAGAGTTAGGCATAGATATAGGGTTATGGCTAGGAATAAGGACAGGGCAAGGTTTATGGCTAGGATTAGAGCTAGGGTTAGGGTTATGGTAAGGGAAAGGGTTAGAACTAGGGATAGGGCTAGTGTGAAAGTTAGAGTTAGTCTTAGGGGTAGGATTAGGGTTAGGGGTTGTGTTAAATTAGGGCTAGAATTAGGGCTACGGTTATTGTTCAGCTTAGGCCTAGCATTAGGTTTAGGGTTAGGGTTAAATTTAGGGTAAGGATTGACATTATAGCTAGGTTTAGAGGTAGAGTGAGGGTTAGAATTAGGGTTAGGCCTATGGTTAGGGTTAGGGTTATGATTAAGGCTGGTTTTAGGGCTAGGATGAGGGCTAGGGTTTGTTTTTGGGTAGGGCTAGGATTAGGGTTCGGACTAACATCAGGTATAGGGTTATGGTTAAAGTTAGTTTTAGGGTTAGGTTTATGGATACAGGTAGTGTAAGGTTTATGCTTAGTTTTAGGTCAGGTTTAGAGCTAGGGGTATTATTAGGTTCAGGGCTTGGTTAGGGTTTGGGATAGGCTATGGTTTAAATTTAGGGCTTGAATTAGCATTAAGGTTAGGGTTAGCAAGAAGATAGGGTAAGGTTTAGGGTTTAGGTTTGGTTTAGGGTAATGGATAGGGTTAGGATTAGGGATAGAGTTAAGTTTAGGCCTAGGGTTAGCATTAGTGATAGGGTTATAGTTATGACCATAGATAGGTTTAGAGCTAGAGTTAGGGCTAGGGTTATGGTTATGATTAGGGCTAGGGTTAGGGTTAATGTTAGGGTTAAAGCTTGGGTTAGGGCTTGTATAAGGGCTAGGTTTTGTGTTAAGTTAGTGCTAGGGTTAGTGTTACGGGTAACATAAGTAGCAGGGTTACATTTAGGGGTAAATTTAGGTTTAGGGTTGGGGCTAAGTCTAGTGTTAGGTTTAGGTATAGGGTTAGTGTGGTGTTTAAAGGTAGGGTTAGTGTTCTGGTCAGATTCATGGTCAGGGTTAGTTTTGGGTTCAGCTTCAAACTCGAATTAGGGCTAAGTTTAGGGTTAGGCTTAGGGTTTGGTTTAGGTTAAGGGTTAGGTTTAGAGCCATGTCTGGGTTTTGTTGTAGGGCTAGGGCTAGGATTAGGGATAGTTTTAGGATTAGCATTAGGGTTAGAGCTAGTGTTAGGTTTTGGTTTAGGCTTAGGGTTAAAGTTAGATTTAGAGTTAGAGTTAGATCTAGGTTAGGGCTAAGGATAAGGATAGGGCTAGGGTTAGGGCTAGGATTATTGTTCCAGTAAGGGATAGGGTTAGAACTAGAGATGGGGCAAGGGTGAGAGTTAGAGTTAGTCTTAGGGCTAGGGTTAGGACTAAGATTAGGGCTAGGGTTAGTGTTAGTGTTAGGCAAAAGTTAGGGTTAGGGTTAGGATTAAGGCTAGGTTTAGCGCTAGGATAAGGGCTGGGTTTTGTGTTAGCGTTAATGCTAGGATTAGGGCTAGTGCTAATATCAGGTCTAGGGTTACATTTGGGCATAGATTTAGAATGTTTTAAGGCTAGGTCTAGTGTAAGGGTTAGGTTTAGGGTAAGGGTCAGATTTAGAGCTAGGGGACTTATTAGGGTAAGGTTCAGGGTTAGAGTTTGTTTGAGGCTAGGGTTTGGGGTTAGGGCTCTAATTAGCTTTAGGGTCAGGGTTAGGATGACGATAGGTTTTTGTTTAGGGTTCAGTTTAGGTTTAGAGTAATTGATAAGATTAGGGTTAGCGATAGGGTTTGGGTTAGGTCTAGAGTTAGCATTAGGGTAAGGGTTATGTTTAGTATAATGGATAGGGTTAGAGCTAAGGATAGGGCTAGGGTTATGGTTAGAACTAGGTCTTGAGTTAGGGTTAGGGTTAGGGTTAGATCTAGGGTTAGGGTTAGGGTTATGTTTAGTGTAAGATTTGGGTTTTGAGCTAGGTTTAGGGCTAGGGTGAGGGTTACGTTTACGGTTAGGTCTAAGGATAAGATTACAGTATGGTTAGGGTTAGGGTTAGGATTAGGGCTATGGTCATCATTAGGGGTAGTGTTGGGGCTAGGGTAATGGATATGATTAGATGTAGGTTTAGGTTTAAGGTTAGAGTTAGATTGAGGTTTAGGTTTAGGGTTAGGTCTATGGTTAGGTTAGGATTATGATAAGGGTTAGGGTTTGAGCTAGGGTTAGGTCTATGGTGAGGGTGAGGTTTAGGGTTAGGTCTAGGATTAGTTTTCTGATTAGGCTTAAGGTTAGGGTTAAGCCTATGGTTATCAATAGATTTAGGGTTATGTTTAGGGTAATGCGTATCTTTAGAGCTGGGTTTAGTGCTAGAGTTAAGGTTAGGATTAGGGCTAGGTTTAGGGTTAGATTTAGGGATAGGTGTAGGTTTATATTTAGGGTAAGGGTTAGGTTTGAGCCAGGGTTAGGACTAAGGTAAGGGTTAGGGTAGGGTTAGTGCTACGGTTTATGTTAGGTTTATGCCTAAGGCTAGGTTTAGGCCTAGGATAAGATCTAGGTTTTGTGTTAGGCTTAGGCCTAGGGTTAGGGCTATGGGTAATATAAGAGCTAGGGTTATGACTAGGGCTAGTATTAGGGTTATAGTTATGGCTAGGTCTAGTGTTAGGTTTAGATGTTGTTTAGGCTCAGGGTTAGTGATAGGGTTACTGTTAAAGGCAGGGTCAGTGTTCACATTAGAGTTAGGGTTAGGGTGAAAGCCAGAATTAGGACAAGGTTAGGTTTAGTGGTGGGGTTAGTGTTCGTTTTAGGTTAAGGGTTATTGTTAGGTCTAGGACTAAGTTTTTGTTTAGGTCAAGGGCTAGAGTTATCTCTAGATTTAGGATTTGTTTTAGGTTTAGGTGTAGTGTTAGAGTTAGGTTTAGATGTAAGGTTATTATAAGGCTTATTTCAGGGTTCGGTTTAGGGTTAGGTTCAGGTTAGACCTATAATTAGTGTTAGTGTCAGAATAAGGGTGAAGGTTAGGGTTACATTTGGGGTTAGAATTAGAGCTAGAATGAGTGTTAGGGTTAGGACTAGTAATAGGGTTAGGCTAAGGATTAGGATTAGGGCTAGGGTTAGCATTATGGATAGGGTTTGTCTTAGGATAAGTTATACGGTTAGGGCTAGAGTTAGTGTTAGGTTTAGGAGTAGGGTTAGGGTTAGGGTAAGGGTTAGGGTTAGATTTAGGGTTAAATCTAGTGTTAGGGCTGGGATTAGGGCTATTTTTGTGTTAGGGTTAAGGCTAGAGTTAGGGCTAAGGGCAATGTAAGAACTAGGTTTATGATTAGGGTTAGTTTTAGGGATGCAATTTGGGCTGGTCTAGTCTTACTATTAGCTTTAGAGTTATGGTGATATTTAGAGCTATGGTTAGTTTTAGGCCTAGGACTTGAATTAGAGCTAGGGTTATGGGTAGTTGTAGGATTAGGGTTTGGTTTAGGTTAAGGCTTAGGGTTAGAGCAATGGCTCGGTTTTGTTTTAGGGCTAGGGCTAGGGTTAGGGATAGTTTTAGGATTAGCAATGGTAATAGGGCTAGTAGTAGGGTGAGGTTTAGGTTTAAGTTTAGGGTTAGATTTACAGTTAGGGTTAGATCTAGGGCTATGGCTACCATTAGGGCTAAGGTTAGGGCTAAGGTAACAGATAGGGTTAGAAATAGAAATAGGGCTAGGGTGAGAGTGAGTTAAGCCTTAGGACTAGGGTTAGTTGTAGGGTTAGGGTTAGGACTAAATTAGGGCTAGGATTAGCACTAAGGTTAGTGTTGTGTTAGTGTTAGGCCTATGGTTAAGGCAAGGGTTAGGGTTTGTGTAATTGTTAGGGTTAGGGTTAGTTTTAGGGGATGTGATGGGGTTATAGTTAGGTTGAGGGCTAGGTCGAGGGTTAAAATTAGGGATAGAGCCAGGGTGAGGGTTTGGATTAGGATTAAGGTTAGCTTTAGGGCTAGGATGAGGGCTAGGTTTTGTGTTAGGGTAAGGGCTAGAATTAGGGCTAGGACTAATGTCAGGTCTAGGGTTATGGTTAGGGTTAGGTTTATGGCTAGGTCTAGTGTAAGGGTTAGGTTTAGGGTAAGGGTCAGTTTTAGAGCTGGGTGTACTATTAGGGTCAAAGTCCAGGATACGGTTTACTTTAGGTTAAGGTTTAAGGTTAGGGCTCAAATTAGCATTAGGTTTAGGGTTAGGATAACAAATAGGATTAGGTTTAGGGTTCAGGTTAGGTATAGAGTAATTTATAGGGTTAGTTTTAGGGATAGTGTTAGGTTTAGGCCTAGGGTTAGCATTTGGGATCGGCTTATGTGTAGGGTAATGGATAGAGTTAGTGCTAGTGTTAGGGATTGGATTAAAGTTAGGATTAGGACTAGGGTTAGGGTTAGGCATAGGGTTAGTGTTAGGGTTAGGTTTAGGTTAAGTGTTTATGGTTAGGGCTAGGGCAAGGTTTAGGGTTAGAGTCAGGGCTATGGTTAGAATTAGGGTTAGAGTTAGGGCTAGGGTTATCATTAATGTTAGGGTTATATTTAAGGTAATGAATAGAATTTGAGGTAGGATTTGTGCTATGATTTTAGTTAGGATTAGGGCAAGGACAAGGGTTAGGATTAGGGTTAGGGTTACATTTAGGGTAGGTGTTAGAGTTTGAGCTAAGGTTAGGGCTAGGCAAGTGTGAGGGTTAGGGCTAGGGCTAGGGTTAGGGTTAGGCTTACAGCTAGTTTTAGTGATACATTTAGGGCTAGGTTTGGGGGGAAGGTTTATGGCTAGTGTTAGGACTATGGGTAATATAAGAACTAGGATTATGGTTATGGCTAGTTTTAAGGCTAGGGTTATGGATAGGTCTAGTGTTAGGGGTATGTATTGAGTTAGGATAAGGTTTAGAGCTAGGGTTTGTGTTAGGGTAAGGGTCAGTGTTCAGGTTAGCATTGGATTTATGGTTAGGAGCACAATTTTACTAGGGTTAGTTCTAGGGGTATTTTTAGTCATTGCATTAAACTAGTCGTTATTGTTAGTGCTAGAGCTAGGTTTTTGTTTAGGGCTAGGACTATATTTAGGATTAAGTTTATGTCTAGTTTTAATGTTATGGTTAGGTTTAGGTATAGGTATACCGATAGGGCTAGTGTTAGTTTTTGATTTAGGGTTAGGGTCAGGCTTAGACCTAGGTTTAGTGTTAGGGTCAGAATGAGGTTCAGGGATAGGTTAGGGTTTGGGTTAGGGTTAGAGAAAGAATGAGGCTTAGGGTTAGGACTAGTAATAGAGTTAGGGTTTGGGGTAGGCTAAGGATTAGGGTTAGGACTAGGGTAGCATTAGGGTGAGGGTTGCTATAGGGTAAGGGATAGGGTTAGAGCTAGGGTTAGGATTAGGGTTAGGGTTAGGGTTAGTGTTAGGGTTAAAGCTATGGTTAAGGTTCAGATTAAGGCTAGGTTTTGTGTTAGGGTTAGGGCTATTGCTAATGTAAGACCTGGCATTATGATTAGGGCTGGTTTTAGGATCAGGGTTAGGGCTAGATTCAGTGTTCCCGTTAGGTTTAGCATTAGGGTGATGTTTTGAGCTAGGGTTAGTTTTAGGGTCAGAGTCAGGGTCATTATTAGTTGTACAGTTAGGTTTAGGACTCGAATTAGGGCTAGGGTAAGGGCTAATCATAGAGTTAGGGTTTGCTTTAGGTTAAGGTTTAGGATTAGAGCTGTAGCTCAATTTTGCTTGAATGTTATAGCTATGGTTAGGGATAGTTTTCAAATTAGCATTAGGATTAGGGCTAGTGTTAGGGTGAGGTTTAGGTTTAAGTTTAGGGTTGGATTTAGAGTTAGGGTTAGATCTGGGTTTAGGGCTAGGGCTAAGTTTGGGGCTAGTGTTAGAGCTAGGCTTTGGGTCATTGTAAGGGATAACATTAGAACTAAGGCTAGGGCTAGGGAAAGAGTTAGGAGTTAGTCTTAGGGCTATGGATATGATTAGGTTTAGGATTAGGGCAAAATTAGGTATAGGATTAGAGCTAGGGTTAGTATTAGGTCTAGGCCTTGGTTTAGGGCTAGGGGTTGAAATTAGGGTTAGGGGGAGGGAGGGAAGATGGCGGCGAAGGGAGTGCATCACCCCAGTGCGCCGCGTCACTGAGCGGGAGAAAGACGATGTGAAACGGCTGAAGGCTATCTTGTTGGGAATTTCCAGTGAAATTGAGGTGCTCCAGAATCTAGTGGACAGATTTCCATCGTGCGAGGTTCGGCTGTGAGAGCTCCATTTCTCCGCATGGAGGGTCGCATAGCCTGATAGGCGATTGCCCCGCGGCTGGAGTCTGTGGTGCGTGCTGGGGAGCGGCAAGGTGCCGGAGTGGGGGGACAAGCGATACGGTTTCGGGGTACATTGGCAGCGCTTAGTGCTGAGTTCCGGCTTTGAGACAGAGGAGAGAAGCGGTCCAGATTGATTCCAGACACCGGTCGGACCACAGAGGAGGACAGCAGCCGCCATTTCGGAGAGATGATGTAATCATCCCCATGTTCTACTGATCTCAGCTCATTCAGCTACGGAACAGGTGATTTCAGGCTGGTATTTGCCTGCGTCTAGCAGACAGATTTCTTGCTCAGGCTAGGGACTGGGGATCTTGTGGAGAATACTCCTAGAGGCTCGTGCCTGGCAAGGCATGCGCCGGGCACTGAGCAGCTGGATTCTGGTTCCCGGGGCCAGCTCCAAGTGGAGCGTGCGCTGAGCTTGGGGCGACTGGGTTCTGACTCCCGGAAGAGTTTTGGCCTGGGGCTGGGGAACCCGTGGGGGTCGCTCGCTGGAGCCAGCTCCCAGCAGAGAGTGTATCGGGATCGGAGAGGCGGGGTTCTGGATACCTAAGCTGCTTTGGCCCAAGGCTAGGGAACTGGCGGTGACTGCTTCTCAGTCAGGGTCCTGCTGGGTGCTGTGGGGGCAGAGTGGAGCTTCCGCCTGCGCCCAGAGCAGGCGAAGTGACCCGCCGGCGTGGTATCATGACACCCCAAATGCAGCTGGGGCTGAAGAGAGTAGCTGCCCACGCCTAGAATAGGATCAGCGACCCTGCAGCGCGGTAGCCAAGTAACCTCATTTGGAGTAGGGGCTGTGCAGAGCTGCCATCTGAGCAAGCAGGGCATGCAGACCTGTGGCCCACTGGCAAAACAGGCCAGGTAGCTTGCCAGCGTGGTGGACACGTAACACCGAGGCAATCGCGTCACACTGGTTGGAGTGGGGGTGGAGCAGGGCCTCCGCACGGGTCCGGAGGGGGCTCAGCGACCAATTAGAGAGGTAGTTAGGTACCCCCATTGGGAGTGGGGGCTGTGCAGAACTGCGACCCACCGGCCTAGAGGCCTGCCAGCGTGGTAGACACGTCACACCAATTGGAGTGGGGACCCAGCAGAGCCGCCACTCACATCCAGATCAGGACCAACTCCCCAGGGCGTGGTAGTTACGTTACCACAATTGGAGTGGGGGCAGAGCAGAGCCGCCACCCGTGCCCCCAGGGGGGGGCAGACCTGCGACCTATCAGTGTGGTAGACAGACCACCCTAATTAGAGGAGGAGCATAGCCACTACCCGCCCTGCAAGGGAGACTTCCCAACTATACAAGAGCAATATAAATAAATAGGGGGTAAATTTCAAAAACACAACAGTTGCACCAAGCAGAAAGAAACGCGAGCAGTATGAAAAGACGAGGAAAGAAAGGACCACAAGCAATGCATGTCAACTCAACTTTAGAAGAGGTAATAGCTTCAACAGAAGGAATGTCAGATAAAGAGATCAGGATATATATGCTTCAGATGATCTGGAGTCTCAAGGAAGACTTGAGACAGCAAAATCAGACAATGAAAGATCACATTGACAAACAAATCCAGGAAGTAAAAGATCAATTTCACAGGGAGATAGATGTAATAAAAAACAAACAAATAGAAATCCTAGAAAAGCAGGAATCAATAAACCAACTTAAAACCTCAATTGAGAATACTACCAGCAGAGTAGATCACTGAGAAGAGAGAACATCAGACAATGAAGACAAAGTATTTCAACTGGAAAAGAACATAGACAGCTCAGCAAGTCTGCTAAGAAACCATGAACAGAACATTCAAGAATTATGGGACAATATCAAAAGACCAAAATTTAAGAGTCATTGGGATACAGGAAGGCACAGAGCTCCATACCAAAGGAATAAACAGTCTATTCAGGGAAATAATACGAGAAAACTTCCCAGACTTGAAGAATGAGACAGAATCCCAAATCCTAGAAGCCTACAGGACGCCAAATGTGCAAAATCATAAGAGATCCACACCTAGACACATTATAATGAAGATGTCCAACATACAGAATAAGGCGAGAATTTTAAAAGCTACAAGAGAAAGAAAGCAGATTACATTTAGGGGTAAACCAATCAGGATAACAGCTGATCTCTCAACACAGACTCTGAAAGCTAGAAGATCCTGGAATAACATATTTCAAACACTGAAAGAAAATGGGTTCCAACCAAGAATCGTGTATCCGGCGAAATTAAGCTTCAGGATAGAAGTTGAAATTAAAACCTTCCACGATAAACAAAAGTTAAAAGAATTCGCAGCTAGAAAACCATCTCTTCAAAAAATGCTTGACAAAACATTACAAGAAGAGGAAATGGAAAATAACATTGAAAACCAACAATGGGAGGTAGGACAGTAAAGGGGGAAAAGTAGTCAAAGTGCATAACAAATCAGGTTTAGTAACATCAATAAACAAATATGGCTAGAAGAACAAACCATATCTCAATAATAACCCTAAATGTTAATGGTTTAAACTAACCAATTAAGAGACACAGGCTAGTAGAATGGATCACAAAACAAGACCCAACAATATGCTGCCTACAGGGGACGCATCTGATAGGAAAAATATTCATAGACTGAAGGTGAAAGGTGGGAAAAATCATACCACTCATATGGACTGCGGAAACAAGCAGGAGTGGCCATACTCATATCTAATAAAATAGATTTAAAGCCAAAGTTAATCAAAAGGGATAAAGAAGGACACTTCATACTGCTCAAGGGAACCATACACAAACAAGACATAACAATCATAAATATATATGCCCCAAATAATGGTGCAGCTGTGTTCATCAAGCAAACTCTTCTCAAGTTCAAGAGTCTAATAGACCACCATACAATAATCATGGGAGACTTCAACACACCTCTCTCACCACTGGACAGATCTTCCAAACAAAAGTTAAATAAGGAAACTATAGAACTCAACAACACAATCAACAACCTAGACTTAATTGACATATATAGACTATACCACCCAACATCAAGCAGTTACACTTTTTTCTCAGCAGCACATGGAACCTTCTCAAAAATAGACCATATATTATGTCACAGGGCAACTCTTAGACAATATAAAGGGGGTAGAGATAATACCATGCATTTTATCTGATCATAATGGAATTAAACTGAAAATCAATGATAAAAGAAGGAAGGAAAAATCAAGCATCACTTGGAGAATGAACAATAGATTGCTGAATGATCAATGGGTTTTAGAAGACATCAAGGAGGAAATTAAAAACTTCCTAGAGTTAAATGAAAACACAGAAACAACATATCAGAATCTATGGGACACATTGAAAGCAGTTCTAAGAGGAAAATTCATTGCTTGGAGTTCATTCCTCAAAAAAAGAAAAAAACAACAAATAAATGATCTCATACTTCATCTCAAAATCCTAGAAAAAGAAGAGCAAAACAACAGCAAAAGAAGTAGAAGGCAAGAAATAATTAAAATCAGAGCTGAAATTAATGAAATTGAAACAAAAGAAACAATTGAAAAAATTGACAAAACTAAAAGTTGGTTCTTTGAAAAAATAAATAAAATTAACAGACCGTTAGTTAATTGACAGACCGTTAATCTAGGGTTAGTTTTCCAGTTAGTTATAGCGTTAAGGTTAGGCCTAGGATTATCAATAGGGTTAGGGTTAGGTTTAGGGTAAAGGGTAGGTTTAGGGCTAGGTTTAGGATAGGATTAGGACTAGGGTTAGGGTTATTTTTAGGGATAGGTGTAGGTTTATGTTTAGGGTAAGGGTTAGGCTTTGAGCTAGGATTAGGACTAAGGTGGGGGTTAGGTTAGGGTTAGGGTGAGGGTTAGGGTTATGCTTAAGGCTAGGTTTAGGCTGGGATTAGCTCTAGGTTTTGTGTTAGGTTTAGGCCTAGGATTAGAGATATGCGTAATGTAAGAGCTAGGGTTATATTTAGGGCTAATTTTAGGGTTAGGATTATGGATAGCTATAGTGTTAGGTTTAGATTTTCGGGAAGGGTCAAATTTAGAGATAGTTTTACTATAAAGGCAGAGTCAGTGTTTGCAAGAGAGTTAGAGTTAGGGTACAGCCAGAATTAGGACTAGGTTTAGGTCTCGGGGTAGGTTTAGTGTTTGGGTTAGGTTCAGGGTTATGTTTAGGGCTAATGCAAGGTTTTTGTTTAGGTCTAGGGCTAGAGTTAGGGTTTGGTCTAGGGTTAGGGTCAGGTTTAGACCTAGGGTTACTGTTAGGATTAGAATAAGGATTAGCATTAGTATTAGGGTTTGGGATAGGGTTAGAGCTAAAGTGATGGCTTGGTTTAGGACTATTAATAGGGTTAATATTTTGGTTAGCCTAAAGATTAGGAATAGGTCTAGGGTTACCATTAGTGTTAGTGTTTGGCTTAGGTTAAGCGATAGCCTTAGAGCTACTGTTAGGGATAGAGTTAGGATTAGGGTTAGGGTTAAATCTAGGTTTTGGACTCAGATTAGGGCTAGTTTTTGTGTTAGGGTTAAGTAAATGGCTAATGTAAAAACTAGGGTTACTAGTAGGGTTAGTTTTAGGGTTAGGGTTAGGGGTAAGTGTAGTGTAAGTGTTAGGTATAAGATTAGGGTAATATTTAGAACTAGGGTTATTGTTAGGATTGAGTAAGAATCAGAGTTTGTTTTAGAGTTAGGGTTAGGACTCAAATAAGTGCTAGGGTTACTGTTAGTGTTCGGTTTAAGATGAGGGTTGTGTTTAGAGCTACGGTGACTGTTAGGATGTGAGTTAGGGTCAGGGTTAGTTTTAAGGTTAGAGTTATGACATAAATTAGCGCTAGGTTTACTGTTAGGGTTTTGTTTAAGTTTATCATGGTGTTTAGAGCTAGGGTGACTCTTAGGATATGAGTCAGGGTCAGGGTAAGATTTAAGGTTAGGGTTAGGTCTCCAATTAGGCCTAGGGTTAGGTCTAGGTGTAGTGATAGGGTTTGGTTTAGGTTAACATTTAGGGTTAGGCGTATTGCTCAGTTTGGTTTTAGTCCTAGGTTAGGGTTAGCACTAGTTATATGATTAGAATTAGGTTTAGGACTAGTGTTGGTGTTAGGCTATGCTTAGGGTTACGGTTAGATTTGAAGTTAGCATTAGATCTACGGTTTGGGCTAGGTCTAAGGATAGGGCAAGGGTTATGGCTATGGTTAGGATTATGGTAACAGATAGGTTTAGAAATAGGGCTAGGGCTAGGACGAGAGTTAGAGTTAGTCATAGAGCTAGGTTTATGGTTAATTTTAGGAATAGGAATAAATTAGGGCTAGGATTAGGACTAGGTTTAGTGTTCAGCTTAGGCCTAGCATTAGAACTAGGGTTATGGTTATCTTTACTGTAAGGGATGGCGTTATAGCTAGGTTTAGAGGTAGGGTGAGGTTTAGAATTAGGGTTAAGTCTAGGGATAGGGTTGGGGATATGATTAAGGCTAGGTTTAGGGCTAGAATGAGTGCTAGGGTTTGTTGTAGGTTTAGTTCTAGAATGAGGGCTAGAGCTAAAGTCAGGTCTAATGTAACAGTTAGGGGTAGATTTAGAGTCAGGTTTGTGTCTAGCTCTAGTGTAAGTGTGAGGCTTAGGGTAAGGGTCAGATTTAGAGCTAGGTGTATTTTTAGTGTCAGGATCAGGATTAGGGTTTGTTTTAGCATAATGATTAAGGATATGGGTCAAATGAGCATTAGGGTTAGGGTTAGAGTAATGGATAGGGTTAAGTTTAGGATTCCGGGTAGGTTTAGGGGAATGGAGAAGTTTCAGGT